>NC_064858.1:61783541-62083541 GCF_024139225.1 Suncus etruscus | reverse complement strand
ATAGGTGTTGGACTCACAAATTACAAGTCATTCTGTCCCAGAACCTGTAGCTGATGATGTCATCTCTAGAAGTAGGGGGACTGAATGAATTGTCAAATTGGTCCTGTGCCCAGAATGCTCCCACATTCTTCTGGGGCCAGTGATGAGCAGCTATAAATGTGTAAACAGAAATCTGAGAATTTGAGTTTATGCAGACCTGTCAGGACAGGGGAGAGTATCTCAGCTCAAAGCAAACATAAATGTGGTACCAGAAGAGAAGACAGTACACATCTCAAAGGCAATCAGACGTTTGATTGATTTTGTTTTTGTGGTTGGGGGGCCATACCCAGTTGTGAGCCCTGAGCATGGGTTTGGGGACCATATGTGGTACCAGTTTTGAACCCTGGTTGGCTGCTTTCAAGGAAAGTACCTTGCTTGCTAAACTATCTCTCTGCCCCTCTCCCCCACAATTGATTTTTACCTTTCAAAAAATCCAGCTAGAAAGGAAGTTGGATTTTTGTTTTGTTTTGTTTTGTTTTTGTGTTACACCTGGCAGTGCTCAGGAGTTACTCCTGGCTCTGCACTCAGAAATCGCTCCTGGCAGGCATGCGGGACTATATGGGATGCCAGGATTTGAACCACCATCTGTCCTGGTTGGCTGCATGCAAGGCAAATGCCCGCTTTTTTTTTTGTTTTGGATTTATTTTATTTTTGTTCTTCATTGGGTCTACCCTGTAGTGTTTAGGACTTAATCCTAACTTGGTGCTCGTAGTATCATCGAGTGCTGGGGACTCTGTCATGCATAGTATGTGTTCCCAACCCTTAAGCCATGTCCCAGACCCTAAGTACAACTTCTTACTTATAACAATGCATTATTTTCTAGAACTCTAATGATCAAAAACACTGCACAGTGACTCTAGACCAGGGGTCTCAAACTCGCGGCATGCGGGCCATTTGCGGCCCTCCGTACAATATTTTGTGGCCCTGCCCTATAGGAATCTTGTTTTGTTTTGTTTTAGTTGTTTGGGTCACACCCCCAATGTTCAAGACTTACTACTGACTTTGCACTCAAGGATCACCCTGACTTTGCCTCCTGCAGCCCCCAGGTAAATTGAGTTTGAGACCCCTGCTCTAGACTATTCCACTTCTTAAATTCCCCTGGATTCTTCAAGGAGAGGTGACATTTCTTAAAACAAGGGACTGTTTTAGAATGTCAGCTGACCCCCCCAAAAATCTATCTGTGAACTTGAGCAGATTTTGTATAAAGCAGAAACACTAATATTTCCCTGGCAGTATTGAAAACAAGTCTATAAGGGATATTTTACCCACAGGGCCTCCCACATTGCCTGGCATACAGATGAACCAAAAGAAATAGTTAATATTATATTATAATCAGATTCTTTGGACAGATTTCTATGTTGTAGTTCCATTCCCTAGAAACATTGGTAAACAGATCATGCCACTGGTAGTTCCTGGACTATAACATGGCTCCTATTTCTGGCTGTAGGTGGAAGCTGTCCAACTTATCGCTGATGGAAAAGCTCCTCGGATTCCCCAGCCAGAAGAAGGGGCAACTTATGAAGGTATCCAGAAAAAGGAAAATGCAGAGGTATTTATATCACTTCACTCACTCATCTCAAAGTTCATGACCTTCCACCTTTAAGTAGTTCCCAATATACCAAAAGGTTGATCCCAAAGCCAAACTGCCCCACCACTTGGATCCAAGAATTTCTTCCCATTACTTTTGAAACTCATCACATTAGGAGATTCAACTTGCACTTTGTCCTTCTCTAGATTTCTTGGGATCAGTCTGCAGAAGTCTTACACAACTGGATCCGAGGTCATGATAAAGTGCCTGGAGCTTGGAGTGAGATAAATGGACAGGTATATGCTAAGGATTTATTTTAATTATCGCCCTTTCATAAAATTGTTTTACACTTACCTAATCTTGCAAACCAGTTTAGAGGGACTGGCTGTCTTTGTTCCAACAAGTCCCTGAATGCCTCTAACACAGCAGCTTTTGCATCTTAAGAGGGTCTTTTTCTTGTCCTCCTGCCTCCCTTGTCTATCCATTAGAACCATAATGATCAGAAACATTACAACTTTTTTTTTTTTTTTTTTTTTTTTTTTTTTGTGGTTTTTGGGTCACACCCGGCAGTGCTCAGGGGTTATTCCTGGCTCCAGGCTCAGAAATTGCTCCTGGCAGGCACAGGGGACCATATGGGACGCCGGGATTCGAACCAATGACCTCCTGCATGAAAGGCAAACGCCTTACCTCCATGCTATCTCTCCGGCCCCACATTACAACTTTTTAACTATAACTATAATGATAAGAAACTTTGGGGGCCGGGCGGTGGCGCTAAAGGTAAGGTGCCTGCCTTGCCTGCGCTAACCTTGGACGGACCGCGGTTCGATCCCCCGGTGTCCCATATGGTCCCCCAAGCCAGGAGCAACTTCTGAGCACATAGCCAGGAGTAACCCCTGAGCGTTACTGGGTGTGGCCCAAAAACCAAAAAAAAAAAAAAAAAAAAAAGAAACTTTACATAGTGACTCTAGACAATTCCATTTCTAACATTCCCATGGAATCTCCAAGGAGAGGTGATATTTCTTGAAACAAGGGGCTTTTTTAAGAATGGCAGCTTGGTGGGGCAGTAAATAGTTGCAGATCTCACCTCAGACCCGTAAAAGCTATCTGTGAACTTAAAATTCCAGAAAACTAGAACTTTCCTTCATTGTCATGATCATCTCTACACCTTAAAAGAAAGAATTATGGGGCCGGGTGGTGGCGCTGGAGGTAAGGTGCCTGCCTTGCCTGCACTAGCCTAGGACGGACCGCGGTTTGATCCCCCGGTGTCCCATATGGTCCCCCAAGAAGCCAGGAGCAACTTCTGAGCGCATAGCCAGGAGTAACCCCTGAGCGTCACAGGGTGTGGCCCAAAAACCAAAAACCAAAAAAAAAAAAAAAAAAAAAAAGAAAGAATTATGCATCTCTGATGTTTATTTAAAGGCATAGGATTGGAGCTAGAGCAATAGTATAGCAGGTAAGGCACTTGCACGTTGCTGACCTAGGTTTGATCACCAGCACCACATATGATATTTGGAAGTCCATCAGGAGTTATCCCTGAGCAAAGAATCAGGAGTTACATCACTGATGTGCTTCTCCTCCGACCCTCACTCCACCACCAAAATATATATATATATATATATATATATATATATATATATATATATATATGGGATCAACAAAGAAATAAATTTGTACAGTGATTGACAGTACAGGATTGGAAAGGGGGCTGATGTAGCTCAACTGTATAGTGTATACCTTGCGAGGGTAAAGTCCCAGGCTTAATTCCCCAGTGTTTGGAAAAAAGAAAAGATAATGTGAAATAAACTATAACCTGTTTTCTGTTTATGTTTGTTTTGTTTTGTTTTTGGGCCACACCTGGCAGCACTCAGGAGTTACTCCTGGTTCTGCACTCAGAAATCGCTCCTGGCAGGCTTGGGATGCTGGGGATTGAAATAGGCTCCGTCCCAGGTCATCTGCATGCTAGGCAAACACCGTACCACAATGATATTGCTCTGGCTTCATAATCTGTTTTTTGAATTTTTAATCTTTTCCTGGGAAAGCAATAAGAAGTACAATACAGCAAGTTCTAGAACTTTACTTCTTTTCTCTTGGTTAGTTGAGGAGGAAAGGATGAGACCCTGCCTGTCTGGAACTCAGAGGCCTTATTCAAAGACTTGGTTCACTTGGCTGAAAGTGGCTGACCCTAAGACTGAGTGGGATTTCTTGTACTTTGCTGTAGTGCTAGGCCAGGGGTGGCGAGCACGCGGCTCTCGAGCTGCATGCGGCTCCCGGCCAAAATGAATGCGGCTCTTTGCCTCTTATCATTATTTTGTATTACTGTGGCTCTTTGCCAAGTTTGGATTTTGTTCTGCTGTAGATCTCCGAGTGCATAGTCCTGCCCCCACGCTGCGTCATCCCGTCTCCCATCCCTCGAAACAACTGCACGGGCCAGCGAGCGGGGACCCGTGTGTCACATGTTGGGTCACATCTTGCCGTTAGTTCTTAGTGTGGAGGACGCAGCACACCCTCACCATCACTGCAGGATTTTGACCCTCACTCAAAATGGCAAAATGCAATATGTGTTTAATATGTTATTGTTAAAATTATATGCTTTTGTGTGAGTGTTTGTCTGTTTTGGCAGGTTGCTGCTTGGTGTGGCTCTCTGACTCTCACAGTTTAAAATTTTGGCTCTTTGTGTCGAACTTGTTCACCACAACTGTGCTAGGCTAAGGCAGCTCCCTGCCACTTTGGACCTTGAGGGCACACACACACAGTAAGCAGTTAGCAGCCTGGCTCTCTCTAGTGCCATGCAAAAGAATGGTACAGGGTGTTCAACCTTTGATGATAAAATTGGCCTGGCATTAGGTTATCCCATCTGTAAGTGCTCTGTGCAGCTTTAAGGTGGGGTGGGCTGTGATATTCTGTAGATTAGGGTTGTGAAATGCATTTCCAGTTTAGGATAATTTCAATTTAGGACAGATTTGAGTCAGTAGTGCTGAAAGGATCTGTATCTTGCACCACAATCTTCACTTCTGGGCCAGAGAGATAGTACAGCAGTAGGACAGTTGCTGGCATGTGGCTAACCCTGGTTTAGCACTGCTAGGTATGAGCCCTGAACACCACTGACTATGGCCTCCAAATTTCTAACTCTCTAACACACACACACACACACACACACACACACACACACACACACTCCATTCCTTCTATATTCCTATTTCCCCTACTCCACATTCTACCTTCTGAGTTTGAGAGAAGTGTTTTGTTCATTTATTCACCTTTGCTCACTATGAATAGAAAATAATTCTATTAATTGAAGGTATATTCATATGTCACTTGGCAGTGGGACACATTGAAATTCTCCAACCATACAGTCACAGATGATCTCTTACTTTCAGTAAGGCCTCTAGAGTCTCTCACATTGGAGATATAGTACAAGGTTAAGGCACCTGCATGTGGCCAATCCCTGTTCAATCCCTGGCACCATATATGGTTTCCTGAGCATCCCTGAGTACAATTCCTTTTACTCAGGAGTGATCCCTAAGTACAACTGGGGATTCAGCCCTCTTCTCCCCTAAGACAAAATGAACAATCATTTGAATATTAATTTCTTTGTGTAGTTTGCACAATCTCTTAAAAGCAGCTTTTATGGGCCTGGAGAGATAGCACAGCTGCATTTGCCTTGCAAGTAGCCGATCGAGGACCAAAGGTGGTTGGTTCGAATCCCGGTGTCCCTCTGCCTGCCAGGAGCTATTTCTGAGCAGACAGCCAGGAGTAACCCCTGAGCACCGCCGGGTGTGACCCAAAAACTAAAAAAAAAAAAAAGCAGCTTTTACCTCCTCATTTTACATTCTGTGCCTGATCTCTTTCAGATGGTCACTTTCTATGGCTCATCTTTACTGAATAGTACTGTGCCTCCTGGGAAACCCCTGGAAATCAGAGGTGCCAAGAAACCTGGCCTGGTTACCAAAAATGGACTTGTGCTTTTTGGTAATGATGAAAAGGCAGTAAGTGGGAGTTTTTTGTTTGTTTGTTTGTTTTATCGTTGTTGTTTTTTGCTTCCTTCTGTAACCCAAACTATGAAATGATGAATAGTTTTCTCAAACTAGTCTGGCCTTGCAGTAGGCTAGGAAGTCTTGGGCAATCTGTGTCTTCACTTCTCTATGGCTGAACTGGCTCTCCACACATTAGTGGGAAAATGGCTCCTTGGGATGGGTGGCAAGGACCAGTCCAGTCTGTTCTGTAATGCAGCAGAAAAGAGTTAAAAATCTGTCAGGGCATGCTGCCTTGAACAACTTTGCATTGGGGAGTCTTGAGCAAGATACTCTCTTGAGGCTCACTTTCCCTTTCTGTGAAACAAAGAAAGTCTGTTTGCCTCTTCATCATCAGAGTTGGGAGGCTGAGAGGAGATAACTCTGAGTGCCAGGATACCGGCTACCCTTACCTCCTTCTGTCCACATAGCTGCCCATGTAGGGGATTGTGGCTCTGGCCAGCAGTGGGCTCTTGGTGGCTTCCCAGTGAAAAGGCCAAAAGGGAATCTGCTGTTTACATGTATTCTATGGTAGCTTGTTGGCTAGAACAACTGTTCTTGAGTCCAACAGCTTCCTCATGCCAATTCCAAAACGTACATATGAACTGTGTGTACTGGGCTAATGACTCAGCCTCACTAATTCTATATCTTCTCACCAGTAAAATGGGGATAATAAGGCCTGGGGCAATAGTTCAGTAGGCAGGGCACTTGCCTTGCATGTGGCCAACCCATATTCGATCCCTGCCACCATATATGATACCCTGAGCCCCACCAAGACTGACCTCTGAGCAGAGACAGGAATAAGAAGCCTTGAGCACTGGAGGGTATGATCCAAACACAAAAACAAAAAGGAGGTAATAATAGCACCTGCCTCCATCAGAATTTGTGTGAGATTAAAGTGTGTGTGTGTGTGTGTGTGTGTGTGTGTGTGTGTGTGTCTAGCTGATGGTAGGAATGGTAATAGCTATAGTAGATTTTAGTCTAAATACCTACAATCCAAATTTGAATGTTTCAGTGCTTATTGTCCATTGTTCTGGATACCTTACTAAGAGCATCAGCTCCAAGACTTAACTTTCTCCTTCCTATTGTATTTAAATCCCATTTCAGGGGCTGAATAGATAGGACCTTGCATGAGACCAACTTGAATTTGATCCACATATGGTCCCCTAAGAGTGATCCCTGAGCATAAGTCAGGGGTAATCCCTGAGCACAGCTAGTGGCCCACCTCCCACCAAAACCATTTTAGTTCTTATGCATATAATAGTAAATTTTTAATTCATGTTTTTATATTTTTCATATAAGCTATCCTTCTATTCCTATAATATCTAATACTCCTCTCTACAGTCTCTCTAGTGAATTGCCCTAATCCTAGCTTCTCTTGCTTGTTTGGGTGCTGTTTTGTAGCTGATGGTGAGAAGTCTGCAGTTTGAAGATGGTAAAATGATCCCTGCTTCACAGTACTTTTCAGCAGGGGAGACTGCAGCAGTAGAATTCACAACTGCAGAGATGCAGGTGGCAGAGACCATCAAGGTAAACATGTAATGTCTTTTGGATTATCCAAATCTGGGGAAATTGAGGCCATTTTAAAATTGATCCCACAGCTTCCAAAGCAGTAGGTCTGGGACATGACTTCATCCTATTGTATAAATTTATTTTATAAACATAACCCATTTTCACATAAATAACCCAGTAGGTATGGGGATTTGAGTGAAGCTAGAACATAGGGATGAAGGGTAAAGACATTGGGATTGAGTCTCTGCTCTAAGATTATCTCCATTTCTTCAGTCAAAAACCAAAGAGGGTGAGAGAAATAGTACAGGGGTTAAGGCTTTTGCCTTATCTGTGGCCTACACTGATTCAATCCTCAGTATCATATAATCCCCTGAATACTGACAAGAATTACTCCTGACCACGGTCAGGAAGAGACCCTAAATAACATCCATGTAGCTCCAATACCAAAAAGGAAGAAAAGAAAGCCAAAAAGCAGAGAATTCTGTGAAGGAAGTTTGACATGGGCCCAGAAGGGGATCAACTCACTCCTCTCACAGCTGTGATTAGATGGCATCATTTGGCTCCATCTCACATGAGATGTGGAGGAACACAGTAAAGGCACATTTCCAAGATGAAGAAGAAATAGCCTTGGTGGAGAGTGAGGCAATTTTTGTGATGATGATCCACGTGACACTTCCTGCATTAAATTCTCTTTTTCATATGTAGATCATCTGGGCTGGCATTTTAAGCAATGTCTCAGTTATAGAAAACTCAACAGACTTCTTTAAATCTGGAGCGAGCTCTATGGATGTTGTCAGGTAAAAACCACGATCTTCTTGTGCCTATGTTAGGTCACAATCCTCTGCTACTGATATCAAAAGTCAAAGGTGAAACCTTTGTTCTGGATATTATCATTCTACTCATTCCATCTCTATCATTCTTTGAGCAGTGTATTTTTTGGCTTTGCTTTTTCTTATGGTCAATCACAGATATTTTTCCCTTTCTCCTTGTTACTAGCCAGTAGTTGTCTTACCATCTCCCATATGCTTTGAAATCTAACCATTCTTTTCATGATATGTCCTCACATTTCTTTTTTTTTTTTTTTTTTTTTTTTTTTTTTTTTTTTTGGTTTTTGGGCCACACCCGTTTGATGCTCAGGGGTTACTCCTGGCTATGTGCTCAGAAATCGCCCCTGGCTTGGAAGCTTTTTTTTTTTTTTTTTTTTTTTTGGTGTCCTCACATTTCTTAGCTGATTTTCCTCTAGTATACATTGGGATTTAGGAATTCTGGGTGAGAATGTCCATTTGGAATTTTCCATAGCATTTAATCCAGAATGTTGACATATATTATACTTCTCCCAAACCCTTTTATTTTCTATTTCCAAAATTACACCATAAGATAGCTAGAATGAGTATTATTATGTTACTTGCAAGATACACAATAACTACATGATAGTGAGAATTTATTTGTAGTCTGGTTCAGCACAAACTGAAAGACTCAGAGTCCTAGACTGGCCCCTTCATTGTTGAGAATTGAGAACCCTCAAATCAGTGAGGTCTGCAGAGATGGTTTTTCTTTGAGAGGGCAAGGCCTCTCATGAGTTAAACCTGGAAAAGAGTATTCCTTCTTTGACATAATCTTTTTTTTTTTTTTTGTGGTTTTTGGGTCACACCTGGCAGTGCTCAGGGGTTATTCCTGGCTCCAGGCTCAGAAATTGCTCCTGGCAGGCATGGGGGACCATACGGGGCACGGGGATTCAAACCGATGACCTCCTGCATGAAAGGCAAACGCCTTACCTCCATGCTATCTCTCCGGCCCCCTCTTTGACATAATCTTGTTGAGCAAGTTAGTGTCTTTGATTAATATGGTACTTACTCATATCTTTAACAATAAAATTGAACACTTATTACATGGTCATAAGCAGTTTAGGGGCTTGGGAATATAATCAGGAGATACACAAAACCTCTTAATTTCTGGAGTTATCTAGAACAATCTTCTCAAGAGAAAACTACATTATCAGAAGTCAAGAAGTTTTGTTCTTCAAAAGAGATTTTTTTTTAGCTAAGATTTATGAGTACTCAGAAACTTCATCTGTTCAACTAAAGTACAGTTAAAAAATTCTTTTTAGCTAGCAAGATAGTCTTGCGAGAATAACCCATTTTCTCTTTTAAAACGGACTTATTTTAGTGATCTGATATTTTCCGTTTAAGGGCAAAATGGCTGACATGGGTGAAAGGTCTGCAGTGTCACTTTGCATATGGGAACTCTGAGTTTGATCCTCAGTACTACCTGGTCCCCCAATACTGCTGGGAGTGACCATGCACCATGCAGAAACTGCTGAAAGTGGCCTCAAACAAAAATAATTTAAAATAAAGTCTAAATAAAAAGTTAATGAAAATTAATAGGGGCCGGAGAGATGGCATGGAGGTAGGGTGTTTGCCTTGCATGCAAGAGGACGGTGGTTTGAATCCCAGCATTCCATGTGGTCCCCTGAGCCTGCGAGGGGCGATTTCTGAGTGTAGAGCCAGGAGTAATCCCTGAGCGCTGCTGGGTGTGACCCAAAAACAAAAATTTTTTAAATAAATAAAATTAAATTAATAAAGCCACCTTTAATGATTGAGCTACAATTGTGTTGGACTTTGTCTAGTGTACCATTGGTATTCAAGATATGTCCTTAAGAACTGTCATTGGAAAACTTAACAGAGAAAAACCAAAGGATCGAAAGGAACTTCTAAAATTACATTGACCAACTTAATGATTCTATTTAGACTTATATTGCTAAGAATACATACAAGTAGATGCTTGTTTTAATCTAATACACAGTCTAGAGTGAATACTTAGCAACATGGCTTTTATTTCTCACTTTCTTTAGAGTTAGGAAGTTTTAGTTATTTATGATTCCTTGAATACATTTCAAAGAAAAGGAATGTATCTTATTTGCTTACAGTAATTCCAATGTTGCTTTTGTTTGTTTTGTTTTTGCCTTGGTTTCTTATCTCTTTAGCCATGTAAAAAAGTTTAAAAGAATTTATTATATTCATCTCTCTGTGACATATCTTACTTCAAAGCAAATTGAAAGATATAATAAAGTTTCCTTACATTCTTAAGAAATATTAGTAACATGGGCTGGCTCTTCCTTTCAGGCTAGTTGAAGAGATCAGGCAGAAATGTGGTGGGCTTCATTTACAGAATGAAGATGTCTACATGGCCACCAAGTTTGAAGATTTCATCCAAAAGGTGGTGAGAAAGCTCAGAGGAGAAGATCAGGAGGTGGAGCTTGTCGTGGATTATGTAAGCCTTTACATGATGTTTAGAATCTACATTATTAAGATCCACCAGCTATAAAGGAATGGTGTACCTTCCATTGGTTTCTATAGAGACCACCTTTTAGATGACTCACATATCATAAAATCCAGTGGTTTTATGTGTAAAACTTGATTTTACAATACAGAGTTGAGTATCCATCAGTAACCCTTTGACTAAGAAACATTTTTATTAATACCACTATCCACCCACACACACTGACAATCAATCTCCATTCTTTTAGCCTCCCTGTTCCCCACTTTAATTCCTGGGAATCACTGATGTACTTTAGTTTTATTTTATTTTGGCTGCCATGGTTTATAATAGTGTTAATGATAGGGTGTCATGAGTGTCACTTCTCTCCACCATAGTCCCTTGTTTTCCCTCTGCAACCTATTTCCCTTTCCTATGAAGCTTCTTGGTGTCTGTTGCCTCTAGGTATTTGTTTGTTTCTTTTTTCTTTTTTTTTTTTTTGGATTTTGGGCCACACTCAGGGTTACTCCTGGCTATGTGCCCAGAAATCGCTCCTGGCTTGAGGAACAATATAGGATGCTGGGGGACCTAACAGTCCATCTTAGGTTAGGACACAAGGCAGATATGCAAGGCAGATGCCCTATTGCTTGTGCCACTGCTCCAGCCCTTGTTTTATTTCTTCATATTCAACATGTTTAAAAAAAATCAATCTGTGTCTGTCCCTCTCCTTGAATGACTGCACTCAGCATGATACTCTCCAGATCCATCCACATGACAGGAAATTGTATGACTTCATGTTTTCTTATCACCACATTTCAAAGGAAATTGTGATGAGGATAGAAAGGCCACCCACATAATGGGAGAAACTATTCACCCAATACTCAACAGATAAGGGACTAATATCTAAGATATATAAGGTACTGATAGAACTTAATAAGAAAAAAATATCTCATCCCATCAAATGGGGAGAAGAAATGAACAGACACTTCCTCAAAGAAGACATACATATGGTTAAAAGACACATGAAAAAATGTTCCACATCACCAATCACCAGGGAGATGCAAATCAAAACCAAAATGAGGTACCATCTCACCCCACAGAGACTGGCACAATCACATAGAATAAGAACAATCAGTGCTGGCGGGGACGTAGGGAGGAACTATCATTCACTGCTGGTGGGAATGCCATTTAGTCCAGCTTTTATGGAAAACAATATGGAGATTTCTCAAAAAACTGGAAATTGAGCTTTTATATGATTCAGCCTTACCACTTCTAGGGTACGCTAGGAACACAAAAACACAATACAAAAATACCTCTGCATACCTATTTACAATTGCCAGAATCTGGAAACAACCCAAATGCCTAACAACAGATGAGTGGCTAAAGAAACTGTGGTACATATACACAATGGAATACTAGGCAGCCGACATGTTTTCTTATAGCCAAGTAGTATTCCATTGATACGTATGTGAGTGTCTCATATTTTCTTTATCTGTTCTTGGACATTTAAGTCATTTCTACATTTGGACTATTCTGAATAGTTCTGCAATGAATATAGGAATGCAACTATCTTTTCTGAAGCTTTTGAGATAGATGCCAAGAAGTGAAACTACTGGGCTATATGGAATATCAATTCCTAGGTTTTTTTGTTTGTTTGTTTTGGGGCCACACTTGGTGATGCTCAGGGGTTACTCCAGGCTACGTGATCAGAAACCACTCCTGGCTAGAGGGATCATATGGAATGTCAGGGATTGAACAGATATGTCCTGGATCTGTGACATTTGCCCTACCGATGTGCTATCACTCTGGCCCCAACTTTCACTTTTTTAAATTAAACTGTCAGCACATTATAAAGTATTATATATTGGACCTGAGAGAACACAACAGGCTAGGCATGTGTATGCATAGCATACTTAAAGAAGTTCTAAGTTGAATCCCTGGCACTGCATGGTCTCCTGAAGGGAGTCTGCATTCATTTTTATGCATGTTACCAACTAGTTACCCCATTACCATTTGTTGAATATGAACTGTCCATATGCCTGAGGATCTGTCTCTCTGCTCTCAATTCTGTTCCATTGATCTAAGTCTGTCTTCCAATACCAAACTGATGGATTGCTACAAATTTATAATACAGTTTGAAAGTGGGGAAAAGAAACCCCCTCCCATCTTCTATTTTCCTGGAATTGCTTTGACTACTTTGGGGAGATATTGTTCCATATAAATTTTAACAGTGTTTGATTTGTGTCTTTAAAAAAATGGGGTCTGGGGCCGGAGAGATAGCATGGAGGTAAGGCACTTGCCTTGCATACAGAAGGACAGTGGTTCAAGTCCTGGCATCCCATATGGCGCCCGAGCCTACCAGGAGTGATTTCTGAGCATAGAGCCAGGAGTAATCTCTGAGTGCTGGCTGGGTGTGACCCAAAAACCAAAAGAAAACAAAACAAAAACATGGGAGCTGGAGCAATACCAGTAGCAATAGCAATGCCTGGTAAGGCATTTGCCTTGCACCAGGCTGACTGGGTACTGGGTTCGATTCTTGGCATTCCATATAGTGCCCCAAGCCTGCCAGGAGTAATTTCTGAACACAGAGCCAGGACTAATCCCTGAGAACCTGTAGGTGTGGTCCAAAACCATGCAAATTAAAAAAAAAAAGTCATAGATAGGGCCTGAGGAATAGTACAGTAGTAGATAGGGCACTTGTCTTATGCAAAAGCCAGGTGTCAACTGCAAAGACAGCAAGGATGAAAGGCTGCAAACTGCAAGGCCACTGAAGGCTGGGGACCCAACTGCCGAGCGGGGCTCGGTGCCCCCACAGGGATATCAAAATGTTGCCACCTGGGACCACTGCCACCTGAGTGGAGAGAGAGAGAGAGAGAGAGAGAGAGAGAGAGAGAGAGAGAGAGAGAGAGAGAGAGAGAGAGAGAGAGGGGAGAGCCCGGAGGAGGGAGAGGGAGGGAGGGAGGAGGGAGAGAGGGAGGGAGGAGGGAGGGAGGAAGGGAGGGAGGGAGGGAGGAGAGAGGGAGAGAAGAGAGGAAAGTGAAGAGAGAAGGAGAGAGAAGAGAAGGGGAAAGAGAAGAAGGGTAGAGAGAAGAGAGGGAGAGTGGGAGAGAGAAGAGAGTGTTTGGGTATCCAAAGAGATACCTTTCCTTTTATTCCCAGCCTCAGAGCTGCCATTGCAGGGGGTGGGTTCCCAGAGAGAAATCTGTAATAGATGGCCCTCAGGGGAGGCCTGTAGGTCCCATTTCAAGAGAGAAGACAGAGAATGAGGGTAGAGGTGAAGCAGGCAGCAACTTGCTGATGCATCTCCAGCTCCCCACACACCGGCAGGCTCTGCTCCAGTCTTTTCCCTGTCCACCCCCGCCCCCCAACGGCTAGACTTTCCTTTTTATACTTGAGGAGCAGTTGTCAGTTGCAGAAAGCGTGTCCCAATTGCCATTACTGGGGGGATACAGTGAATAATTTCCTTAACTACATCAACAGCCTTGGACACAATGAATATAGGAATATGTGTGTGTGTGTGTGTGTGTGTGTGTGTGTGTGTATGATTCCTAAGTGCAGAGTCACCCTGTGCACCACTGGTGTGCCCCTAAAAAAACGAAGAGAGGTGTTTTCATGGGGACTGCCTTAAATCTGTATAATGCTTTAGACAAGATTGCCATTTTAACTATGCTAATCCTTCCAATATATGAACAGGAGATGTGTTTCTGTTTCTTTGTGTCCTCTTATTTTTTTAATAGTGTTTTATACTTTTCTTTGTTAAGTCTTTCACATCTTTTGTTAAACTGATTCCTCGATACTTGAAGCACAAATGAGAGTGGCATTTCAGAATATTCTGTCCTGGAGCGGAGTGATAACACAGCAGTAGGGTGATTGCTTTGCATGTGGCCAACCTGGGAAGGACCCAAGTTCTATCCTCAGCATCCCATATGGTTCCCCGAGCCTGACAGAAGTGATTTTTTTTGTTTGTTTTTTTGTTTTTGTGTCACACCCAGCAGCGCTCAGGGGTTACTCCTGGCTCTACACTCAGAACACTCCTGGCAGAGGGACCATATGGGATGCCAGGATTCGAACCACTGTCCTTCTGCATGCAAGGCAAACACCCTACCTCCAAGCTATTACCCCAGAAGTGATTTTTCCTTTTTGGTTTTTTTTTTTTTCGGCCACACCCGTTTGATGCTCAGGGGTTACTCTGGCTAAGCACTCAGAAATTGCCCCTGGCTTGGGGGGACCATATTGGACACCAGGGGATCGAATCGTGGTCCTTCCTTGGCTAGCGCTTGCAAGGCAGACACCTTACCTCTAACGCCACCTCATCGGCCCCCAGAAGTGATTTTTAAGTGTAGAGCCAGGATTAATTTTTGAATGTTGCCGAGTGTGGCCCAAAAACGAAAAATAAATAAATAAAAATAACAATATCCTTTTCTATTTCTTATTAGCCTATAGAAAAGTTAGATTTCTGCATCTTGACTTTAGAATGCAATGGCTGTTTTTAATAACTTGTGGTGCCTCAAAATCAGAGTTCACCCTATTTCTTACAACACACACACTTCATTCACATCACACCCCGGGAAAGACCATTTCAACTGACAAAGGCTATTAAAAGGATTTAAATGGAAGTAATGGTTGTGCTTTATAAATATTGTCAGTAGATGGTAGCATTTCCACTCTCTGGAGTTCTTTTGAGTTATTTTTCACGTCTCTAAGGAGACAAGTGAATATTTATAAGGCCTGGTCTAGACTAGGTTAGTCTCTCAGGTACTAACCTCCTGCTTCAGTAAACAGACTTCACACAGGCTTGTAAACATAAGTCTCTTCCGGACAGTAGAAATTTGAATATCACTGGTTCCTTCTGCATTAGTGTTTTTATTGTTCTTTGATATCAAATGGAAAATAACAAAATAGTGAATCTATATAATTCTCCCTCGTAGGTTTCAAAGGAGGTCAATGAAATGACAATAAATATGCCATATCAGTGTTTTATAAATGGACAGTTCACAGATGCTGATGACGAAAAGACTTATGACACAATCAACCCAACAGATGGATCTGTAAGTGAATGTGTGTGTATAGTAACCCAAAGATTTTGCTTTATATACAGTTGTAAAATGGACTTTCTTAAGAGGTTGTTTTATTCTATCACTACCTTTAGCATTTAACATACATTCTTCACAAATTTCACCTGTTCAATTCTGGTGCTGACTGCTGATAACTATAGTGATACATTTTATAAAATGAATATTTATGATGAATTTAGACAGATAACTAAATATTCCTCTACTTGTCAGAGGCACACTTTCATATAAAACTGTACATGAAAAATTTTTTTCAGGCTTTTTAAGTTCATAGTCAGGAATTTAAATTTCTTTTTTTTTTCTTGGTTTTTGGGTTGCACCCGGCAGTGCTCAGGGGTTACTCCTGGATCTATGCTTAGAAATCGCTCCTGACAGGCTCGGGGGACCATATGAAATGCCAGGATTTGAACCACCGTCCTTCTGCATGCAAGGCAAACGCCTTACCTCCATGCCATCTCTCTGCCCCCCCCCTTTTTTTAGACTTATTTTCTGTTTTTTTTTTTTGTTTGTTTGTTTTTTTGGTTTTTGGGCCACACCCGGCAGTGCTCAGGGGTGACTACTGGCTGTCTGCTCAGAAATAGCTCCTGACAGGCACGTGGGACCATATGGGACACCGGGATTCGAACCAAACACCTTTGGTCCTGGATCAGCTGCTTGCAAGGCAAACGCTGCTGTGCTATCTCTCCAGGCCCTCTCTGGCCCCTTTTTAAAAAATTTTAAAAGAAAATGAATTCCGGGGCCGGGTAGGTGGCGCTAGAGGTAAGGTGTCTGCCTTGCAAGCGCTAGCATAGGACAGACCACGGTTCGATCCCCCGGCGTCCCATATGGTCCCCCCAAGCCAGGGGTGATTTCTGAGCGCATAGCCAGGAGTAACCCCTGAGCATCAAACGGGTGTGGCCCAAAACCCCCCCCCCCAAAAAAAAAAGAAAAGAAATTCCACAGTTGACATAACTGATCATAATACATTTGTTTCAGGATGACAGAAAGTGAAGTTATTCAAACATAGAAAGTAGACAGTTAGAGAAATAACTACATTGAGAACTATCATAACAGTGTGAATGAATAAGGGAAGTAGAAAGCCTGTTTAGAGCACAGGCGGGGTAGGGTGGGGAGGAGGGAGATTTGGGACATTGGTGATGGGAATGTTGCACTGGTGAAGGGGAGTGTTCTTTACTTGACTGAAACTCAACCACAATCATGTTTGTAATCAAGGTGTTTAAATAAAGATATTAATCTAAAAAAAAGAAAGTAGAGAATTAAAAAAATAAAAAAGATGGAAAAAGAAGGGTAGAGCAATTATGTTTGTGAAAATTATTGAATCACCAATAAAGTCATTAATATTCAATATTCAAATATTCAATATTCAAAGATTTAGTACACTCACCCCCCCCTTTTATTCAAGATGGGAGATATACTAAAAGAGAAAAATAAAAATAAAAAAATAAAATGTGTGTGTGGCAGGTGTCCTTTGCATAGGCATAGCAAAATATGAAAGGAGTTGAAATAAAAGACCTTTGGCCTAAAAAACAGGGAGATCTTACCCCCGAGGTATTTTGGCATAAAACCAACTCAAGACTCCAGGCATAACTAGGTTGTCTAACCCCCTAGTCATTCTTGCTGGTCAGCTCTTTACCATAGCAGTTGTTGCTGTCAGGTATAGGAGTTATTTTGAAGTCCGGGTGCTTTGTAGTGTCTTCTGGTTCTTTCTCCCCATCAGTTAGCATTGCAAAGATTTCTGTCCTAAAAGCAAACTATTGCTGTTGCCTGGTTGTCAGAGTGACATAAGAACTGTCTTTGGAGTAAGTCAGTGTCATGGTGGTGATGGGGCCTTCCTTGGTAGAATTTGTTCCTGGTGCTGATGTAGGAAACTATGTTTTCAACTTAAATTTCTTGTTTTTTTTTTTGTTGTTGTTGTTGTTTTGTTTTTTTTTTGGGCCACACCGGGCATTGCTCAGGGGTTACTCCTGGCTGTCTGCTCAGAAATAGCTCCTGGCAGGCACGGGGGACCATATGGGACACCGGGGTTCGAACCAACCACCTTTGGTCCTGGACCGGCTGCTTGCAAGGCAAACGCCACTGTGCTATCTCTCCGGGCCCTCAACTTAAATTTCTGAAGGAAGTTATAAATGTGTTCGTTTTCAAACTGTAAAGTGGCACGACACTATAGGCTATTTGCCCTATTTTTCTCTTAATATAATATTAATCAAAAGAAGCCTATTTATTTGTATATCTCTATATAAGTATCCACTATTTTTTTTACTTATTTTGAAATAGACAATATGCAAAGTATCCTATGCTTCCTTGGTGGATGTTGATAAAGCAGTAGCAGCAGCAAAGGATGCTTTTGAAAATGGTGAATGGGGACGAATGAACGCAAGAGAAAGAGGAAGATTGATGTATAGGTAAGTTTATTTTAAAAAGCTGGAGAGGTAGCATGGAGGTAAGACGTTTGCCTTTTATGCTGAAGGTCATTGGTTCGAATCCCGGCATCGCATATGGTCCCTGAGCCTGCCAGGAGCTATTTCTGAGCATAGAGCCAGGAGTAACCCCTAAGCGCTGCCAGGTGTGACCCAAAAACCAAAAAAAGCATGCATTCACCAAGAAGAAATAAATCAATGTGTGTGAGAGAAAGAGAAAGAGGGAGAGAGGAAGAGAGAGAAATTGCTTATTGATGTTGTTCTTATATTAGCAGGGCAAAGTAAATGGGCCTTTACTCATACTTGGGACACATTTAAAAGCAGCACTATTTACAACAGCCAGAATCTGGAAATAGCCCAGGTGCCCAACAAAAGAAGAGCAGCTAAAGGAACTGTGGTACATTTACACTGGCAGCCATTAGGAAAAATGAAGTCATGAAATTGGCCTATACATGGATGGACATGGAAACTATTATGCTGAATGAAATGAGCCAGAGGGAAAGGGAAAGATAGAATAGTCTCACTCATCTGTGGGATATAAGAAAAATAAAAGACAGGATGGCAATACCATCCAGAGAGAATAGAGCTGAACTCCAAGAGATCCAGCTCATGATATAAAGCTTGCCACAAAGAGTGGTGACTGTAGCTAGAGCACTAACCACAATGATAACTACCATGACAATAATAGTGAGGGAGAGAGGCAGAATGCCTGTCTGAGTGACAGGCAGGGGGTTGGGGTGGGGGAAGGAAATTGGTGGTGGGAAGATGGCATCAGTAAAGGGTGGTGTACATTCTATGACTAAAACCCCAGAATAAAATTTTTGTAAACATGGTGTTTAAATTAAAAATAGGTTAAATAAGTAAACCAAACACTAATCCTAAGCTTAGCCTTATGACTACCCCTACCCTTAATTCTAACCCTAATCCTAAACAAATAAAAAGCAAAAAAGGGGCTGGAGAGATGGCACAGCAGTAGGGTATTTGCCTTGCACACAGCTTACCCAGGACAGACCTGGGTTTGATTCCCAGCATCCT
Organism: Suncus etruscus; assembly: GCF_024139225.1. Taxonomy (NCBI): domain Eukaryota; kingdom Metazoa; phylum Chordata; class Mammalia; order Eulipotyphla; family Soricidae; genus Suncus; species Suncus etruscus. The sequence continues at coordinate 62,064,673 of NC_064858.1, read as the reverse complement.
CTATGTCTCCTGAGCCTGCCAGGAAAGATTTCTGAGTGCAGAGCCAGGAGTAACCCCTGAGCACCACCAGGTGTGACCCACAAACCAAAAAATAAATCCACTTTTTTGTTATTCCTTCAGTAACAGCAAATCACATTGCCTAAAAGAAAAATGGGGAAGAGGAGAGAGAGAGAGAAAGAGAAGTGTGTGCCATAGAGGCAGTCTAGGAGTGGGGGATGGTAACTGGGGAACATTAGTGAAGAGACTAGTGATTGGACCATTGTATGACCAACAACTTTATTGTATCAACAACTTTATAACACTGATTCACAGTGATTTAATTTAAAAAGAAAAAGAAAGAAAAAATACTCATATCTTGGGCGAGAGAGATAGTTCAGTGGGTAGGGTGCTTGCCTCAAACACAGCCAGCCTGAGTTTGACCCCTAACATGGCATATGGTCTCCTGAGAATTCACAGAAGTGATCCTTGAACAGAGCCAAGAGTAAGACTTGAGTGCAACCAAGTATGCCCCACCCCCCAGAAAAGGACTTAAATTATATATATATAAAATTTAAGTCCTTTTCTGGGACTTTATATATATATATATATATATATATATATATATATATATATATATATATATTGGTTTTTGGGCCACACCCGGTGGTGCTCAGGGGTTACTCCTGGCTATCTGCTCAGAAATAGCTCCTGGCAGGCACGGGGGACCATATGGGACACCGGGATTCGAACCAACCACCTTTGGTCCTGGATCGGCTGTTTGCAAGGCAAATGCCTCTGTGCTATCTCTCCGGGCCCCAAATTATATTTTTTTATAGTCACTAAAAAGGCTTACATATTCTTCCCATAAATGCTGGGCAGAAACTCTTGGTATTTTTAGTGGTATTTTTATTTTAAATCCCATGATTTTAGTCTTGTGCATTTCAGTTAGTACTGGAAATAGTTCTGTACCAAACAGAATTGAGTTTTCATTTTCTTTTTGTTTGTTTGTTTGTTTTTGTTTTTGTGTCACACCCAGCTCAGGGGCTACTCCTGGCTTTATGCTCAGAAATCGCTCTTGGCAGGCTCGGGGGACCATATGGGATGCCAGGATTTGAATCACTGTCCTTCTGCATGCAAGGCAAATGCCTTACATCCATGCTATCTCTCCAGCTACGAGTTTTCATTTTCAAGAAGTGTGGGTTGAATTCTAACATCTCACTCTATAAGTATAACCCCCCATTTATACCTATTCCTGCCAATGATATCCTTGGAATACTATGATCCAATCACTGCTCTGTGGCAGACATTTCTGAGATGTGTAAATAGCAAAAGGCATGTGTGAAGCCATGACGTATTGGAAGAGCCTGGAAAAGACAAGCATGATCAATGGATTTCCCAGTGGTGAGTTCTAAGTAAGGCACTAAGCTTAACTTCTGGTAATAAAGACTTTATAGGAGTTTTATCATTTCTGGCAAGATCTCTCCCTTTTCTAGGGGGAACAAGCCTAGATGAATTCTAGCTAACCTCTGGGCAAAGTTTAGCTCACATACTACTATATCAAAATCATGCCTCCACAATTCACAGTTTGTGATTGCCATAGAAATTTGTGACAGTGGCCAACTATGTTGACAGGACCTCAAACCAAGTATGTGGAAGGAAAGTGAGAGAGAATAGAGAGGAAGTGTGGCATCATTAAAAGAGGGGGAACACAGAGGCACAGCTGGGCTCAGAACACTCCGCATGCCAGGATTTCTGGTCCCTTTGACTGGTATGTTGGGGGCTCTGGGCAGGACAGCTAGCCATAGGCCCCCTGGGCTGACCACTTAGTCCAGGGGAACAAGATCCCCCCCCACACCAGGCGGGTCTTCAGGGCCACGCCTGGTTAATTGGGCCCTGGGGGGATGGGGTGAGAAATTCCTCCCTATGCATCCAAAAACTACAGAACTGCTCGGGGGGCTCACGCCCCCGCGCGTATTTCATTTATTGAGAGTATGTTTTGCATATCTAGAATGTTCATTTTTTTATTCTGCCCTTTCACACACCCCTACAAAGCTCTTTTTTACTCCTTAACTCTCTAACCCCCACAAACATCACTAACCTACATTACTCTTTTTAACTTCAGTAGTGTACAATCCTAATCACAGACCAAAGCCGTGCATTGTGTGTAACAACCCCAAACTGTTTCAAGACACATAAAATGGACACGTATTTCTTTAGAATATTTTGTGTTTTTTCTCTGACAACTATAATTCTTACTAAATGTTGTCTTATACAATGACAATTCTAACCACTTTTTATCTTCTCTTTTTGAGCTGTTTAACAAGGAATTTCGGTGAAAGAGTCCCCCAGTTTAATGTTTATGATTGAATCATATCATGGGAATTGTTGGAATTGTTCCTATGGCCCCCATATGTGCCAATAACACCACGTGGCATTGCTCCTTTTTTGCATAGGCACATTAAAATGGGAAGAAATACTATACATGCAAAATAAGATCCTCTCCTAATTAGAGATTGGAACACACAAATCTTGTAGTGCAAGGGGACCTTACACTTGAACGTTGACCTGGCACAGACCTAAGAAGAAAGGGCATTTCCATTCACCCCTGAACCAGGGAAGCCATCCACGAACATCCAGGCTTGTCTATAACATCACCTGGAAGTAATCCTCTACCACGGAAAACCCTACACTGCTCAGACATTGACCTGCTCAAAAGAGACTTCCCTTAACACTGAGAAGACTTAACAACCACAATGACCTACTTACAGGACAGGGCTCCCTGCATTTGCCCTTTGATTGTGAGGTTGAAACGAGAGATGCTCCCTCATCCTGACTTCAATGTAGGATATGCAGATTCCAGAATCTTTAATACAGAAACATCATACCAACAACAGAGGACTGTGCGAAAAATAATATGTGTTTTGGCACTAAAAACATTGTCCTTGGGGGATTGACCGATCTATTGCTTGCCTGGAGCTTACAAGTTGTCTATGTGCCAGGAACCTTCAGGGGTCGGGTTCCCCCCACCACTCTTTGTATTTAGGCCAAGGTTATTTCTTTCCATGTTCCCCCTCATATTTTTGAAGGGCCTATGCAAACTAACAATGGGCCACTCTAACCTACCATATTACTGTGCTCCTTGGCCTATGCAAACAAACAATTGCCCACTCTAACACCAATTTTTACTGTGCTCCTTTGACTCTTAATCCTAAGAACCCACTTAAAATTTGAGGTTAACTTAAGCTAATATGCATGTATATGGAATGTAAAAAATACTAAGCCTGTAATGTTTAAAGGAGTTATGTAGTTTTTATGGCTTTAGATTGCCTAGGTAGGCTGTTACGAAAATTTATAAATGTGTTACAATCTGGGGACTTGAGGGGACTAAAGTAATTGTATATGGATTCTTGTCTTATTTATCTTACTGGTCTTTGGTTCTTTGGCTGAAATTTCAAAGTTAAGATATCAGCAAGGGGACTTCTGAGAATTATGTTATGGGTGATTGTCCTTCCACTGTAACTTTACCTTGTCCTCTTTCTTTGCATCCTTGTTCTCATAATTAAAAATAAAAAAATTAAAAAAAAAAGAGGGGGAACAGGACCGGGGAGATAGCATGGAGGTAAGTCATTTGCCTTGCATGCAGAAGGATGGTGTTTCAAATCCTGGCATCCCATATGGTCCTCCGAGCCTGCTGGGGGTGATTTCAGAGTGTAGAGGCAGGAGGGAGTAGCCCCTGAGTGCTGCCGGGGATGACCAAAAAAAAAAAATCCAAAAAAGAGGGGAACAAAGACATTCCTATTCTCCTGGGGTTCCTACTTCCTGCACTTGTGGAAAGTCTTTACTACTTTCTTCTCATTAAATAAATGCTTTTTTCTGTCCCAACTGGGCACTCACTTCCTTCACCTACCTCTTCTACCTATTTTGAGTAAATGCCTGTTTTCATATTTTGTGTTATCCATCAAATCTCTTTCAGGGAGACATACAAATCAGGGGTAAGGGGTACGGTAGAGGCTGGCTGTGTTGGTGCTCCCTCACACTTCAATGCAATTATAAACAGTCAATGGTAACACTCTCTACTTTGTGATATTTATAACAAATCACTGGTGAAATTATTTGATTGATGCAGGTGGGTCTAATCTCCACAAGGACAGGGTCCTTATGCATTACATTCACCTCTGAAATCTCAGCCCCTAGGATATTGCCTTGTACACAATTGCTGAAAGAATTTCTCTTTTATTCTTACAGACTTGCAGATCTACTAGAAGAGAACCAAGAAGAACTGGCAACCATTGAAGCCCTTGATTCAGGAGCTGTCTATACACTGGCTCTGAAGACACACATTGGAATGTCTGTGCAGACTTTCAGATATTTTGCTGGCTGGTGTGACAAAATTCAGGTAATTGAAAATGTTGCCTCCTTATAGATTATTCTAAAAGTAAAGAGCTATTTTGTATGGAGTTTTTTTTTTTTCATCTGATTTTTCTAGCAATCACAGGAGGGAGGTGAAAAAAAAAAACTATTATCTCTTACAACAGGTAAGGAAACTGAAGCTTAGAAACAATGAATGTCTTGTCTATGATTACATAATAGGTCAAGTAAACCATGAAGCTAGAATTTGACCACCAAGGCATCCAGAGTCTAAAGTTTAAGTATATTCTTTGTATAATGGCTTCTGATATTCTCCTGTGTGTATCACTTATCTTAGTGTCAGAGAGGAGCTGCAAACTCAACTTCCTACAGAGACAAGAGAAAACAGATAAACTATGCATACTAGGTATATAGATAACAATTTTAAGACATGAGTCCAATGAGCATTTGACTTTCTTTTTTCTATAAGAGGATAAATAGTACGTGTGTAATAATAAAAGAATTTAACAGGGGCCAGAGAGATAGCATGGAGGTAGGGTGTTTGCCTTGCATGCAAGAAGGACGTAGTTCGAATCCTGGCATCCCATATGGTCCCATGAGCCTGCCAGGAGTGACTTCTGAGTGTAGAGCCAGGAGGAACCCCTGAGCACTGCCAGGTGTGACCCAAAAACCAAACCAAACAAACAAAAAAAGAATTTAACAATGGAATACAAAAGGGGAAGGTAGGGCTCATAGCAAGCAACAGAATGAATGTCTGCATCTCAGCAGTCATAACTCAGCTCTAATCTACAGCCATATTCCTGCAGCCAGAGGAGGAAGAAAGGAGGACAGATAGGTGCAAGGACTCTGAAAAGCATTTCCACCCTTTGCCTTGTAATTGTATCTCCCCTAGACTATATAAGAGATTGAGACTCACAGCATTTTAATTTGAGTGCATTGCTGTCACTACCATTAAAATAGTCAGAGAGACTTGGCCCAACTGCTACCAACTGAATATTATAAAAGTTATTTTGCGGGGCTGGAGAGATAGCATGGAGGTAAGGCATTTGCCTTTCATGCAGAAGGTCATTGGTTCAAATCCCGGCATTCCATATGGCTCCCAGAGCCTGCCAGGAGTGATTTCTGAGCATGGAGCCAGGAGTAACCCCTGAGCGCTGCCGGGTGTGACCCAAAAACCAAAAAAAAAAAAAAAGTTATTTTGGGTCTGAACCTTACTTCCTTAAAATGGGCCTACTAGTTTATACTGTGAAAATTATGTAATGAAGATTAGCATAAAGTCTTTATATTCTATGGAATCAAATAAATCTGTTACAGAGTAGGAGTTGGACTCAGCCATGAAAACTTGCATATGAAAATATTTAGTATGGTAGTTTGGGGCCAGTCTTTAGCCCCAATTATAATATATGAATGACTTTTATTGTTGTTTTTGTTTTTTGTTTTTTGTTTTTGTTTTTTTTTTTTTGGGTCACACCCGGCAGCACTCAGGTATTACTCCTGGCTCTACACTCAGAAATAGCTCCTGGCAGGCTTGAGGGATCATATGGAATGCTGGGATTCGAACTACCATCCTTGTACATGGAAGGCAAACGCCTTACCTCCACGCTATCTCTCTGGCCCCACGAATGACTTTTAAATGTGAAAACTCATCTGTCTGATTGCTTCAAACTTATTTGATGCCAAAACTTAACCCAAACCAACATGAATCTACTTATAATATTATAATATTATATTATAATATTATTAGATGTCATGAAGAATGACTATTCCTGTCTCACTGAATAAATATTAATATGCTTAATTATAGGAGGTTTCCCAGGTCTTATAAATAAATAAAACAATATATAAAGAAATCTACTTATATGTGTACTATAGGTTATATATAAATATATATGAATGTACTATAATGTATACTAAAATCCTACCACACAGTTTTCTTTTTTTTGTTTTTGTTTTGTTTTGTTTTGTTTTTCTTTCAAGAAGACCAAAGGCAGGGTGAGTGTGGGAAACACAGGCTCCTCTGTATCTGCTAAGCCTCAAAACTGTCTCATGACTGTACTGGAAAAAGAACCACAGGGACTAGAGAGATAGTACAAGAGAGTAAGGCACTTGCTTTGCATGCAGCCAAACCAGGTTCAATTCCTGTGGGGAATGGGGGGGGGAGAGAGAGCGAGAGAGGAAAGAAAGAAAGAAAGAAAGAAAGAAAGAAAGAAAGAAAGAAAGAAAGAAAGAAAGAAAGAAAGAAAGAAAGAAAGAAAGAAAGAAAGAAAGAAAGAAGAGAGAGAGAGAGGAGAGAGAGAGAGAGAGAGAGAGAAAGAAAAGAAAGAAGAAAGAAAGAAAGAAAGAAAGAAAGAAAGAAAGAAAGAGAAGAAAGAAAGAAAGAAAGAAAGAAAGAAAGAAAGAAAGAAAGAGAAAGAGAAAGGAAGAAAGAAAGAGAAAAGAAATAAAGAAAAAGAGAAAGAGAAAGAGAGAGGGAGGGATGGAGGGAGGGAGGGAGGACAGAAGGGAGGGAGGATGGAAGGGAAGAAAGAAGGGAAGGAAGGAAGGAAGCACGAACGGACGGATGGACGAACATTATTAGTTAAGTTCCCTTTTAGGGTGTGAATATTATCTTTTGGGGGTTGTGCTCAGGGATAACTCCTAATAATGCTCAGAGGAACATATGTTGTACTGGGGATTGACTTGATGTCAGCCATGTACAAATCAAGCTTCTTAAACTCTGTAATATATCTCTGTCCTGGGATATATCCTGTAGAGATATCATTTCAGATCAACTAAGACTGAGAAAGATAAGCAGGACTAAAATAAATTCTTTGAATTGAGGTTGCCTAATGAAAATAGGACCAGAGAAAGAAAGAGGAGGGAGGGAAAGAGAAAGAAAGAGAAAGGAAGAGAGAGAAAATGAGGGAGAGAGAAATAGAGAGAGTTCAAGCTTTGTAGATAGTAGGCATGTACAAGAGCAATCCCTGAGCAAGAGTTGGGAATAGCCCTAAAGCACTGCTGGGTGTCATCACCCCAATTTTAAAATAAACCAGTATACACGTTAATGCAAGGATCACTGTGTGTGTTTTCTAGGGTTCTACAATTCCAATCAATCAGGGCCGTCCAAACCGGAACCTGACCTTCACTAAAAAGGAACCACTTGGGTAAGACAAATTTTCCATCTTAGAGACTTTTGCTAGTGCGTAAGTAAAGATAAGTAAGGACAGCATCTTCCCACCCCTACAGTGTCTGTGCCATTATCATCCCCTGGAATTACCCACTCATGATGCTGGCCTGGAAGAGTGCCGCGTGTTTAGCAGCAGGCAATACTTTGGTGCTTAAACCAGCGCAGGTAAGATACAAGAGACCAAAAAATTCTCTTCTCTGAAGAAAGAAAAAAAAAAAAAAGAAAGAGAGAAATCCATTTACAGATGATTTATCTTAAGGCAAAAATGGGATGGGATCACACAGAATGCTGCTATCTTTTCCTGACGCATCTCTTCCTATGAGGAAATGGGCTGGTTCACTAGATGCCAGGTGCTGCCCAAGGCTAGTTCATCATTGAAACCTCTGCAGCATTTGAAGCAGACTTGTAACAAGAAAGGGACATGTCTATCTTACACCAGGCATAAACTACCAGAAAAAAGAGAGCAGATTTGAGAAATCTGGGGCACGAGTCTATAAGAACTCTTTATGCTATTTCTGCCTCTGAAAAAAAAAAAAGTCAAAATAAAAGTAAAGGAAACTGCTGTAGTAAGAGCAGAGCTGGGAATTAGTCTAAACGTATGTCGAAGTCTGTGGAAGTGAATTACTGTCTTCTGCCCAGGTCACGCCCCTGACAGCTTTGAAGTTTGCAGAGCTGTCGGTGAAAGCCGGTTTCCCCAAGGGAGTCATCAATATCATCCCGGGCTCCGGTAAGTCATCACATCACCCACTTGTTGGACCTAATGAAAGGGACAGAGAGCTCAGTAGTCTATTTCCCTGAGCCTTTAGAACAAATTTATTTTGGATTTTGGGCCACACCTGGCTGTGTTTAGGATTTACTTCTAACTCTGAGTGCAGAGATCATTCTGGGCTGTGTTTGGGGGACCAGAAAGGATTCCAGGGATCGAACCTGCAAGGCAAGTACCCTAGCCACTGTACTATCATTCTGGCTCTGCTTAGTCATTTTTGATGGGACATAAAGGTTTGTGTGTTTGCTCACAATTGTTTAGGTGAGGGAATATTTAGATCTTTGCCAGTTTTTAGTGATCAAAGAAAATATAAAACTCAGATTTACCCATTGCTTAGAAATCTAGGACTAATTCAGAGACAACCTCAATAGAACTTGAGGGCCAGGTAATGTCTCCTTCACTGCCTGTTCTCTGTAGGTGGTGTTGCTGGCCAACGCCTATCTGAACATCCGGACATCCGCAAACTTGGCTTCACCGGCTCCACCCCCATTGGCAAACAGATCATGAAGAGGTATTGGTTTTATTATTTTTTTTATCATGTAGGGTACTGAGTTTATATCTTCTTTTTAAAAAAATAATTTCTTTATTTAAACACCGTTATTACAAATATAATTGTAGTTGGGTTTCAGTCATAACAAGAACACCCCTCAGCATCTCATATGGTCCCCCAAGTCTGCCAGGAGCAATTTCTGAGCCCAGAGCCAGGAGTAACCCCTAAGCGCTGCCACATGTGGCCCAAGAACCAAAATAATAAAAATAAAATAAAACAGAAAACAAAAAAATAAAAAATAAAGCTGTATTCTTTCTGGGATATTGTGATCATGTTCATGGAGAATTTTAATAACATTGAAAAATTTTACAATGGTCAATAGAAAGATAGGACATAATATTGGCTTATATTGAGTGATAGCAATGATATTAAAGCAAAGGCTATGCTAGGGTATAGATTGTTGTGTATGTAAATATTTTGGGGGATTACTATGTTGCTCACCCTAATCTGATTAGGTGATTGTGCCCTACCCTAGGGTGTGACCTGGCATTCTGCCCCCACCCTAGGGTAGGACCTGATTCTGCTTCCACCATTGGTTGGTATCTGATCCCACCATTGGGTGGGACCTGACTCTGGACTATAAGAGCAAGGGTCTGTGGAAGGCGGGGGGCTTTTGCTGGCTGGAACTGAATCGGAGTCTTTGGACTTCAGTTTTGTCCATCCGAATAAAGCAAATATTTCCACGAGCCTGATTGTCTGCGAGCTGTTTACCCGCCGTTTCACCTCAGAACCGTGGGCTAGACAGGGTGGCAGACACGTGCTCCGAGCTGGAAGAAAAGGGCCTCATTCTCCATCCCTCCATCAGTCAACCTCTTCAGGGGCTGTCCTGCTACATAATGGCGCCCGAACAGGGACCTGAACCCTGGACCCTCAGAACTGTAAGTGAAATATTTCATTGGAAATTTCCTATGCTGACCATCAAATGGTTTCTGTGGTTAGTCATGTGGATTTTACCACCCTTAGTCTTACGCATTGGTGCTCTAGTATACAAGTGGATCATTCCATTTTGTTTAAAACTAATTGGTTTTGATCTAAGGACAATCACTGCAGTTGGATGGTTGTGGTCTATATTTCAAATGAAAAGTGTAGTGTCTCTAGCCATCATAGTTTGTGGAATTTCTGTGTTGACTAACGTTATTATTATGAGCATAGTTATTTGCTGTTATTTCTATTTAGGAAATAGAAAGTGTAGAAATGGTGAGGCTAAAACCAGTATAGATAATAAGGAAATTTATCTGACGAAAACTCAGACCAAGGTGCAGGCTGACGAATCCAGCCCCACCATCAACAATATAGAAATTTTTGCTGGAAGAAAAACAACTCAGAATGTTAAGCCTGATTCTAGTGAATTGCTTGACAGTAGTGACTCAGATAATGATCTACCTCCAGTGCTAACTCCACGAAGTATGCCTCCTTCTAGTCACAAAATTGAATCGCAGAGCAGAGCAGATTCAAAAAATGAACCACATGCTCAGTCTCAGAGCTCTATTCAGAGTAATTTTGCTAATCAGGCCTTATCCCCTATAGACGGGGTAAATGTTTCTAACTATGTACCCTATCAGATGGAAGAATTAGATCGGTTTAAAAGATCATGTAAAGAAAATGGGCCAAAATCGCCATACAGTGTGGAGTTATTAAGACTTTGGAGTCATAACTCATCTTGGACTTTGTATGATTTTAAAAGAATCGCTGAAATATGCCTGTTGTCTAAACAGCGAACTGAATGGGAAATGTACTATTCAGAAGGCGTAAAAGCTAAATTATATAGTCCGGATGGTATGAAAAAACAAGTGGCAGGTGTTACTCTATCGTATGAATTATTGATGGCAGAAAATCAATTTGCAAATATTCAGACACAAGCAGCTTTACCTAAGGAAATCTTAAATTTAATCAGGGAGATTGCATTGTCAGCATGGGAAAAAATTGATTCTAACAGCATTGGTAGAGGAAACTTTTTAAAAATTACCCAAGGCCCTTATGAGTCATTTGCAGAGTTTGTAGGTAAGATTAAAGATGCTCTGAAGTTACAGGTGGAAGATGAGGAGATTAGAAACTTCCTAGTAAAATCTGTGGCCTATCATAATGCAAATTCAGCCTGTAGATTAGTATTGAATACATTAAATGAAAAGTCAGATCTGAATGATTACCTTTACGCCTGCCGGAATGTCTATGTGGAACCCCAACCCCCACCCCACTCAGACTCAGTACAAACCTTCCCAGTTACCAAGGGAACAATGTCTTACTCCCCTCGGGGACAGAACACTTTCCGGAAACCAGGTCTTTGCCCAAAATGCAAAAGGGGTCGCCACTGGGCGAAAGATTGCAGATCCAGAAACCTCATTAATAATAACCTAAGTAGAGGTTTCAACACAGTCCCCAGGAGGCAAATCGCCTGCTACCATTGTGGAAAACAGGGACATATCAAAAGAAATTGTCGTCTCCTTATAAATTCAGCTCCCCAAGAACACACATACAAGATGCAGGGAAACGCCCACAGGGCCTCCCCCCAGGCCCTTCCAAATCAGGGGCAAAGTTCACAGACAATAATCCTTCCAAGCCCAGCCCAAGAAAATTCATCACGATAAGGGAATTAATCCACTCTACTTCAGGGAGTGCCGGATTAGACATATTATGCCCAGAGGACATTACAATTTACCCAGGAGCATGCCCTTACATGTTAGAAACTGGCATTGTAGGCCCGCCACCCCCCAGATACCATGGGTTTGATTCTTGGCAGAAGTTCCCTCAACATAAAGGGTATATCAGTAATCACTGGTGTCATTGACTCAGATTCCATGGGAGAAATCATTGTAGTTATTACTGTACCAGTTACATGGACCTTTAAAAATGGAGAAGCGATTGCCCAGATAGTAATAGTGCCTTATGTCAAATTTGGGACTTCAGATAAGACTAGAATTGGAGGTTTTGGAAGCACAGATCCGGGTGCTGCTCAAAACCCAATCGTGGCTCTGGTTACTAAATGTAAAGATGAACACCCAATGATCAAACTTCACTTGGAAGGCAAACCCTTTGATGGAATGATAGATACGGGTGCTCAGGTTACCGTAATTTCTGATAAAGAATGGCCAGAAAATTGGCCTCTTCAGGAAATCCCGTATTCCCTAGAAGGAATAGGAGGCCTGAGTTCCTGTCTGTTGAGTACGAGGACTATACTATTTTACGGCCCAGAAAAATCAAAAAGCAATAATCAGACCTCACGTGGGCCCATTTTCACCATCCCTGTGGGGCCGTGACCCTACACAAACAGTGGAAAGCAGAATTCCACATCCCATTAGCTCCAGAAGAGTCCGAACCTTCTTTTGATTTAAAAACCCAAAATTTTTAGTGGGGGCCACTACCGTAAAAAACACCAGCACCAATAAAAATAAAATGGAAATCTGATGAACCAATTTGGACAGGTCAGTGGCCCCTTAAAACTGATAAATTAAAGGTGCTGACAGAATTAGTGGAGGAACAGCTAAGTTTAGGACATATTGAACCATCTTTTTCTCAATGGAATTCACCTATATTCACTATAAAAAAGAAATCCGGTAAATGGAGACTTTTGATGGATCTTAGAGCTATAAATTTATCCATGATACCTATGGGCAAATTGCAGACTGGTTTACCATCACCTGTAGTTATTCCAAAGGAATGGCCACTAATTATAATTGATCTGAAAGACTGCTTCTACCATATTCCTATCCACCCAGATGATAAAAAAACGTTTTGCATTCTCAGTTCCTTCTCTCAATAATACCCATCCCTGCAGACGTTTCCAATGGACTGTTCTCCCCCAAGGCATGCTGAATTCCCCAACCATGTGTCAGTTTTTTGTAGATAAGGTTTTGAGCCCTGCTCGTGAAAAATTTCCTCAAGCCATGATATTTCATTATACAGATGATATCTTGCTCACAATGAACAACGAAACAGATTTACAGGAATTATACTCTTATGTTACTGACTGTTTACAAACATCAGGACTGAAAATAGCTTTAGAAAAAATACAGATAATGCCACCGTATCAATATTTGGGTTTTATTTTGGACCGGACGTCTATACGTCCACAAAAATTTTCTATCAAAAAAGAAAACCTCAGAACGCTTAATGATTTTCAGAGACTTTTAGGTGATGTAAATTGGCTCCGCCCTGCACTAGGAATCCCAAATGCAGAGTTATCTAATCTGTTTAAAACGTTGGAGGGTGATCCTGCTTTAGATAGCCCGAGAAATTTAACAACAGCTGCAAAAAATGAATTGGACATCTTCTTGAGCAGATTACAAAAATCGTTTCTCTCAAGATTCATCCCAGGAGAAAAGGTATTACTGTTAATCTTCCCTACTATAGAAACCCCCACAGGGGCCTTGATGCAACAGTCAGGACCTTTGGAATGGGTGTATTTACATAACAAACAACCTCGCTCAGTTGTCCCCTACTTACAACTGATTTCAGAGATTATTATCAAGGCAAGACTCAGATCTATATCTTTACTAGGTTTTGATCCAGATATAATAGTTTTGCCAGTACCAAAAAAGGAAATTGAGTCAATATTGCCAATTAATGAATCTCTACAAAGGGCCCTCTCAGATTTCACAGGAGAAATATCCTCCCATTATCCAGCAGGAAAAAATTTGGGACTTTTTAAAGAAAACTCAGTTTGTTATTTCTTCAATTGTTCGGGATTCCCCTATTCCCAATGCCAAGGTTTTTTACATTGATGGATCCCAAAATGGAAAAGGAGGAATAACTGGAGACAACATTAATATGACCATAGATACCAAATATAAATCTGCACAGAAAGTTGAATTAGCAACGTTAATTTACCTATTAGAAAATGTATCTGAAGCCATGAATATAGTTTCTGATTCTTTGTATGTGGTAAATTTATGTCATGTGATAGCCACTGCATCCCTTAATGCTAATAACCCGATCATACAGGACTTACTTAAACAATTACAGCAGCTTCTTCAAAAACGAACTGAGCCCATCTTCATCACACATATTAGAGCCCACTCAGGTCTTCCAGGACCTATGGCTCAAGGAAATAAAACTGCTGACTTGCTAGCAATGCCTATATTTAAATCACCTATAGAGGAACATTCAGCCCTACACACAAATGCTCGCCGTTTACATGTGAATTACCAAATTCCATGGAGGCAAGCTAGAGAAATCGTAGAAAACTGCAACGTATGTGCACCGTTAACAAAAAAGACTCACATAGCAGGAGCAAACCCAAGAGGCTTACAGTCTAACGAACTTTGGCAAATGGATATAACTCAAACAGATTTATTTCCAAGGAAACCTTATCTTCATGTTGTGGTGGACACTTATTCTCGGTTTATGTGGGCAATTCCCATGTCTTCTCAAAAATCTAAGGCTGCTTGTAGTTTTCTTTTACAATGTTTCTCTGTGATGGGTATTCCATATTCTATAAAAACTGATAATGGGCCAGCCTATGTTAGCAAAACTTTTGAATTTTTTTGTAAGGAATGGCAGATAAGACATCTCAGAGGAATTCCTTACAATTGTAGGGGACAGGCCATTGTAGAAAGGACTCACAGAACCTTAAAAACTCAATTGCAAAAAAATAGAAAAAGAGGTTTACCACCAACGGATTTGCTGTCTTTGACTCTTATCACACTAAATTACTTTAACTTACCCCAAGGGGAAAGCTACACTGCAGCGGAAAGACATTTTAAAGAAGATATTCAGAGACAAGAAACAACCCATAAACCTATTTGGATCAAGGAGGATGAAAAATGGATAGCTGGCTATCTTCTCCTAAGAGGAAGGGGTTATGCCTATGTTTCTATAAATGATGACCCTCCCAAGAAATTTTGGGTTCCATTACGTCTTGTTAGAAATCGGGCTAGCACAAATGATCAGGTTCAGACTACAAACTCCCCTTCAGAGAAAAAACAGAATACTTCAGACACTAACAGCAGTAATATTACTAAGGTCTCTGGGGCAGGGAACGATTTAGCTGTCACACACCATACAATGAGTGAGACTGATGGTAGTGATAACCCCTTACACTCCGAGATGCAAAAGGAAAGACAGGAACCTGTCTTAACTGGGCTCCAAAATATAGGAAACTCTTGCTACATGAACTCAATATTGCAATGCTTGTATAATATTTCAGACTTAACTCAGTATTTTTATAAAGATCATTATAAAAAGGATATTAACAAGAAAAATCCGATGGGGCATGAAGGTAAATTAGCCGAAGAATTTGGTCGGCTCATCAAAACCATGGGAAATGGATTTCATAGATATATTAACCCTGAAAGCTTCAAAGTAACAATTGGTTTACTTAATGACCAGTTTGCTGGACACAATCAGCAGGATCCTCACGAACTACTGATGTTCCTAATAGAGGGATTACATCAGGACTTGCTTACTGTAAATCTAATGACAGACAAAACTACACATCTCATGGGAAATGAAAATTATGAACAATTTAGTCCAGAACACCAAAAGGCTCATAAATCTATTATTTATGATCTCTTTCAAGGACAATTCAAATCTATACTCCAGTGTCTCACTTGCCACCAAAAGTCTGAGGTTTATGAGACATTTGTTCATTTGTCTTTGGCTGTTACATCTACAGATAAATGTACATTACAGGAATGCCTCTCTGAATTTTTTAAAGAAGAAGAATTAAGAAATGACAACAAAGTTCTGTGCAACAGTTGCAAAAATAGAAGGGATTTTTCAAAGAAAACGTACTTATGGAAACTGCCACCAGTACTTATAATACACTTGAAACGTTTTGCTTTTGATGGCAAACAAATAAAAAAATTGCATACTTATGTAGATTTTCCTTTAGAAGACCTCAATTTAGAGGAATTCACTTCAGAGAATAAAAGCGAGATTAAGAAATACAACTTATCATCGGTGTCAAACCATTATGGTAAAGTTCACTATGGACACTGTACTTCATACTGTAAAATTGCTGCAAAACAACACTGGATAAATTTTGATGACAAGAAGATCAAAAAAGTCCCTAATACATTGGTGAAATCCACAGCAGCATACATCCTGTTTTATACTTCTTAGAGATCTACAATGAACACCAGATAATCATTTTACTTCCTTATCAGTTGCTATTAATGCTCTAGGATTCTTTCCACAGGCATGATCAATGAATATAGATTGAAAATCATGAATCCCCAATGTGTTTCTTTGTAGGATGGATTTATGTCTTAATTTCATTATTGCTCTAGGTCTCAGTTAATCATGAAATTTTACAAATTAATTTAGTCAAGGTTCACCTGAAAGAGAAATTTCTCATCATATTAATGTTGTTTTTCTTTCTAGGTATACTCATTTAACGACTTTCACTCTTTTTATTTTAACATCATTGCTTTATTTCCCTCAATTTAGGTTTTAAGACGCTTACATAATGATAATTTTAGGTGGACTTTCTTCACAGTGCTTCTTGCCTATGATTGATTATCATAAAGTTACTGTTATACAATAACTTTGTATATATACTGATATACACGTATAGTAGAGTTGTCCATGTTTGTATTATGCATGAAATTCTCTTTCAGATCTGCTAGGCAAAACCATAAAAAAAAATTTTTTTTTGTGAATTTGAAATGATTTATCTAAACAATTGCCGGCTATTACATTTTAAGGAGCTTTTAATTGATTCAGCTGAATTCTCTTTTCTTTTGCTCTATTTTGGATCCTTTCCAACAAATATTTTTTAGTATGAGTGAGTGTTATGGCCATATTTTTTGTGAAGTCTGTGTATGTATGTCTTGTTTAGTGTCTGTCTGTTCTGCATATTTTGTATATAGTTTCCTTTTTCCTAACTTTATCTTCCCCAAATTAGTCTTCCTTATCCTTCCTTCTCTCTTCCTAGTCCTTAACATTTTAATTTTCAGGATTTCACATGTGCAACCCATCTCCTTCACCCACAACTACAAGCTTCCTGATCTCGGCGGGAAGAAGAAATCCATGACTGTTGGAGTTTTACACCATATATGCTGCAAACTTGTTGGAAATGAAGCCACCTGGGATTTGTGTCACAATGTAACACCAGAGAAAAGATCCATGGACAAGACCCACAGTCTCTGGATCCCAGTTAAACTGTGCTATCTGAATTTCTGGTTTTCCATCCACATACAAAATGCTATTGTTGACCGTTTCTACAATGGCTACCCCAAGATTGCACCGATCCCAAAGGAAATACAGAAGCCCAACCAACTTATGATGTAATGATGTAACGCTTGGGGATGCCCCAACACATGGATGACTGTACTGGCCTTCCTTCTTCATTCAGCTTGATGTTATCTCCTGTACAAGGCTTCAACCGGCTTTTCCAGACCCATCAAGTGTCTTCTGCCGGTCTTTTTGGAGTTCCAGACCACTCATATTTACAGATTGGTATTGAACTCTGTAGAAATTACATCTGTTGTTTTTCCTATAACTGTAATCCTTTGAAGTTATGTTTGGTACTACGCTTCTTTTGACTATCGTAATTAATGTTTTTCTATTTTAGTTTTTAATATTAGGAATCGATGTTGTATTACATTAAGGTTTTGCTTTCTTGACTTTAGGTTTGTGAGTTATATATTATTGTCTATAATTTCCCAAATGATATTTTTGTCTGTTCTCAGGGTTTTTTGCGTGGGCGCATCATAGGCAAAATACTAGGTTTATAGAAGGTTCCATCCATTTTGGATGGGCCCTCAAGTTGTTTGTTTACACAGGGAGGGTCTCTGCCTTAAACATTTTGTTTTGGTTTGTGACTTAAGCTCCCATCTATAAATAGTCGACATCAATTTCAGACATCTTATGGACTTCAGACCGGATTAAGAACTTGGACTAAGTTCAGATACCTATTGATCATCATTGCAGTGGCTCCCCACTGTGCAGAGGGTGTATGTGCCACTTCTTCCGAAATAAAGGCCTAGTTCAATGCCCTCAAAGATGGGCTTTCTGGTCTACCTGAACTTGAATAAAAATGGAGCTGGAGAGATAGCATGGAGGCGAGGCGTTGGCCTTTCATGCAGAAGGTCATTGGTTCAAATGCCGGTATCTGCCAGGAGCGATTTCTGAACGTGGAGTCAGGAGTAACTCCTGAGCACTGCCAGGTGTGACCCAAAAACGACCACCACCACCACCTACAACAACAACAAATAAAGAAAAGGTGCTTCTTCTTGCCTGCTACACAACCTTTCTGGTGTCTCTTCGAAAGATCTATGTACGTCTTAGATTTATCTTCTCAGGAGCTTGTAGTTGATTCCTTGATACATGTTTCTGATTTTAGACACCCTGTGCTTAGGTTAGAAGTTTTTCTTTACATTTTCCTGTGATGCGCTTATGCAAACAGCCGCTCTTTTATTATTGACTAATTTTTCTTTTAATAATTGTAGACAATATTGTTTGTTTACTAAAAACAAAAGGGGGAATTGTTGTGTATGTAAATATTTTGGGGGATTACTATGTTGCTCACCCTAATCTGATTAGGTGATTGTGCCCTACCCTAGGGTGTGACCTGGCATTCTGCCCCCACCCTAGGGTAGGACCTGATTCTGCTTCCACCATTGGTTGGTATCTGATCCCACCATTGGGTGGGACCTGACTCTGGACTATAAGAGCAAGGGTCTGTGGAAGGCGGGGGGCTTTTGCTGGCTGGAACTGAATCGGAGTCTTTGGACTTCAGTTTTGTCCATCCGAATAAAGCAAATATTTCCACGAGCCTGATTGTCTGCGAGCTGTTTACCCGCCGTTTCACCTCAGAACCGTGGGCTAGACAGGGTGGCAGACACGTGCTCCGAGCTGGAAGAAAAGGGCCTCATTCTCCATCCCTCCATCAGTCAACCTCTTCAGGGGCTGTCCTGCTACATAGATCACAAATAAAAATATCCAAATGTAAGGCTGGAACAATAGCACAGTAGGTAGGGCCAACCTGCTCAATCATTGGCATCCCATATGGTCCCCTGAACCTGCCAGAAGTAATTTATGAGTGCCATGCCAGGAGTGACTCCTGAGTGCCGAGTGTGGCCCAAATACTCCCCCTAAAATCAAAATGCTAAAAACAATGGTCATTGAGCCTTCTAGGAGAAGAATATTATATTTCTTATCTCCCCATCTGCATTTGGAGTTGCCTTTTAGTTTTTGTTTTGGGGCTTTATCCATTGAAGCTTAGGAATCACTCCTTGGAGTGTTCATGAGACCATATAGGATAGTGGAGATAGAACCCCCACTATGCAAAGGTCATACTACATGCAAAGCAAAAGTTCTTCCTAATGTCTCTCTGGTCCCTTGGGTTTATTTTTTATAAAAACTTTTTTTTTTTTTTTTTTTTGGTTTTTGGGTCACACCCAGCAGCACTCAGAGGTTACTCCTGGCTCTATGCTCAGAAATCGCTCCCAGCAGGCTAAGGGGACTGTATGGGATGCCAGGATTTGAACCAACAACCTTCTGCATGCAAGGCAAACACCTTACCTCCATGCTATTTCTCCTGCCCCCTCATAAAAACTTTTAATGACAATGCTTTTGCAAGAAGGTAAAAATAAATGATATACTTCCCAAAAGTATTATTTTCCTTGACTGCCGCATGCTTCAGTGATCTGGCTAGCAGTTGAGTATTTTTATTATTATTATTGTTATTATTGTTATTATTTATATTTTATAAAAATCTTTATTGTAATTTAATGTGGATTACAAGTCTTTCACAATTTTCCAGGAAGCACCATCATTTGGTATTTAGAAATTTGATATCAACTATTATATGTACATGTGCTATCATACATGTACTATTACATGTATTCTTTAGGCTACTATTGGCCCTGAGACTTGATGGTATGTATAGTCAGTGTGAACCTATTTATTTTCTAAATTCTTTTTTTTTTTTTTTTTTGGTTTTGGGTCACACCCAGCAGTGCTCAGGGGCTACTCCTGGCTCTATGCTTAGAAATTGCCCCGGCAGGCTGGGGGGGCCATATGGGATGCCAGGATTCGACCCACCGTCCTTCTGCATGCAAGGCAAATGCCTTTACCTCCATGCTATCTCGAGTATTTTTATTATTGGCCTTTCTATATCCAGCATACTTAACAGACAGAATTTTCCTTTATGATGCTTTCTAATCATCAGACTTGATAAGCACAACATTTTATTATGGAAATGTGCTGATACACACATAAAATCTCTTGAATGATGCCCTCCATGCTCCCCATTCAGCCTTAGCAAGGATTACCATCCTTCTACCATTAATGTTTGCTTTCAGTATCTTCCTGTTTCTGATTCAATTATGTTTTTCATGCAAGAGGTAATCACTTATCTTAAAAAGCAATAGAGAGGGTGAAGCTATAACACAGCAGTAAGGCATTTGTCTTGCACACGGCCAACACAGGATGGATCCTGGTTTGAGTTCGGCATCCCATATGGTCTCCCAAACCTGCCAGGAGTGACTTCTGAACGCTGAGCCAGGAGTGACCCCTGAGCGCAGCCGGGTGTGACTCCCCCTGAAGAAGCAAAAGAGAAAGATACTAACTGCTCCATTCCTATACATTTTTCTCTAGCTGTGCTGTAAGCAACTTGAAGAAAGTTTCCCTTGAACTTGGTGGCAAATCCCCACT
The DNA here is from genome assembly GCF_024139225.1 of Suncus etruscus. Taxonomy (NCBI): domain Eukaryota; kingdom Metazoa; phylum Chordata; class Mammalia; order Eulipotyphla; family Soricidae; genus Suncus; species Suncus etruscus. The sequence goes on along the minus strand of NC_064858.1, from coordinate 62,044,246 downwards.
TATAATATTCCATGACTGTGAACTTGACAAGGCTGTGCGAATGGTAAGCATGGGCCAAATCTAATGCAAAGAATCTGCTTCTAAATACATCTCTCCCACCTTTCTCGGCACCATCTCACCTTACTCGGCACAGATCTTCAAGTGAGATTTGACTTTGTCAAGTCATACTGAGAAACTGTTCCCTCACTTTCCCCACCATTTGTATTAAAGTGCTGAGATTTACAATAACACTTATTGTGCTGCTCACACATAATCATTTCAGCACTGCACCCTTCACCAGTGTTTGACTCTCTCCAAGGACCCCAACCATGTAAATTGAGTTCTACAGCCAAATAAAACTCAGTTTATGTTTTCTTTGGGTTTTTTTGTTTGTTTGTTTGTTTTATTTGTTTGTTTTTTGGTTTTTGGGTCACACCCGGCAGTGCTCAGGGGTTACTCCTGGCTGTCTGCTCAGAAATAGCTCCTGGCAGGCATGGGGGACCATATGGGACACCGGGATTCGAACCAACCACCTTTGGTCCTGGATCGGCTGCTTGCAAGGCAAACGCCGCTGTGCTATCTCTCTGGGCCCTCAGTTTATGTTTTAAAACCCCCTCTTAATGCTTAGATAGGAGAATACTTGGAACACTTATTTTTAAAAATAGCATCTTTTGTCTCCTAGATATTAAAGTTTTTTGTTTTTGTTTTTGGGCCACACCCGGCAGTGCTCAGGGGTTACTCCTGGCTGTTTGCTCAGAAATAGCTCCTGGCAGGCATGGAGGGCCATATTGGACACCGGGACTCGAACCAACCACCTTTGGTCCTGGATCGGCTGCTTGCAAGGCAAACACTGCTGTGCTATCTCTCCAGGCCCGATATTAAAGTATTTTTAAAACCTGGGAGGCATTCATGACTTATACACACTTATGTGGTAATTTTTTTAAAAATAATTTTTATTGTGACCAAAGTGAATTTCAAATCTTTCACAGTAATACTTAAGGTACATAATGACAATAAATCAGGGCTCACATTTAAACACATAGGACAATCTGCATTTCCTTGTTGCACATAATGTGTCATCAGTCTAGATCCTTATTGCCATCTATAGTTTTTCCCCCTAAAGTGCTCATTGACCAAAAAGAAACAGGAAAAATAAAATAGTGTTAGAAATATGCTAGATCAAGATTGGGAGGTGTAGCTCTGTGGTCTAGCATATGGTCCTCATGTATGAGGCCCTGGGGTTGATCCCCAGGCATATAGAAAATGGAAATATCATAACTGAATTTTGTTTAGGAACCCATCTAGAGGTGTTCAACTAGTCTATACTCAGGGCAAGTTGTCCATGGTGATGCTCAGACACCATACACAATCAAATATGGGTTGGTCACCTGCCTGCAAATCATGTGATCCATCCAGTCTTTGTATGGAGCTGTCTTCTCAGTCCACACACTTAATATTTACACTTCTAAGCATTTTTTACCACTATCTAGGCCAGAGGATAAATACTATTCCTTCTTGGGGCTGGAGATAATATAGAGAATAGGGCACTTGCCTTGCACATGGCTAGCTTGGGTTCAGTCCCCAGCTCCCACTTAACCCCTTTAAGGAGTCATCCCTGAGCACAGAGGAATAAGCCCTGAGCACAGAGGAATAATCCCTGAGCATCTGACCTCTGTTTTGTCCCCAAAACTAAAAACAAAAACATTATCCCTTCTTTGAGTGTCTCTGTTTTCTGCTGTCTTTCAAGAACATCTGATTCTCAGTAAATGTCATTGGTTTGGCAATTATGACTTACCAAATAATGTTAACAAGAGAATTTTTCCCCTTATGCTACTGAAGGGAATGGGAGCAGTATTTTTCAACAAAGGAGAAAACTGTATTGCTGCAGGACGATTATTTGTGGAAGAATCCATCCATGATGAGTTTGTGATGAGAGTGGTAAGGCATCTTCAGATTTGCTCTGTGAGTTATAGAGATAATGCTCTTTTTTTAAGGAAATAGTTCTGATTTTTGTCAGTGAATTTTTAGTTGTACAAAAGTACAGGGGTGAAGGGGAGGCATCTCTGAGGATCAGAGTACAGTTCTACCAGGCTCAATCAGTAGAGCTTCAGGATCATGCTTAATACACGTGGTCCACTGGGGATTTGAGCTGATAAACAGAGGTTTTGAGGTTGCAAGGCAAACACTCTAAGCTATTGCTATTGTACACAAAACATCAACATAGTCCTTATCTCTTAGAATTATCTTCTGACATGCTTTACAGATTAAATTATATAATGAAATTTATATATATATATTATATATATTATATATATATATATAATTTCAAAATAGCCCGAGAAGAAGTAAGCATGAGTGAGTGGCATGAGATAAATTGGTCTTGGGCTGGTCAATTTTGAATTTCAGTGATGGGTACACAAAGTGTATTATGTTGTATGAATTTATATTATATATCAGATTTTATGCATTACTGGTTTTAATAGTGAAAATATAGCTTCATATTTTAAAAACAAAGACTATGCTCAAAAGTCATTATTACCTATACATTGTAATACATTTATAGTATCCTTGCCACTTAGGGAAGATAATGCTCCTAGACTTTTGGAAAAAGTTAAATTGATACCACTATATATATATACACACACATATATATACTTAAACATCTAAAGTTAAACTGACAGAATTTCATTTCCTCCACTAACAGATAAATAGATAAAATAGATCATGTATACTGATGATTAGTAACTTTGATGGCCAGGACTCCATACTGGGACTTTGTAACACATAATAATTCATAATTATATAATTCATAATACAAAATTATTCAGATTAAATCAGTGGCTACAAAAGACTCCAAACAATTCTATTTTATTTGGGGAGATGGGAGAACCTAACAGGGTTCAGGGAGCATTCGGTGTCAATAAAACCTGGGCCTCCCACAAATAAAACCTGTAGTCAGCCCATTGTGCCCTGTCCCACCCCAAACTATTCTCCTTTATATGATTATCATAGTAATAGCCATCATAAGTTAGCTTATATCGGCAAAACCAGTGCTCAGGTTTTTTGCTCAGCTTTAAGGGGAAAAAAAGGTACATTCCGCTGCCTTGTTTCATCCCCAAGAAGCAAAGTCTTCATGAAAGCAGAAATAAGGAATTCTCACACATACAGATACACATATACACACGGAGACACACACACACACACACACACACGTTTGGATATGGAGTGAGGGATATGGAGTGAGGGATTAGTGCGTGTCTCCCAAACACACTCCCTAAAATTCAATATTGTGCCTCAGTAAAATACTCAGTAAAATATAGCATCACATATCATGGAATTTCACAACTACAATTTGTGGTCATTTTAAATGCTGAGCCCAGGAATGTTGGGATGTACCATATTGATCCAGCAGTTAATTTATGTTCATTTATTTGTTCTATGGCTATAAATTGGGCAGTTGTTAAGGGATTACTACCATACCTAAATTCCAGTTCATGGTATTGCAGGGTCAAGGTAATTCCCTTCTTTTTTCCTTACTAAAATTGGGACTTCACATTAGAAAAAAATGTAAAACTAGATTAAGGAAACCCAGGGATAAAAGATCCAGTAACTTTGTATATCAAAACCATGAGAAGGAGGAGGGGGGAAAAAGAGGAGGACTTGGAGAAAGAGGAGAAGGAGAAAAGAGGAAGAGGAAGAGGAAGAAATTGGGTGAGTAGAAATAAAAGGAAGAGGAGAAGGAAGAGAAAGCAGAAGGAGAGGAGGAGGAGGAGCTAAGCTACATCAGGGACCTACAGGAAAGATTAGTGGTTTAGAGGACCTGCCTTGTAAGCACATGATCTTAAGTTCAAATTCATGTGACAATCACAATCCATTCAGCTCTGCTGCCTCCAATCCCTGGTGCCTCAAGTGATTTTTGGCTGCATTGCAGCCATGTGTGTAAGCCCCACATAGAAGCTGTAGCCTCCAGCAAGCACTAAAACTTATAAAAGAAATGTGAACAAATGAACTCAGAAGTGTGGCCTCTAGTGAGAATCACAGCTCCACCACCACCAGCAGCAAGCCCCACAATCATTACTTGTATGCCTGGACTAAGAGTGCTCCTCCAGAGATCTTTGTGCAAGCATCACAACCTACTAAATGCAAAACTCAGTGAACATGATGGCTGAGTGTGTGAGCCCCAGCAAGTAGTGTAGTTAAAAACAAACACTTATGTAATAATAGCTTGACTGTAGAATCAACCAGTGACAAAGGAATGGATAATGAAGGTATGGAACATATACACGGTGGAATAACATGCAGCAAGGAACAACGAAGTCATGCAATTTGCTGCAGTTTGGATAGGATCAGATAATCTCACTTACTGTGACATATTGAATAACATGAAGAGGAAATGCAAGGTGTAAAGGGACATCTAGATTAATTACCCTTGATGCTAGATTATAGAAATGAGAATAACAAGAAAAGAAAGAAATCAGGAGGACAAGTATGAAGAAGTGGACAGACAGGAGGTAACAGGTAGGGAACATGGGCCTTGGACACATTCGTGATGCATAGGTGTGGTAGATGTAGGCAGATGCAGGTAGTCCAACCCGCAGAGCCAATGGCAACACTGAAAGCTGAAATCAAAACTACAGCAACTGAACTTCAAAATGTGCTTGTCAGAGGAACAGATTTGGGATTAGGATGGAATGTGGGACATTGGTGGAGAAAAATTGACTGTGGTGGGGGAACTGATATTAGGGTATTGTATGCCCAAACCTCAATCCCACAGATGGCAGCTTCACCCCATAAAACAAATTGTGCAAGCCCCACAGCCAAGCATGTTTGGAACCCCAGTTCTTCCGTCAACAGTACAGCAACAATTAAGGGAGGAGAGGGAATGATTTAAAAACAGACACATCTGTGATGAACAGACGGAGTGGAGTGTGTTTCTCACCTGAACATACTAGCAGTTGCTCTGGTGTGACTGTGCCATGAGTTTTCAGAAGGACACATTAAAAAAGAGAAAATATCACATGTGTCTGTTAAAAATTATTTGGCTTTGAAGAGTATGCTGTATTGATATAAAGTTAAATGTAAGTTAAAAAATAAGCATATGTTGTTTTATCAAAAATTTCAGAGCATTAGGTTTGCTGATTTAACTATGCTAACACTCAGGATAAGTTCAGTACAGTGAATCATTGCACATTCTGTTTTTTTTTTTTTTTTTTTTTTTTTTTTTTGTGGTTTTTTGGTCACACCCGGCAGTGCTCAGGGGCCACTCCTGGCTCCATGCTCAGAAATTGCTCCCGGCAGGCACGGGGGACCATATGGGACGCCGGGATTCGAACCGATGACCTTCTGCATGAAAGGCAAACGCCTTATCTCCATGCTATCTCTCCGGCCCGCACATTCTGTTAAAGCTCTGTGGTTCCAAACTCAGACTTTGAGATCCAGATAGATATTACAAGTGTTAAGGCACTTCCCTTGTACCCTGCTCACCCTAGTTTGATCCCAGCACCACTTATGCTACACTAAGCCCTTCCAGGTGTGATCCCTGAACACAGAGTAAACTCAAGTGTGGCCTGCAAACAAACAAAAATAATGATCAAACATTTTAAGAACAGCAATAAAAACTAAGGCGTTCAAGGCAGAAAAAAGAGCAATAAGAAGTTGTGTGCTCCTGTGCAAGTCCCTTAGCCTCTCTTTCAGTGTTTACATCTGTAAGCTGGAAATAATTTTTAAAAAATTTGTTGTTTTTCAGGCCACACCTGGTGATACTCAGGGTTTACTCCTTGCTCTGCACTCTGGAATTAATCCTGTGACATATTGAATAACAGGTGGTGCTTGGGGGGGACCATATGGAATGCTAAGGATCAAACCAGGGTCAGTCAAATGCAAAGCAGATGCCCTATTCATTGTAAAATCACTTTGACCTCAAAAGTTTAACTCCTGGGAGGTTGTTTCAGTTAAGCTACACTCATCAGTGCTCAGGGATACCTCTATGCTATACACACAGGATTTATTCCTGGTGGACTGGTTGACTTTGGGGACCATATGAGGTCCCGGGGATCAAACCTGCATGCAAGGCAAGTACTCCATCACTCCAACCCTAGAATGAATAAATTTGGTTTGAAGCTACCCTGAAGAAGTAACACAGCATTGAACACAATGGCTTTTCACATCCGCTCTACAGGCAGAGAAGGGTTGAAAAATCACTACCTTGAGACTAAAGAGGTAATACAGTGGGTACGGAGCTTTCCTTGCATGTGGCTGACTGAGGTTCCATTCTTTTTTTTTTTTTTTTTTTTTTTTTTGGTTTTGTGCCACACCCGTTTGACGCTCAGGGGTTACTCCTGGCTATGCGCTCAGAAATCACCCCTGGCTTGGGGGGACCATATGGGACACCGGGGGATCGAACCGCGGTCCATCGCTTGCAAGGCAGACACCTAACCTGTAGCGCCACCTTCCCGGCCCCTGAGGTTCCATTCTTGCCATCCAATATGCCCCCTGAGCAATGCCCACAAGCCAGAAAAGGAAAAAAAATCGCTTCTTGAAAAGCCTTGTACAACCACCGTCACATGTGCCATTGTTGTTAACAGTCAATTGTATTTTGTGAATTGGGTAATATGCAGGTGGAAGAAATAAAAAAGATGAAAATTGGTGATCCACTTGATAGATCCACTGACCACGGACCCCAAAATCATAAGGCTCACCTGGAAAAGCTTCTGCATTACTGTGAGGTTGGAGTGATGGAAGGGGCCACATTGGTGTATGGAGGGAAACAGGTCCAGAGGCCAGGTAAGTTTACCTGATGAGAGGTATCCAGGCCCCTGTTCCTTGATGGGAAGAGAAGCCACAGTTTCCATGAAATGATCATCAGGGACATTTATGTTCTGAATGAAAAAAAAAATTGGGGGTATTTTTGGGCCACATTCGGCTGCACTCAGGGGACTCCTGGCTGAGGAACTATATGGGATGCCGGGGATCAAACCTGTGTCTGTCCTGGGTGAGCTGCATGCAAGGCAAACACCCTACCGCTGTGCTACCACTCCAGCCCCAGAATGAAAGATTAATTTCTAGATCCTACAGCCACTTACTAGCGATGGCATCTCCCCCCACCCCATCCTTCCTTTTATTTTTCTCTGATGTTTTATTTTACTTTTTTCATAAATTCTTTAATTGAATCACTGTGAGACACATAGCTACAAAGCTATTTAAGATTGACTTTCATCCATACAATGACCAACACCCTACAACAGTGCACATTTCCCACCATTAATGTCACCATTTTCCCTCCTACCCTCACCTCTGCCCTCTCCTCTGCCTTCCTCTTGTGGCAGACATTTTTCTTCTTTTTCTTTCTTTCTTTCTTTCTTTCTTTCTTTCTTTCTTTCTTTCTTTCTTTCTTTCTTTCTTTCTTTCTTTCTTTCTTTCTTTCTTTCTTTCTTTCTTTCTTTCTTTCTTTCTTCTTCTTTCTTTCTTCTTTCTTTCTTCTTTCTTTCTTTCTTTCTTTCTTTCTTTCTTTCTTTCTTTCTTTCTTTCTTTCTTTCTTTCTTTCTTTCTTTCTTTCTTTCTTTCTTTCTTTCTTTCTTTCTTTCTTTCTTTCTTTCTTTCTTTCTTTCTTCTTTCTTCTTTCTCTTTTTTCCCTTTTAGGCACTGTGGTTACTGAATAGTTACTGAAGGGGTATCATGTATATAAAATTGCCTCCTTTCAGCACCCAATTCTTGTCCATAGTGATTATTTCCAACTCTCATTGTCATAGTGGTCCCTTCTCTGCTCTAACTGCATTCTTCATTGTTTGTGGTGTCTTGATTGTGACAGATCTTTGCCTCCTTTCCCTTCTCTGTGAAGGGGATGGATTGTGTGTGTGCTATTTCACTGGGCTATAAACATCCAAGAACCACATGGCCTATACAATGAGCCATGGGGTGGGGGTGAAGGTGCCATTTGAGCACAGGTGATATTGATAGTGGGACTGTAAAGGTTCATCTGGACCCATGGAGCCTCAACAGGCTCACTTCCATTTCTAGCACAAACTCAAACAGGTAAACATTTCCATGGCCTGGTATTCAAAGAAGAAAGTAACAACTGCCAAAGTTCATTTTTCAGTTGGAAGAGGATTGTGCCCCAACACTACACTTTGAAAATTGGTGATTAGAAAGAAACAAAAGTTCACACTTGAATTTCTGGGACACCAAGTTTCTCATAAAAGAGCTCTTTCCAATTCCCCCTCTTCCCCTCCCCCAGAAACATCTTTGCTAAGTATATGATAAAAAAAAAAATCACCATTTTAGAGATAGACAGCGAGTAAGGCACTTACTTGCCTTGTATATTACCAACCCAGATTTAATCCCACCATCCCTATATGATACCTTGCACCTCTCCAAGAGTGATTCCTAGCACAGAGCAGGGGGTAAACCCTGAATACTGCTGATGTGTGACTTAAAAACCAATATATATATATATCTTTTGTACTCCTAAACTAATATAAAATAATTTATTAAAACTGGTTCTCAAAAGAGGTAAATGTACTTAGTGCAAGATGGGACCTGATTGTTTGCAAGGTACCATCCCCATGCCTATTGAACAATTATGATGAGCACCCAGATTTACAATGGAGGGGTTCACTTTGTTGCCCTCTGCTAACCAATCATAGCTTTGTGGGTTTGTTTATTTGGAAGGGAGGGTAGGTACACCTGGCAGTACTCAGAGATTACTCCTGGCTTTGTGCTCAGGGATCATTCCTGGTGGGGTTCAGGGACTGTCATGGGTGCTCAGGGATCATTCCTGGTAGGGTTCAGGGACTGTCATGGACTGATTATTCCTAACACTCAGGAATCTTCTGGGGTCCTTTGCAAGGTGAGTGCTCAGATTCCTTGATGGGAGACAGCAGCCAAGGAGTCAAGTTGGGTTCAAGCTCTGTTCCTTTTATTCAAAGCAAAAGGTGGAATATTTACACTCAATTTCTTGACAAGTCATAATTTTCAGACAAAGCGATTTAGACAAAGCTAATTTTACCCAAAAAAGCACAGGGGCAAATTGTTCAAAGCACATTCTGACACAGAGCAGTTTCACCTTTGAATTTTTTCTTACTATCAGAAGTTTCTCAGCTAGCAAGGTTCGTTCAGAATTGTTTTGGGGGGCCGGGAAGGTGGCGCTAGAGGTAAAGTGTCTGCCTTGCAAGCGCTAGAGTAGGACGGACTGCGGTTCAATCCCCTGGTGTCCCATATGGTCCCCCCAAGCCAGGAGCAATTTCTGAGTGCATTGCCAGGAGTAACTCCTGAGTGTCAAACGGGTGTGGCCCAAAAACAAACAAAAACAAACAGAATTGTTTTGGTTTTGCTTTTTTTTTTTTTTTTTTTTTTTTGGGTTTTGGCATATGCATTCTGAACTGGGGCCTGAAATGTTAACCCTTGATATAACTGCACATAGGCTAACATCAAGAAAGATTTAAGGGTGAGTAATTAGTCTCTAAGATTAAATTAAAAATACTTGAATCTACACAAATGTTAAATCAAAGTTATCTTTAAAATGTCAGCTGGGCCCAGAGAGATAGCACAGCAGCGTTTGCCTTGCAAGCAGCTGATCCAGGTTGGTTCAAATCCCGGTGTCCCATATGGTCCCCCGAGTCTGTCAGGAGCTATTTCTGAGCAGACAGCCAGGAGTAACCCCTGAGCAATGCCGGGTGTGGCCAAAAAACAAAACAAACAAACAAAAAAAATGTCAGCTAAAGTTATCTCAGTTAATTGTTATGCTACATTCCCCTTTTTCCTGAATGCCTCATGGACAGGCAACCAAGTTTTACAGGGACCTAATGCCTTTGAATACAGGTTATTTTCCAAGTGTCCTTTCTTACAGGTGCTACTTTTCATGTGTCCTCTGTGCGAGAACAGGCTGTTTGAAAAAGTTCCTGCAATTAGTAGACAGCTTTTGAAAAACCCTCCGCCAGGCAGTTAGGGCCTTTTTAAACTTGGTGCCTTCCTAGGTCTCAGGATCTGTTTATACAGGGGATAATGTAGAATTTTCCTCTGTTTTTATTATTATTATTTTTAAAATGAATGGTGGCTAATTACATACATACATATTTAATGGCAGACAATAATAAGTGAGCCATTATAATGCCAATCACTAAAACCAAAAGACCAATCCAGGTAGTTGCCATCCAATATGGCCAAATTAAAGGGTTTAAAGTTTTAATATCTGACCGTAAATCTGTAACTAATTTGTCAATCTCTGTAATATCTAATTTAGATTTGCTTAAAATGGCTATTTCCTTCTTTTTTTTTTTTTTTTTTTTTTGTGGTTTTTGGGTCACACCCGGCAATCCTCAGAGGATATTCCTGGCTCCAGGTACAGAAATTGCTCCTGGCAGGCACGGGGGACCATATGGAACGCTGGGATTCGAACCAATGACCTCCTGCATGAAAGGCAAATGCCTTACCTCCATGCTATCTCTCCGGCCCTAAAATGGCTATTTCTTGCTGCAAGATTTTTATGTTTAAAGATATTGTAGGGGCCGGAGAGATAGCACCGTGGTAGGGCATCTGCCTTGCACACAGCTGATCCAGGACGGATGGTGATTCAGATCCTGGCATCCCATATGATCCTCTGAGTCTGCCAGGAGCCATTTCTGAGCGCAGAGCCACAAGTAACCCCTGATACTGTATGTACCTCCTTAACCAATGTTGTGGTAGAAATAGCAATAGATGCAAAAATGAAGATTAAAGCAGTGATTTCTAGGATAAGAGTGGCAACAAATCACTTAGGTCTCATTAAAGCATGCAGCTTCTTTAAAGCTAAAATGACAGAATCATCATACCAATAACCCTGAATTTCAACAGGAAGCGTAACATAAGGAGGTTGTTTAAGAATCAGAAATACAGGGGCTGGAGCGGTGGCACAGGGCGTAAGGCATTTGCCTTGCGTGTACTAGCCTAGGATGGACCGCAGTTTGATCCCCCCTCCTCCCCGGCGTCCCATGTGGTCCCCTGTAGTATATGAAAAAGTTTCCATAAGATTATTCTTGGAATTGTTGTATATAAAAATATTTTCTTAGGATTGTTCTGTGACTATTGCCCCACCTAGACCTCCAGGTGGGGGCGCTGTGGAGTTGGCAATAAATAGCTTGATGGACAGGGAAGAGGGGTCCTTTTGGCGAGAGCAGGTTGCAGGCTGCAAGAGGACTCTCTCTCTCTCTCTCTCTCTCTCTCTCTCTCTCTCTCTCTCTCTCTCTCTCTCTCTTCTCTCTCTCTCTCTCTCTCTCTCTCTCTCTCTCTCTCTCTCTCTCTCTCTCTCTCTCTCTCTCTCTCTCTCTCCCCCCCCCCAATCTTTTACACCCTAACCTTCTTGTCTGTGTGGATTATTATTTGCTGCGGATAAATGTTACCAAGATCTCCCCCCAAAAGGGGACAAGGGATGGGAAGTAATTTCTCATTCTGGGGACTATTTGTGGATTCACAAATACATACCAAAGGATTTAGCAGAACAGATTCCCTACAGGAATTCGCCTACACCAGGGGCGATTTCTGAGCACATAGCCAGGATTAACCCCTGAGCATCACCAGATGTGGCCAAAAAAACAATAAATAAATAAATAAATAAATAAAATAATCAAAATACAGAATAATTTTGGCTATGATTGGGTTAATACAATTGGATAATACATATTTTGTACACAAATCTTACAAGAGGTATGAAATGTACTAAGTTGTATGTCTGATGATTTAGTCACGAGCTTAGGGCAGATTGACATACTTCAATATAAACAGCTTGAGGTTGGGGCTTTCGCCTGGGTTTTTTGTTTGTTTGTTTTGGGGGGATCACACCCAGCAGCGCTCAGGGGTTACTCCTGGCTCTACGCTCAGAAATAACCCCTGACAGGCACAGGGGACCATATGGGATGCCGGGATTCAAACCACCATCCTTCTGTCGCCTTACCTCCAGGCTATCTCTCCGGCCCTCGCCTGGGTTTTAATTATATTGGCTGCAAGTAGATGAAACAAACTGGGGGGAAAAAAATGGAAGAGTTGCGATGGAAAATGCTAAAAAAAAATAAGTAGGACTGGGGCTAGAGCACAGCAGCAGAGTGTTTGCTTTGCATGCGGCCAACCCAGGACAGCCCCCAGGTTCAGTTCCCGGCATCCCATATGGTTCCCCAAGCCTGCCAGGAGCATTTATGAGTACAGAGCCAGGAGTAACCCCTGATTGCAGCCAGGTGTGGCCCCCCCAAAAAAATAAACAAAAAAATGTAGGACTGACCCAGCCAGAATAAAAAAAGCGGTAAATAGGGCATGAAGCCAAGAAATTAAAAGTTTTATATTTATACATATCAACATTGTTTTATGAAAAAAATTATAAATCTTCATATCTCTGCCTTTGGCTGAAAGACAGCGGTGAGAGTCGAAAGACTATTAGGAGAGCTGCAATCAAACCATGTGGAGGAGCCATTTAGGAACACCCTTAAATTGAGGTGTTTTTTCCTGGCATTTAGGGATGCGATAAGGATTAGGAAACTCCTCTAAGTCATATGTGTAGTCACCGATAGTAACAAACTGAAGTTCCCATAGGAGCCAATCTTGAGAATAGTGGTTATAAATGCTAGGGAGCATGGTATGATAGTTAAGTGGAGAGGGGGGGGGGGTTCCATTTGTAAAAAAAAAAACACATGGACTATATAGCTAGTCCTAGCTAGCGTTCTTGGAGGCAGTTTGATATTACTGAGACACCCCCCCATAAGCCTTAGAATTATTAATAATTTTGATATGTTCTTTGCCCAGGCTACTGAATATAAAAATGGAGGATTGGGTAGATAAGCCCAATAGACCTGTCTGACTCCATTAGGTAGAGGCATAAGCCCCAGGTGACTGTAGGGTTAAAATTGATGACAGCAATAAACAACATTTCTGAAGTTAACAGCTTATCAGATGGAGTCACAATGCCTTTGGCCTCAGCTACCAGTTTTGTCACCTATCTCCAGGTGAGAAGGACAGGTGGTTGCATCATCTGGGCTTGTGATGGTGTCAAGTGGTTGCTGGTCTTGCTGGTGAGGCTTAACTTCTGAAGATTGCACTGCAATCTTCAATACACTGCCAGCATATCTCCTGGTTTCATTTTCTCTTTGAAGCTGCAGTCAGGGGCCTCTTGGGGGACCTCTTTGGCAGGTCAGATGAATTGGTCAGGGATCCAGATGGGGGACTGCATCCTGTGGAAAGACACATGCATATCCTCTCCCTGATGCAAGTGCATCAGGGACCTTTCCATTTTGAGATTAACGAATCTTCCCACATTACTAAAGATTTTTTTTTCCGATTCCAGAGTTTGTACATGAGTGTTAGTCCTTTGTCATCTGTATTTAAGAAATTTAATACAAATAATGCATGAGTAAGCAATTGGTGAGGAGAATAATAAGAAAAATTAGAATTTTCAAGCTGCATAATTGGATATTTCAGGGTTTGATTAGCTCTCTCAACTATGACTAATCCTTGGGAATTAAATGGGATTCCAGTGGAAATCATAATTCCCATACTGTTGCAAAAATTTTGAAAAGTCTGGGGCTGGAGAGATAGCATGGAGGTAAGGCATTTGCCTTTCATGCAGGAGGTCATTGGTTCGAATCCCGTTGCCCCATATGGTCCCCCGTGCCTGCCAGGAGCAATTTCTGAGCCTGGAGCCAGGAATAACCCCTGAGCACTGCCAGGTGTGACCCAAAAACCACACACACACACAAAAAAAAAATTTTTTTTTTGAAAAGTCTTAGAGGTATAGGCTGAATCATTTCTGTCTTAATTTTCCTTGGCATTGCTAAAACAGAAAAGCAGGTAACTAGATGTTGAATAACATATTTTACTATATCTCAATGTGTGCAATACAAGAAAGAAAGGATCAACAGTAACAGGGATATAAGGTAGGCGGCCAAACTTTGGGACATGAGTAACATTCATCTGCCATAAAATATTAAGTTTTAAACCTCTAGGATTAACTACCATCTGAGGTGGAAAATATGTTGTGGGACAGAAATTACTTTTTTTTTTTTTTTTTTTACAATTTGTCTAGCTTGTTCATGAGTAATTCCAAACATTCTCTTTAAAGCCAAGACATTTTGATGATGCGATTGATGATTCTTCGGGGCTATTTCAAAAAATGTTTAAAACCAGGGCTGGAGGGACCGGGCGGTGGCGCTAGAGGTAAGGTGCCTGCCTTGCCTGCATTAGCCTTGGATGGACCGCGGTTCGATCCCCTGGTGTCCCATATGGTCCCCCAAGCCAGGAGCAACTTCTGAGCGCATAGCCAGAAGTAACTCTTGAGCGTTACCGGGTGTGGCCCAAAAAAACAAAACAAAACAAAACAAACAAAAAAAACCAGGGCTGAAGAGATAGCATGGAGGTAGGGCATTTGCCTTGCATGCAGAAGGATGGTGGTTTGAATCCTGACATCCCATATGGTCCCCTGAGCCTGCAAGGAGCAATTTCTGAGCTAGGAGTAAACCCTGAGCGCTGCTGGGTGTGACCCAAAAACAAAAACAAAACAAAAAATGTTTAAAACCATGCTTCAAGTATAGCCATCAGCTAGATGGTTACTTTCTGCAAAAGGGCCCAGTAAGTTGGTGTGGCCCCTTACATGACCAATAAAAAACTTCTCCTGTTTAGACCAAATCAAAGTTTGCAATTGCATAAGCAAGTCAGATACCTTAGAACCAATGGAAATTGTAACTTTCTATGGCATGAAAAAGTTTAAAAATATAAACTGGGGGCCGGGCGGTGGCGCTGGAGGTAAGGTGCCTGCCTTGCCTGCGCTAGCCTAGGACGGACAGTGGTTCGATCCCCCGGCGTCCCATATGGTCCCCCAAGAAGCCAGGAGCAACTTCTGAGTGCATAGCCAGGAGTAACCCCTGAGCGTCACAGGGTGTGGCCCAAAAACCAAAAAAAAAAAAAACAAAAAAAAAAACTGAATCAGTATACAAGTTAACTGATTGAGGACATATCTTAAAGGCTTCTATATATAGGTTATCAGGGATTGGACCTCAATTGACCATGTGTAAGGCCCTATTAGATATGCTATTGCTTTGTCTGGCTCCTAACTCAGTATGTTTAAATCAGTGGGATGAAAATTAAGAGACATGGATAAGAGACATGGAGCAAATTGATCAGATTAATAGACAATACAGAATAAAACTGACCATAGAAAGGGAGATGACTCTAAGGGCTGGGCTGGAGCACATGCTGTTCATATGGGAGTTCTAGATTTGGTTCCCTGAGTACCGTTGAGGATGCTCCCTCCTCTTCCTCTTCCTCCTCCTCCTCATCATCATAATAGCTTATTTAAATTCAGAATTAACTCAATTAACTATAAAAAGATACTTTTAATCCCAGGTGTTTCAGTTGAATTTATCTATTTTTTAAAAATAGAAAGATGGGCGCCTGGAGTGATAGCATAATGGGGAGGGTATTTGCCTTGCATTGGCCAACATGGGTTTGATCCCTGTCATCCTATAAGGTCCCCCAATCCTGCTAGAAGTAATATCTGAGTACAGAACCAGGAATAACCCCTGAGCTGTGCCTCTGGGTGTGGCCCAAGCCACCCCCCCCCAAAAAAAAAAACCTCCTTCTGGGGGCTAGAGCAATAACATAGCAGTAGTGCATTTGCCCTGCACATGGCCAACTGATCGGACCCTGGTTTGATTCCCACCATCGCATCTGGTCCCCTGAGCCTGCCAGGAGCAATTTCTGAGTGCAGAGCCAGGAATAACCCTCAAGCATTGTTGAATGTGCCCCCCCCCAAAAAAAAACCAAAAACAATACTTTTAGAACATTTGAAACATCTGATAAATATTGCATTTTATTGTGTAACCTGTAACTACTATGATGTGATATTTTCATTATTTTTCAGTTTAAAAAAAACCTAAAAATTGGGGGCCAGGCGGTGGCGCTAAAGGTAAGGTGCCTGCCTTGCCAGCGCTAGCCTTGGACGGACCGCGGTTCGATCCCCCGGTGTCCCATATGGTCCCCCGAGCCAGGAGCAACTTCTGAGCACATAGCCAGGAGTAACCCCTGAGTGTTACCGGGTGTGGCCCAAAAACCAAAAAAAAAAAAAAAACCTAAAAATTAAGAAATATTTAATATTAGCTATGAATATAGATTAGCATTGTTTTGTTAAATGTCATAACATGAAATATACTGTATGACATTTTGTTTGTTTTTGATTTCGGGCCACTCCTGGCAGTGCTCAGGGTTTTCTCCTGTCTCTGTGCTCAGAAGTTGCTTCTGTCAGGTCTGTATGACCATATGAAATGCTGAGGATTGAACCTGGTTAGCTACATGCAAGGCCCTTACCTTACCTTACCCACTGTCCTATCCCTTTGTTTATTTGTTTGTTTGTTTTGAGGCCATACTCAGTGGTGCTCAGGGGTTACTCCTAGCTCTGTGCTCAGAAATCGCTCCTGGCAGGCTCAGGGGACCATATAGTATGATGAGAATATAACCTTGGTCCGTCCCGGGTGGGCCGCATGCAAGGTAAACGCTCTACCACTGTGTTATCTCTCTCCCCACTTCCTTATTTTTATTTTTTTATAGATGTGTGGTGAAGCACTGGAAAATGAAAGATATCTTGTGGAACTTACTTTAAACAAATTTAAACAAAGAAAAAAAACAAACGTTGAAAATATGAACAAAAAACGATTTTGCTCTTCATATACCATTTATTTTCTTTCTTTCTTTCTTTCTTTCTTTCTTTCTTTCTTTCTTTCTTTCTTTCTTTCTTTCTTTCTTTCTTTCTTTCTTTCTTTCTTTCTTTCTTTCTTTCTTTCTTTCTTTCTTCCTTTCTCTTTCTTTCCCTCTCTTTCTTCTTTCTGTTTCTTTCTTTCTTTCTTTCTTTCTTTCTTTCTTTCTTTCTTTCTTTCTTTCTTTCTTTCTTTCTTTTTTCTTCCTTCCTTTTTTTCTTCCTTCCTTCCTTCCTTCCTTCCTTCCTTCCTTCCTTCCTTCCTTCCTTCCTTCCTTCCTTCCTTCCTTCCTTCCTTCCTTCCTTCCTTCCTTCCTTCCTTCCTTCCTTCCTTTCTTTCTTTTCTTTTTTTGGTTTTTGGGTCACACCCAGCTATGCTAAGGACTCTACACTCAGAAACCGCTCCTGGCAGGCTCGGGGGACAATATGGGATGCCGGGATTCGAACCACCATCCTTCTGCATGCAAGGCAAACGCCCTACTTCCATGCTTTCTCTCCAGCCCCATATACCATTTCTTTACTTTTCCATTTGTTTGACATTTTATTTTTTTTGTTTTTGTTTTTTTGTTTTGTTTTGTTTTGTTTTTGGCCACACTGTTTTGACACTCAGAGGTTACTCCTGACTATGCGCTCAGAAATCACTCCTGGCTTGGGGGGACCATGTGGGATGCCAGGAGATCAAACCTTGGTCAATTCCGGGCTAGTGCTTGCAAGGCAGATGCCTTACCTCTAGCGCCACCACTCGGGCCCAAACTCAGGCTATTTTAAAAATGAAAACTGAGTCTGGCTAAAGCCAAAGAGGAAAATTCAAGTATTGGTTTACTGGCCCAGAAAAGAAGAAACTAACATGTAATGGAATTAAATTAGAAAAAAAAACTAATTGGGGAAAACAAAAAGAGAGAGAATTGAAAATTACTCTATAGAGGCTAGAGCAATAGTATATCAGATAATGAATGCACTAGCTTTGCATGTGGCAGACCTGGGTTTGAGCCTCAGCATTCCATATTGTTCCCCAAGCTCCACCAGGATTAATTTCTAATTGCAAAAATATTACAATTTCTAAATGTAAATACCAAGCATAGCTTAGCTCTCAAAACAGTAACATTCTGCACACCTATATTCATTGCAGTACTATTTACAACAGCCAGATTTTGGAAACCCAGATGCCTGACAAGAGATGAATGGCTAAAGAAACTGGTACATATATACAATGGAATACAATGCAGCTGTTAGGAAAATTAAGTTATGGAATGAACCTGTATATGAATGGACATAGAAACTATTATGCTGAGTGAAATAAGTCAAAGGGAGAGAGATAGACACAGAATAGTCTCACTCATTTATAGGATTTAAGAAACATAAAGACAGTATTGTAATAATACCCAGATTCAATAGAGATGAGGATGGAAGGACCAGCCCATGATCTGAAGCTTACCACAAATAGTGGTGAGTGCAGTTAGAAAATTAATTACACTAACAATTATCATGAAATGGTAATGAGTGAGAAAAATAGAATGCCTGTCTTGAATACAGGCAGGGGGTGAGGGAGGAGGAAGATGTTGGTAGTGGGAATGTTGTACTGGTGAAGAGGTATGTTCTTTTCTATAACTGAAGCCCAACTACAAACATGTTTGTAATCATGGTGTTTAAATAAAGATATTATTATGAATAAATAAATAAACAAAAACAGTAGCAATAAAATAATAATAATAATAGTACTCTAATAGCTGTTCTTTTTTTCTGGTTCTCAACTAGGCTTCTTTATGGAACCTACTGTCTTCACAAATGTAGAGGATCACATGCATCTTGCAAAAGAGGAATCCTTCGGTCCTATTATGGTCATTTCTAAGTTCCAAAATGGGTATGTTGTTCAGGCACTGTTAAACATATTGCAACTAGATACATTTTTTTCCTTCTGTTGCACTACGTGCAAAACATAAAATCAAGTAATATGTAATATTCTACTATAGAGTAATTAACTTAGCATATGCTTTGTATATATGAACCTCTGAATTTGATTGAATATCCTGATAGCAAAAAGAGCCATATACAATATCAGGAATCAAAGATGGGACATGTGCAAGGTAAGCACCTTAATAAACTGCCTAAAGGCCTGGAGAGAGAGCACAGCAGTAAGGGCGTTTACCTTGCATGCAGCGATCCAGGACGGATGGTGGTTCGAATGAATCTCAGCATCCCATGTGATCCCCTGTGCCTGCCAGGAGTGATTTCTGAGCACTGAGCCAGGAGTAACCCCTGAGCACCACCGGTTGTGACCCAAAAACAAAACAAAACAAAACAAAAAAACCTCCCTACTAAGTCTTCAACCCAACTTTAGCTCTTGAACAGTTGACATCGAAACGACTCTTTTACAGTGAGAAGAAAAAAATTCATTTTTATATTTACATTCTGTAGAAAGAAAACTTGTGAAATTTAATTTTTATCCAAGAAAAATTGCTGCCTTTATTATTATGTTACTTAATATCTGTAGTAATATAGATTAGATAGTAGTTATAAATTTGTATAATCACCATATAAATATAAATCAAAACCTGGCTTGTTATAGTACAAAAAGCTTTGTAACATGTTTAGTGAAGAGGAACAGATGGTAACTGATCTCATGTAAAGATATTTAATACCAAAAAAAAAGAGAGAATATATTGGGCTGAAGTGATAGTACAGCAGAAAGGACATTTGCCTTGTACAAAGTCAACCCAGGTTCAATCCCCAGCATCCCATATGGTCCCCTGAGTACTGCCAGGGGGTAAGTCCTGATTACAGAGCCAGGAGTAACCCCTAAGCACTGTAGGGTGTGCCCCCCAAACAACAACAACAACAACAGTAAAGACTCACATGATAAGCTGCACAAAATTTTTCAGCTTTAATTTTCCTGATAAAGCAGAAAGTGGCAGAAACCAGAAGAGAGGGGCTAGAGTGATAGTACATCAGTAGGGTGTTTGCCTTGTTGCAACCAACACAGGATAGATCCAGGTTCTATCCCCAGCATCCCATATGTCCCCCAAGCCTGCCAGGAGCGATTTCTGAGTGTAGAGCCATGAGTAACCCCTGAGCGCTACTGGGTGTGACCCAAAAACCAAAGAAAAACTAATTTTGGTAGGTTATCACCCTGCTGGCCGGGCCCAGATCCTCACTCTCTCTGCCTGTTGGCTTCATTATTTGTCAAATTGATTTACTCATCATGTCTTCCTTTTAATTTGGCCATTATAAGGATTCCATAATTCAAATGTCTCCTACTGGGCTCTCTGCCATCATTATGCTTGTTGGTATTCTCAAAGTAGGTCACATGTGTTGTGACTGTCATGATGGCAGTCCCCAGTAAGAAATGGCAGAGCCATCTTTCACTGGCCTCAGCATTCATTGGCCATCAGCATTCACAGCCACGGCCTGTGCAAAGCCTAAATAAAGTTTTATCAGACCCCTCACCCCCACACACACACCATTCCCTCCAAGTTAGTGTCTAAATTTCCCAGGCAAGTAAACATTGGTAACGCTTCAAAGTTCTCTTTGAAAGTCCATTAGTACAGCGCTACATTGAAGCCTTGCTGCCTCTCCAAACACTCAGCACCAGGAATTTCCTCTTCCATTTAGGATGGATCTTCCCACTTTGCGAAACTCTGGTGGCAGTCATTGGCATGTATTTCCTGGCCATGTGATAGAAAAATGTATATCCTTTTCAATTTTAGCTTGGCTCATGCAGAGGGGTGATAATCTTCTAGACAGGCATGTTGGAACTGGCCCTACTGGGATATGAGCAAAACAAGGCTTGACCAATATGTGGGTTTCTTGCACTCTCCTTTTATTGAATTAGCCTATGAATTTAATTATTAAATTCACTTCATCTGCTGATACAGCTCACTGGTATAAAGAAATATCCCTGTGACTGGTTGAGAGTACAGTATTGTATTAAAATGCAGGTAGGCACGGAGCTGGAGCAGTGGCGTGGAGTGGTAAGGCATCTGCCCTGCCGGCGTTAGCCTAGGATGGACCACAGTTCAATCCCCAAAGTCCATTAAGGTCCCCCAAGCCAGGAGCGATTTCTGAGTGCATAGCCAGCATCACCGTGTGACCCCCCCCAAAAAAACGGAGAAAAAGCAAAAACAAACCCTAAAATGCAGGTAAACGTGTGCCTGACCTGAGTTTGATTTCCAGCTCCATATGATCCACAGAGCATGATGTTTTGCTCTGGAGGCCTGCAGTACCCCAGATACCTAGGGTATGCTCAGCATCGTAGAGTACAAGCAGCATATCAGACCCGTGCATTGAGCCAATTGCCTCATTGGCTCAGAATTAATGGGATTCCCAGACCTCCTCAACACCACTTGAGAGATTCCCCCCCAAAAAGAAATACTTTTGTCCTACAACCTCTTACCCACCCCCAGCTTCTAATCTAGTTGGATGAGGAAATACAAATGTAATAGTTTAAAAGACAAGCTGAGGAGCTGGAGAGCTAACACAGCAGTAGTACATTTGCCTTGCACATAGCTGATCCAGGATGGATGGTGATTCGAATCCTGGCATCCCACATGGTCCCCCAAGCCTGCCAGGAGCAATTTCTGAGTGCAGAGTCAGAAGTAACCCCTGAGCACTGCTGCCGGGTGTGACCCAAAAGCAAACAAACAAAAGACAAGCTGAGAGCCAGAGCAATAGCACTGCTTGCAGCTGAACTGGGTTGGATCCCTGGCATCCCATATGATCCCCTGAGCCTACCAGGAATAATTTCTGAGTGCAGAGCTAAGTGTAACCTTGAGTGCTGCTCGGTGTGATCCAAAAACCAAAATAAATAAATAAAAGACATACTGAACTGGAGGCATGTGCTAGATTCATAGAGGATTCTTTGAGCTTTACTAGTATCATGCACTTAACTCAGTTCACCCTTCCAACAATAAAGTAATTGTTTTCATCATTTTTTAGTAGGGTAAACAGGTGGGAAATGAAGGTATTCACCTCACATTACCCAGGGCGAATGGCTGTGAGTCTCACACTCAGCATGGAGGCATTAGGTTGAGGCACTGAACAAGTCTGAACTGGGAAAAGGTGCATAATTAATGAGCCAAGTGGAGTGCTCTAGACTATCTAAAAGTAGGGCACATGGTCGGAGTGACAGCACAGTGGTAAGGTGTTTGCCTTGTATGCAGCCAACCAGAGATAGACCCGGATTCAATCTCCAGCTTCCCATCTGGTCCCCCAAGCCCACCAGGAGTGATTTCTGAGCCTGATGTGGCCCAAAAAGCAAAATTACAAAAACAAACAAACAAACAAAAAACATAGGGCACAGGGAAAGGGGGAAAATGTCTAAAGAGGGTTAATGAATAAGTTTCCCAAAAAATGAGCAAATCAGAGGCTGGAGAGATAGTACAGTGAATAAGGTGTTTGCTTTGCATGCATCTGACCCAAGTTCAATTTCCAGAATCTCCTATGATCCTCCCCACAAATCCATGAGTAACCCCTGAGTGCTGCCAGGTGTGGCCCAAAAATCAAACAAAAAGAGCAGATCGGGGCTGGAGCAAAGTCATTTCCTCACAAGCAACCAATCCAAGACAAACCCGTGTTTGATCCCTGGCATAATGTTCTGTTTATAAAAGTGTAAGCATGTTGGCATACATGTTTCCCTGTCTCTATCAGGGAGGGGAAGTTATAGGACATGAAATCAAAGTGCTCTGCTTTATGTCTAATGGAATTTGCCTGAAAATAGTATTTGTCTTTCTGAAAACCTCTTTTAGGGACATCAATGGAGTGTTGCAGCGAGCAAATAATACAGAGTACGGTCTAGCCTCCGGGGTTTTTACCAGAGACATAAATAAAGCAATGTATGTGAGTGAAAAACTGGATGCTGGAACGGTTTTCATTAATACCTACAACAAAACAGACGTGGCAGCCCCTTTTGGTGGAGTGAAACAGTCTGGCTTTGGGAAAGACCTAGGTAGGCTGGGCTTTGGGTTGCCAGTGCTCTCTTGTGCTGCATCTCTGATTGGGCGGCCCCAAACCTCACTGAGTGTAATTCCCAAGCCCTGGCTTCTGCTGCAGCAGGATTTGCATTCATGAGGTACTAAGATGTCTGAAGGCTAAACATTTGTATTGAGTATAGTATACAAAGATAAGACTTGCGTGGGAAACTTCCTTTTCTAAAGGAGACCCACACTGGGTTTGTAACTTAAACTGAACTTGGTTTCTTTTGTTTGTTTTTTTGTTTTGTTTTTGGGCCACACCCGGTGACGCTCCTGGCTTGAGGGACCATATGGGACTCCAGGGGAATCGAACTGCGGTCCGGTCTGTCCTAGGCTAGCGCTGGCAAGGCAGACATCTTACCTTTAGTGCCACCGCGCAGGCCCCTGTACTTGGTTTCTTTTGAGACATGAGGGAGTTTGGACCCCACTCAGTAACTGTCCCTTGCTCTGTACTCAGGAATCACTCCCGGTGGGAGAGCAAATTGGTACCAGGGATTTGAACTGGCATCAGCCACATACAAAGCAAACTCCTTTCCTTCTATACTGTCTCTGGCCCAAACTATGTTTGCCTTATCTACCTGACATTCAACATGAACTGGTTCAGTTTTTGTGGGACTAAGAATGTATAACCAACTATTGCCTAGAGTTACCGGGCTGTGTCTGCACAGTGTGGCAATCCTGGGCAGTGCAAGTGGCAGGAGTTCCTGGGAAACTGACAGCTCAAACTGGGAATCTGTTGAAAAGCCAAAATTCATTGGAAGCATGATACAGTCACATGTCAGATAATAGCTTACTTAGAACTTTAAAGTGATTCATTGGGAGATGTTTTTATATCTTTTCTTTCCTGAAGATTCTTGGATATGTATTTACAGCAATAAAAATAGTTCTGAGGGGGGCCAGAGAGATAGCGTGGAGGTAAGGCGTTTGCCTTTCATGCAGAAGGTCATTGGTTCAAATCCCGGCATCCCATATGGTCCCCCGTGCCTGCCAGGAGCGATTTCTGAGCATGGTGCCAGGAGTAACTTCTGAGCACAGCTGAGTGTAACCCAAAAACCAAAAAAAAAAAAAAAAGTTCTGAGGGTCCAGAGAGAGCTCAAAGGGAAGAATGTAAGTTTTGCATGTGGGAAGCCTGAGTTTAACCCCTGGCACCTCTGGTCCTCTGACCACCTCAAGGATCTCTTCCTGAGTGCAGAGTTGAGAGCAGACACTGAGCACTGTGGGGTAGGTGTGGCCAAAAATAAGGAAGGGGACAAGAAAGGAAAGAAGGAAGAAAGGAGGGCATAGGGAAAAGGAAAAAGGAAGGAAGAAAGGGAGGCGAGGAAGGGAGGAAGGGAGGTTTCAAGGGTTCCCAGGGTCTTTGAGATACTCTACACTGGGCCACATTCCCTTTGCTTAGCCATGTGTCTTCTTGTACCTGCCTAAAGTCAACTTAGTACCACATCATACTGCAAATATGGTTGTCAACTGCTCCTCTCTCTCCAGGTGAAGAAGCGCTCAACGAATATCTCAAGACCAAGACAGTGACGCTGGAGTATTAGAGGCCTTCATTAGGGCTCACTCAGTGCCCAGCTCTACACCTCGCTCTCCAGTGTGGGAGGAAACCTCAGTCCCCAGCCCAGAACCACGCTCTTGAACCAGGATCAGCAGCTGGCCACATGGGGCACACTGACACCCATACGGCCATTTCTAGCACAACCCTCCACTTTCTAAATATTTGTTCTTATTGAATTATGACTGTTATGTTTCATACCTAAGTTTTTAAAAATATCAAGGTGCTACTGTTCCTAATTTTGTCATGATTATTTCTCTTGACAATAACAAGGGTCTGGGTTTCCCTGGGGTGAAGAAGACACCTCCCTTAAAACAGGAAGCTGTGGGGGCCCCGTCCCTAGCTCTACCTCACATGCCAGAGGCATCCTGATGGCACAGTGTGTGATCTATGCACCACAACCAACTATGGATAGCCATGATGATTGCAAGAACCAAAAGTAGGGCATTTGCTTTACATGCAGCTAACTCTGGTTCGATTCCCGGCATCCCATATGGTCCCCAAGCCTGTGTGAAAATTAAGGTAATATCTTACAACTGTGATATGCAGACACTGTGCACTGAGGTTCAGGAGCAAAAATCTCATTAAACAGATAAATTAAATATTTTAATTACCTGTTAATTTTCACAAATATATTTTACATTGTTAAGTGAAACAGTTCTTTTTTTTCTTGAGATTGACAGCTAAGGGCATGATCCTGTATATAGATAGCTTTGAGATAAGAAACAATGTATGCAGCACTATATTTGTTTTAAATGTTATAATGGTTTTTGTGTCCCCCAGGTTTTTTTTTTTCCCTTTGGAAACAAGTCCAAGTGGCTCTTTATGTCTTTTTTTTTTTTTTTTTTTTTTGGTTTTAGGGCCACACCCGTTGACGCTCAGGGGTTACTCCTGGCTATGTGCTCAGAAATCGCCCCTGGCTTGGGGGGACCATATGGGACGCCGGGGGATCAAACCGCGGTCCTTCCTTGGCTAGCGCTTGCAAGGCAGACACCTTACCTCCAGCGCCACCTACCCGGCCCCTCTTTATGTCTTAATTACCATGAGGTAGTGTTAAGAAGTTGTTGAGTTTGGGGCTGGAGAGATAACACAGTCGTAGGGTGTTTGCCTTAGACGCTAAAGGACGGTGGTTCTGGCATCCCAAATGGTCCCCCAAGTCAGTCAGTAGCGAGTTTTGAGTGTAGAGCCAGGAGTAACCCCTGAGCGCTGCTGGGTGTGACCCCAAAACCAAAAAACGAAACAAAACACGCACACACACATAAAAAAAAAAAACACACATGAAAAAGTTGTTGAGTTTGTTGCAAATCAGCTCTTGCTGGGGATGGATGATGGTGGGATGGAGGATGAGGTCTTTTTTCTCCAGCTCGGACCATGCATCTGCCACCTGGTTCAGTCAGTGGTTCTGAGGTGATAGCGGCGGGTAGAAAGCTCACAGGGTGTCAGGCTTCAGGAGATATCAGCTTTATTCAGTGGATAAGGCTGAAGGCAAAAAGCCTCAGCCTTCCTTAGACCCTTGCTTATATAGACAAGAATCAGGTACCACGTAGGGTGGGAGCCGAATGTCAAGTAAGGAACAATCCAATATTCTATTTTTTTTTTTTTTTGGTTTTTTTTGGGCCACACCCTGTGACGCTCAGGGGTTACTCCTGGCTATGCGCTCAGAAGTTGCTCCTGGCTTCTTGGGGGACCATATGGGACGCCGGGGGATCGAACCGCGGTCCGTCCTAGGCTAGCGCAGGCAAGGCAGGCACCTTA
Organism: Suncus etruscus; assembly: GCF_024139225.1. NCBI lineage: Eukaryota > Metazoa > Chordata > Mammalia > Eulipotyphla > Soricidae > Suncus > Suncus etruscus. The sequence continues at coordinate 62,018,298 of NC_064858.1, read as the reverse complement.
CCTCCAGCGCCACCGCCCGGCCCCTTTTTTTTCTCTTTTTTGGTACAATCCAATATTCTATCACCAGGTCACACCCTAGGGTGGGCACAATAATTGATTAGGGTAGGATCAGTAAGATAATAGGAAATGTTTTCATATATAACAATTCCACCTTTTTTTAATTCCACCGTTTTTAATAAACAAACATTAATAATGTACAAAAGTAAGTAATATTTTCTATAATTATTAAAGAAACAATAAGTGATAAGAAAAGAGCAGCTGTTTGCATAAGTGCATCACAGGGAAATGTAAAGAAAAACTGGCTCTATGCTCAGAAATCGCCCCTGGCAGGCTCAGGGGACCATATGGGATGCCCGAATTCGAACCACTGATTTGAACCACCATCCTTCTGCATGCAAAGCAAACACCCTACCTTCATGCTATCTCTCCAGCCCCTACCACACACGTTTTAAGGTGAAATTGACTTATTGCTATAAGTGGGGGTTAATGAACATATTATTTATTCCAACTCGAAGGCACCACATTAAGCATTGAGGAAAGTACAAATTAAAAGACTTAGCCTGGGGCGGGAGACTCAGTCTGGGGGGGGGAAGACTCAGCCTCTCTTCTTCCCATAACACAATAGTGGATACAAATAATTTCACTAGGCAGTTCTTTCCAAGGTACATTTTTGGTGCACAATCAAAATACTATGAGAAGTGGGGTTGAAGAGATAGCACAGTGGCAGGGCATTTGCCTTGCATGCAGCCAACCTAAGACGGAAGGTGATTTGAACTCTGGCACCCTATATGATCCTCTGAGCCTGTCAGGAGCAATTTCTGAGTGCAGAGCTAGGAGTAACCCCTGAGCACTCCTGAGTGTGATCCAAAAACAACGAAAAATTAAAATACTGTAAGAAAGGGTTTGCCTTGCACACAACCAACTAATGTTCAATACTTGGTACTAGCCTGAGTCTGCCAGGAGTAATTCCTGAGTGCAGAGCCAGGAATAACCCCTGACCACCATCAGGTATATCCCCCAAACCAAATACATAATTAAAATACTGTGAGTGGGGCAGGAGCAATAAATAGTACAGTACATAAAACATTAACATGATCAACCCGGGTTCAATCCTCAGCATGCTCGAGTAATCTGAGTGCAGAGCAGGAGTAAGCCCTGAGCTCTGCCAGGTATGACCCTCCCCATTTTTTAAAAATGTAAAATATTATGAAGATAGAAGATTCATAAGGAAGTTAGTTCCAAGACCCTCACTGTAGAATTATATAGTCCTGGATGGTGGTGGATAGATGGTGAGGCCTTTCTAGGCCAGCCCAGGCCAGGCGCCTGCAACCCCTTCCAGCTGTAGGGTCTGCAGGTTCAGGGTAGCGGTGAGGAAATGATCCACATTATTATTAATAGACCACATATGTGGCTTCTCAGCTAACCTTTTAAGCAGGCTCCATAAGCCGCCCTACATTTAATCCTGAATCTGCCATCTCTCCATGCTGCCTACTTCTGCTGAGCTTTCTTTTTTTTTTTTTTTTTTTTTGGGTCACACGTGGCAGCGCTCAGGAGTTACTCCTGGCTCTATGCTCAGAAATAGTTCCTGGCAGGCACGGGGGACCAAATGGGACACCGGGATTCGAACCGATGACCTTCTGCATGAAAGGCAAACGCCTTACCTTCCATGCTATCTCTCCGGGCCGGAACTTTCTTGCTGACTTCCTCTGAATCTCCTTTCTGTCCCTGAGGCAACCCTTTTGTTACCTTCCATAGACCCCTCCCAGAAGTGGACAGGTCTGACCTACAGGCAATATTAGCGTTTTGCCCTGGGATGGGTGACACATCACACCTTGTTCTTTAATTTTTAACTGGCTACAGACCCACAGAAATGGGACTGAACAACTGAAAGAGCTGCTTCACCACCTAAGCAGAAAGAGAACTTAGGCTCTGATGGTGGCCAGAGCCTTACACCCATGTATCAGGTTGCTGGAGCACAGAGCCAGAGACAAAGCAGTAAAACGTATCTTTCCTCATACTGGAAGGCAACAGCGTTTTAGTTATTATATACATCACCTGCAGATGTCTCAAACACAACTCAGTACATTTTTTCTGTTAAATGTAAAACACTTAAACTAATATTTTAGCTACACTAATGCCAGATGCTCAGGAAGTACTATTGCGGGGCCGAAGAAATAGCACGGAGGTAAGACGTTTGCCTTGCATGCAGAACGTCAGTGGTTCGAATCCTGGCATCCCATATGGTCCCGAGCCTGCCAGGAGCGAATTCTGAGCATAGAGCCAGGAGTAACCCCTGAGTGCTGCCAGGTGTGACCCACCCCCCCCCCCCCGCGAAAAGAAAGTACTATTGTTCTCTCTGCCAATTTGATAGGTAAAGAAGAATCTTGATCTCATTTACATTTTTGATAGAATGAAGTGGGATGTTTTTCTGGGAATCACTTGTCTATGTTCCCCTTTTCACCTTTTATTTTGGTTTTAGGACCACACCCGGTGGCATTCAGGAGTTACTCCTGGCTCTGCACTTAGAAATCACTCCTGGGGCCGGGCGGTGGCGCTAGAGGTAAGGTGTCTGCCTTGCCAGCGCTAGCCTAGGACGGACCACGGTTCGATCCCCCGGTGTCCCATATGGTCCCCCAAGCCAGGAGCGACTTCTGAGCGCATAGCCAGGAGTAACCCCTGAGCGTCAATGGGTGTGGCCCAAAAACCAAAAAAAAAAAAAAAAAGAAAAAAAGAAATCACTCCTGACAGGCGTGGGGACATTATGGGATGCTAGGAATTGAACCAGGTCAGTCAGTCACATGCAAGGCGATCACCCTACCTGCTATACTATCACTCTGGGCCCAATATTTTTTTGGAGGGGAGCTTAAGGCGTCACGCCCAGAGTGCTCAGGGGCTATTCCTAGTGGTGTTTTGAACTGAGATCAGACACATACCATGCAAGGCCTTAACACCTGTACTATCTCTCCAGGTTGGACCTTTTTAGTTTTGAAGTATTAGTCCTTGTTTCACTAATTTGAAAAGAACCCATACAATAACCTCACTTATTTCCCCCACTTTATCTACTTTTGGGGGGGGGGGTGTTACACCCAGTGGCACTCAGGAATTACTCCTGGCTCTGAGCTGAGACATTGCTCCTGGCAGGGCTGTGGCCATATGGGATGCTGGGATTCGAACCACTGTCCATCCTGGATCAGCTGCATGCAAGGCAAACGCCCTGCCACTGTGCTCTCTCCAGCCTATCTCCTCCTTTTTAAATCTGCCACTAATTAGTATTAGTGTAGCAAAGTTCTCTATTCTTTTCCTTTGTGTTTCAGGCTTTGATGTTCTCTTCCATTTATAACTCTTTAGAGTTATTTCAGGAGGTAGGAGCAGAGTGATGGTACAACTGGTAGGACTCTTGTACATAGTTGACCCAGCTTTGATCTCCAGCATCCCATATGGTCCCCTTGAGCCTCACCAGGAGCCATCCTTGAGCATACAGCGAAGAACAAACCCTGAGCACTGAAAGATGTAGCCAAGAAATAAGAAGGGTTTTATTTACTTTGTTTAAAGTGTAATCTGTAATTAATCTTAATATATGAGGTTAGAATCTATCAATCCTGACACTGTATTTTTTTTGTCCCCCAATTCACAATACAGACCAGGCAAAGGGCCTGGGTTGAGGTGTATATGGGTGCATTTACTGTACCTCCTTTTTCTAAACAGTCAGTGTAAAGAACACAGCCTGTGGCAAGAATTGGGAGGTCTTATCTTTTCTTTTCCTTTTTGATTTTTTAATATATATATATATATATATATATATATATATATATATATATATATATATATATATAAAATCCTTCACCAGTGCAACATTTCCATGACCAATATCCCAAGTGTCCTTCTCCCCACCTCACACTGGCCTGCACTCTAGACCGGCTTTCTACTTCCCTCATTCAGTCACATTTTGTTATGATAGTTCTCAGTGTAATTATTTCTGTGACTGCACTAAATGATCCCTGTGGTGAGCTTCATGTCAGGAGTTGGACCCTCCAGTCCACCTCTATTTTGTCTCTGAGAATCATTACACAATGTTTTTCATTTTTCTCAAAACCCATAGATGAGTATGACCCATATTCTGCATCTATCACTTGTCATCTACTGGGTACCACGCACAGTAAGCAGCAGATAGGACAAATGCTTCCTCTCATGACACAGTATGTTCCCAGGCAGAATGGCAATCTTTTGGCATTTTTACCAATAATTCATCATAACTGTGCTTAGGGCCACAAAGAATAACTTTTGTAGTAGAAAAATCTGTTTCCAGATCTGCTTATTTATGCATTCACTAAGACACTTAGTATGAAAGAGTGGGTTCTGATTTCCCAAGGGAAATGCCAGAGGAAAGGATTGATACTGATCGTTAGCATATTCATGAGAGGTCTCAGGCTAAAGTGAAACAGAAAAAAGTTGTGGTTTTTTTTTTTATTGTGGGTCACACCCGGCTGAGCTCAGGGGTAACTCCTGGCTCTACGCTCAGAAATCGGTCCTGGCAGGCTCGGGGAACCATAAGGGATGTCAGGATTCAAACCACTGTCCTTCTACATGCAAGGCAAATGCCCTACCTCCGTGCTATCTCTCCGGCCCCAGTTTAAACAAAACCACTGGGGCAAAGTTCCATCAGTTCAGCACACTTGAGAGAGTGTCCTTTGAAGGTTGAAGTCTCTTTCCTGCACAAAAGTGCATCCTGTGGTAGAGGACACTCAAACAAGCCAAATAAGGTAAAAAACCAACCAACCAACAAACCCAGGCAAACAAGGAGACTCCAATGTGGTACCATTTTGATTCTTGAAAGGGAAAAAAACAGTTGTACCACTTTTTGTATCTAATCCCCCACCCACACACACACAGTGGGTATTCCGATGTTCTAGATTTGAGACATTTTAAATCAAATAATTTTCACAGCTGAGACTAAACAAAATCAAAACTTGGTTTATGCAAAACTAAATCAAAAAACCTGACAAAACCAAAGACCTTATATATTTTCCAACTAGAAAATTCGACGTTTTCTGAAAAGTCTAGTTGCCATAAGTGACAACCAGAGGGCCAGTTTCCCAGGGGCCCTGCCTGAGAATAACTGCATCTATATAAACTTTCTCTTTATAGAAACCTTTTTTCACTAAATGTCTCCTTCTCTGAGTGTATGATAGTAACATATAAATTTGATTTTATCATTTTTTTAAAGCTAGATCATTTTTATTCAAGAAGATAATTAAGACTAAAATCAAAGCAGGGGACTAGTCTTTTTATTTTAAAAGAAGGCTGGTGTTTCTGATGTCCATGAGTTCTAAGACACAGACGAATTCACTTGTTACAGAGCTGCTCTCCCTGAACTCAGAGGACAGCTTTCTCCCAGAAGACTCAGGGCAGTCCATTCCAGGCCTGGCAAAGCAGCTTCTACTTCTTCCAGAAAAGAAGCCAAGGGCACAGGACTAATCTGGCGTGCCAGGAGACAGGCATCGAGGCAACCCGCCTGCTTTCCCAGAATCAGCGGAGGACTACTACTTCTCCATAGAGCAGTGACACCCTATTTGGTGGCCTTTGTAGCAGGACCACCTAACACTTCTATCTTGCCTTTGCCACTGTGGGCCTGAGGGAGCTTGATGTTGTCAATGGTGATCTCGAAGGGGGCATCACCTTCCTCCTCGGAACTGTCCAGCGAGTTCTCTTCTGAACTATCCTTTTCTTTGGATTCAGAAGTATTCATCTCAATCAGGGCCACATCCTATAGGGAAAGGAACAAAAAATATCATGTGTGGGGCCGGGCGGTGGCGCTAAAGGCAAGGTGTCTGCCTTGCCAGCGCTAGCCTAGGACGGACCGCGGTTCGATCCCCCGGTGTCCCATATGGTCCCCCAAAGCCAGGAGCGACTTCTGAGCGCATAGCCAGGAGTAACCCCTGAGCGTCACTGGGTGTGGCCCAAAAACCAAAAAAAAAAAAAAAAAAAAAAAAATATCATGTGAATTTATTTCAGAAAGGTCCTCCAAATCTGTAACACAATAACCTGGCAAACCCAGTGTGTTTCTCACAAGGGTTGGGAATTTTTCCAGTTCCCTGTGGCATTTTTATTCCACTGCTGCCAGAACTCACCATGACAAACTTCAGTTCAATCTCTTTGCTCAGGGATCACACCACCAGAGCACAGTTAGGAATAAGTCCTGAGCTGAATAAGCCCTGAGGTGAAGCCCCAAAATCAAAGAATAAAATAATTCAGTTGGATATGAAGAAATATATGTAGAGATGTATATATGTATGTGATGGGAATACATACATTAGTGTGGCCTGGTTCCCACTGGGCCATACACACTGAGTGAAGAATGTACTGGACAAGAAAGGGAGGCATCAGAGTAGCCTCCTGGGAAGTGACTGTGAAGGTCCAGCCAGCACTACTGGCTGACGTCAGTGGGGTGAGTGGCTGGATTTGAGGTACTTAAGAGTGGCAGGGCTGACGAGCTTCACCTAGGAACTACGTATCATTACTGGCATGGTGTCAGAAATACCCACAATAAGCATTACACAGGGATCCCAGAGAAGTTAGCTCAAACTGGGTGAGTGTTCATACATGACTTGTTATCCATCATTCTGGGGAAAAGGCCATACTCCTCAGTGCTCTGGGACCACTCCTGGCATGACATGGGGAACCATATGTGGTGCCAGGGATTAAATCTGGGTCAAACTGGCAAGGCAAGAGTCCTATCCACTGTACTATCTCTCCCACATGTTTTTTGTATTCTTCGTGGATCAGAGTACTAACATCATTTTGGTGTTAGATGGAGGGGGGGCCAGAGTGATAGTACACTCTGTGTACTGAAAGTAGGATGTTTGCCTTGCATGCAACCAACCCAAGTTCAATCCCTAGCATACTTTATGGTCCTCCAGGCACCACCAGGAGTAAACTGAGCACTAAGGTGTATGGCCCAAAAACAGTAACAAAAAAATTCAGTTAGAAAAATCCAGCCAGGGGGCTGGCATGGTGGTGCTAGAGGCTAGAGGTAAGCCTTGTAGCTCTAGCCTAGGACAGACCACAGTTCGATCCCCCAAGCCAGGAGTGACTTCTGAGTGCATAGCCAAGAGTAACCCCTGAGCGTCACCGGGTGTGGCCCAAAAACAAAAACAAAAAAAAAAAAAGAAAAATCCAGCCAGAGCCATAGTACAGCAGTAAGGTGTTTTGCCTTGCATACGGCCAACACTAAAAGAACCCCGGTTCAGGGGCCGGGAAGGTGGCGCTAGAGGTAAGGTGTCTGCCTTACAAGCGCTAGCGTAGGACGGACCATGGTTCGATCCCCCGGCGTCCCATATGGTCTCCCCAAGCCAGGGGCGATTTCTGAGCTCATAGCCAGGAGTAACCCCTGAGCGTCAAACGGGTGTGGCCCAAAAACCAAAAAAAAAAAAAAAAAAAAAAAAAGAACCCCGGTTCAAATCCCGGCATCCCATATGGTCCCCTGAGCCTGCCAGGAGTGACTTCTGAGCGCAGAGCCAGGAGTAACCCCTGAGCACCAACCAGTGTGACCCGAAAACCAAAAACCAATCAAACAAACAAAAAATCAGAAAAAGAAAACTTATACTCAGGGCCAGAATGCGTAGGACATTTGCCTTGTAAGTGGCCAACTGGGACCAACCTGGGATCGATCCCCAGCATCCCATAAGGTCCCCCAAGTTTGCCAGAAGCAATTCCTGAGCACAGAGCCTGGAGTAACCACTGAGTTTTGGGGTGTGGCCCCAAAAGCAAAAATAAAAACAAAAATAAGAAAGAAAACTTATACTCAAGAGCTTATTCTTAGTTTTGCACTCAGGGGTCATTCTTGGCCAAACCTGGGGGAGAGAATATGCTACACTGCAGATCAAGCCACTGTTAATATCATACAGTCTCTACAGCTGTTAAAGCAACTGCTTTATGGCTTTACTGCCACATGCAGCGGTGCTCAGGGTTTACTCCAGGCAGGGATCAGGGGAACGTATGCAGTGCCAGGAAAGCACCAAAGACAGGCTCTTCTTTATTTTTATTTCTTTGTTGGTTTTGGTTTTTGGGTCACACCTGGCAACACACAGAAGTTACTCCTAGCTCTGTGCTCAGAAATCACCCCTGGCAGGCTCAGGGAATTATATGGGATGACGGGAATCGAATCTGGGTCGTCCTGGGTCTGCCACAAGCAAGGCAAACAACCTACCACTGTGCTGTTACTCCAGCCCCTCTTCTTTATCTTTAAATGACAATACACAGTGAGGATCATAAAGCACAGTTACCATCTGGATGACTTTTCCAAGAGTCCCATTAATCGTTTCGATATTAAATTGACCAGGTGGTGCAGCAGCCATGTCTTTTCTCAGCTTTTCATTGGCCTTTGCTATCTGTGGTAGAAAGGTCTGCACTTGGTCCAGTACTAGAGAGAGAGGGCGATTCTTAGGTTAGTGTCCAAGTTCCTTCCAATTTTTTTAATTTTTGTTTTGTTTTGAGGGCACAGCAGGTGGTTATCAGGGGTGACTCCTGGCTTTGCACTTAGGAATTACTCCTAGTGGTGCTTGGAGGACCATATGGAATGCCAGGAATTAAACCCATGTTGGCCATATGCAAATGCCCTACCTGCTGTGCTATAATTCCTTCCATTTCACAAACACATCTCTCCTCTAGTAAATTATTATTTTGTTGTTTTTGTTTTGGGGTCACACCCAGCGGCGCTCAGGGGTTACTCCTGGCTCTGCACTCAGATATTGCTCCAGGCAAGCACGAGAGACCATATAGGATGCTGGGATTTGAATCACTGTCTGTCCTGCATGCAAGGCAAATGCCCTACCGCTGTGTTATCTCTCCAGTCCCACCTCCTCTACTAATTCAAAAAGCAATATGATTACATGACAGGAAAATTCTCAATGTTTTATTGACTTTTTCTTTGACTTATCACTGGAAGTCATGTCCTAGAAGTTAGGCAGGCACTAAACAGTAAGTGAATGAAGAGCTAAAAAGTGCACCCACTTTTTGGGTGAGACTGAAGAGATAAAGGGAACCTGCATTACCTGGGTTTGTCAAGGAAGTAATTGTTGGGGCCAGAGAGATAGCATGGAGGTAAGGAATTTGCCTTGCATGCAGAAGGATGGTGGTTTGAATCCCAGAGTCCCTTATGGTTCTCCAAGTCTGCCAGGAATGATTTCTGAGCGTAGAACCAGGAGTAACCCTGAGCACTGTCGGATGTGACCCCAAACCAAAAACCAAACAAACAAACAAAATTAAACCCAAAAAAGTAATTGTTGTCTTTTCCTGAATTACAGCTGCTCGTCTTTATTTTTGGAGAGAGGGCCATACCCCATGGTGCTCAGGCCTTATTTCTGGCTCTGTGCTCAGGGATCACTCCTGATCAGGGGACCATAAGGGATGCTGGGATCAAATCCAGGTTGACTTTATGAAAGACAAGCACCCTACCTGTGGTACTATTTCTCTGGTTCTCTCCTTTCTTATGTTATAACTCTGACTCACCCATTCCCTCCTTTCTTGTTGGATTAAGGATAGAATACAAATAAAGCTATTACTATGTACATATTTTTGTTTGTTTGTTTGTTTTTGGTTTTTGGGTCTCACCTGGCGGCGCTCAGGGGTTACTCAGAAATCGCTCCTGGCAGGCATGGGGGGACCGTATGGGATGTCAGGATTCAAACCACTATCCGACCTGAATCAGCTGCATGCAAGAGATAACCGCTGTGTTATCTCTCTGGCCCCTTATGTATAGATTTAAAGGCTGTATATGGTAGTTAAACTCTTATACCTGACTAGTGAGAATGTAAATTATATTCCCCAAAAGGAAAGGAATTTGGCAATTTCTTCATTAATAAATAGTTGTTCTTGGGTACGGAGCAGGTAAGGCACTTGCCTTGTAAGCACCTTGCTTGGATTTGATTCCCAACACCCCATATGGTCTCCCAAGCCTGCCAGGAGTGATCCCTGAATAGCAACAATTTGGCCCAAAACACAATAAAATGTATATTCTGAGTCCAGAGATAAAAATAGCAGACAGGGAACTTGTCTTGAACACAGCCAACCCAGGTTACAAATTCTCGCATCCCATAGGGTCCCCTGTGCCCTACTAGGAGTGATCCTTGAGCACAGAGCCAGGAGGCCAGGAGTAAGCCCTGTGGAGTGTGCCCCCCCTCCCTGAAAATACACCATCTCTTTCTTTCGGTCATAGGGTTACTCCTGGCTCTGCACTCAGGAATTATTCCTGGCAGTCCTTGGGATTGAACCAAGTCAGCTGTGTGCAAGGGAAGTGCTCTGCACAGTGTACTATCTGTCCGTCCCCCCCAAATACACTCTTTTTATTATTTTTTTTTTTGGTTTTTGGGCCACACCCTGTGACGCTCAGGGGTTACTCCTGGCTATGCGCTCAGAAGTTGCTCCTGGCTTCTTGGGGGACCATATGGGACGCCGGGGGATCGAACCGCAGTCCGTCCTAGGCTAGCGCAGGCAAGGCAGGCACCTTACCTCCAGCGCCACCGCCCGGCCCAAAATCTTAGTTAAGTCTCATCTTTTTTATTTTTTTTGGGGGGGGGGCACACCCATTTGACGCTCAGGGGTTACTCCTGGCTATGCGCTCAGAAATCGCCCCTGGCTTGGGGGACCATATGGGACACCGGGGATTGAACCGCGGTCCATCCTACGCTAGCGCTTGCAAGGCAGGCACCTTACCTCTAGCGCCACCTTCCCGGCCCCCCCAAATACACTCTTTATATGACCTAGCAATCCCACACCTAGCTATGCATTCTCCCCACTCCATACCCTCTTAAAAGAAAACCCGTGTCCACACAAAAGCTTACATTTGAATACAGATGGGACAGTAATTTAAGCTGATCTAGCTAAAGCACTCTTGTTAAGTTCCCCTTTCAGAATACTCACTATTTCTGACTTCACAGCTGTATCACCCTCATATATCACTCACATTGTTTTCACTGAATTCCTGTGGCTTGTTTTTTTTAATCTTTGAGAGTAATTTACATAGATGCTGAGTGTTGTGTGAGAGATACAAGAAAGTAAAAGATCACATTCTTTGTTCCTTCTCCACTTCTACTGTTTCACTTGACTAGCCTTAAAAAAAACAAAAACAAAAAAAAAACCAAGGAAGTAAAAGGCAAGTATGGAATGTTTTCACTGGTATTCAGAATATAAATAGAAACAAATGAAGTAGGAAAAAATATAACTTTTAAACATGGTGAAAACTATGGTGGAGATAGGGGTAGGAGGAAGGAACCAACAGAGCGAGACTGGTTTCAGCAATGGGATGGCATTAAAACTTGGGTGGTAGTTGGGGTCGAAGCAATAGTAGAGTAGGTAGGGCTTATGCCTTGTTTACATGCAGCCAGCCAGGTACAATCCCTGATATTCCATATGGTCCCCAGGAGTAATTCTAAGTGCAGAGCCAGGAATAAGCCATGAGCACCACCAGGTGTGCTCCCCCCTCCCCCCCCCAAAAAAGAAAAAGAAACACACTTGAATGGGGAGGTGATGAAATAGGTGTTAAATATTTTTCCAAATTGAAGGACTAAAATTTCAAGATAATTCTATATTATCTATATTAAAATTGGAATTTCAGTGGTTGGAGTGATAGATAATACAGCATGTAGGATGCTTGCCTTGCACACAGCTGACCCAGGTTCGATTCCTAGAACTCTATATGATCCTTTAAGCCTGTCAGGAGTGATCCCTGAACACAGATCCAGAAGTACACCCTGAGCACTGCCAGGATGGCTCCAAAACCAACAAGTAAAAAACACTGGGATTCCAGGCCTGGTTTAGCACCATAGCAGGGCATTTACTTTACACATATGAGGCTCTGGATTGATAGCCAAACTTACTCACTCTCTCTCTCTCTCATGCATGCAAGAGTTAGTCACTTCTAATTTCTTGTAGCAATTAACAGTAATTGTGTTGTTTTTCCAAAAATCCATCACACAAGGAGATTCTCTGAAACTCACCCTTAGAGCCAGAGAGCAGTGAAAGAGCCTTTGTACCTACTTTAGAGATGGACTCAGTCAGGCTCTTTGAAGCTTTCTAACTAACACAGAGCAGAAATCCCCCCCCCCCCCCCCCCCCCGGTAGCATCCCAAGAGCAGGTCAGGTGGGTACTCACAGGGGCTCCGCTCTATTCGAACTGTCTGACGCATGGAGTTCTTTCCAGAATTAGGCTTGGAGTTGATGAGCAACTTGTCCCATATACCTGAAAACACAGACACGAACCCCTTAATGATCCAGGAATGGCCAGTCTGTCCCCAGGCTGCAGTGGGAGGAACCAGCCATCCCAGCACCCCTACCGGAAGTGGTGGTGATTCTCTTGCTGTTTGAGGGGGTCAAGGCCAGACCCCACCAGGGCTGGAAGGGACATTTCTAGTGTTTCCTTCCTGTTGGGGGCGGTGTCTTTGCTGCCCATGCTTCCCTAATAAACTCCTCCATTCTCTCATGTCTGCAATACCCCATATCCCCAAGAAACTCTTATACATTCTCAAAGCTCAGTGAGGGCATTTTCTTTCTCTGTGTACAACCAGGCCACTTTTTTAGTCAGTCCCTAACATCCAGGTAGATACATTAGGACAGACACACCAAACTGTACCTTTCTGGATCAGAATTCCATAGTGATAAATAGGAGATCCTACCACAACAGATGGGGGACAGAGAGGACAGTATAATCAATGGCCAAGTGAAGCTAGAAATGGTTATGATCTGCAAATATATTACACAAGTTACCTAACCTCTCTGAACATTGCTTTTTGTTTGTTTGTTTTTGGGCTACACCCAAAAGGTGTTCAGGGGTTACTCCTGACTCTGTGCTCAGAAATTGCTCCTTGGGGATTGAATCCAGACCCATCACAGGTTGGCAGCATGCAAGGCAAACTCCCCACTGTTGTGCTATCTCTCTGGCCATGCACATTGCTTTAATTTCTTTTTTAAATCAGGCATTTATAAACAAGAAAGCATACATGAATTACATAAAAATAGTCTTCCAAGAGTAGAGTAAGTCATATTGTCATTAGCAGCAGCAAAGGAGGAATGGACAGATGAAGGAGTGAGCCCAGGGTCTTCCTTTTTTTTTTTTTTGGTTTTGGGGCCATACCCAGTGACACTCAGGGGTTACTCCTGGCTATGTGCTCAGAAATCACTCCTGGCTTGGGGGACCATATGGGACTCTAGGGGATCGAACCATGGTCTGTCCTAGGCTAGCACCGGCAAGGCAGACACCTTACTGCTCAGCACCACCACTCTGGCCCTACACATTAATTTCTAAAGCCTTTTGTGGCTTCACTCCATCTTTTCATTCTCCTCATTTTCTACTCAAATCAGAGCTGCAACTCTGCAGCTCTTCAAAACTCAGACAAGACTTGCCTTTCAAAACTCAAGGCTTTGCACATATTATTTGTGACATCAACAAAGGTCACCATACTTTGCTACAATAATTCTGCTCATCCACAAAGCACCAGTTCACATTGTTCGCTTTAAGCCAACAACTGTGTGCGTATAAAGAAACAGGAAGGGGTCTGAGCGATAATACAGCTGGTAGGACATCTGCCTTGCACAAACCCAGGTTTGATCTTCAGTATGAGTACCCATATGATCCTGAAAATCACCAGGAGTTAATTCCTGAGTGTAGAGCCAGGAGTAACCCCTAAGCATAGCCAGGTATAGTCCAAAGACAAAAACAGAAAGGGAAATGTAAACCCTGAATACATGAGAGCTGGGTTCAATGCCTGGCAACACAAAAAGAAAAAAAAATATCTTTAATTTTTTTTTTTTTTTTTTGGTTTTTGGGCCAGACAATCAATACTCAGAGGTTACTCCTGACTCTGTATTCAGGAATTACTCCTGGTAGGGTTCAAGGGACCATATAGGATGCTGGTGATCAAACTCAGGTTGGCAATGCAAGCAACCTACCTATCGCTCCAGCCCAAGACAAAATAAAAGCTTTTTTGTTTTTGTTTTTGGGTCACACCCAGAAGTGCTCAGGGATTCGAACCACCGTCCTTCTGCATGCAAGACAAACTCCCCTACCTCCATGCTATCTCTCCGGCCTCGACAAAAAAAAATTTTAATTAAAAATTTTAAGAAGGGCAAATCGATGGCACAGCGGGTAGGGCATTTTGCCTTGCATATGGCTGACTGGGTTTCAATGCCCAGCACATATGAACATGCCAGGAGTGATTTCTGAGTGCAGAGGTAGGGAGGGAAGGAGGGAGGGAGGAAAAGAAGGAGGGAGGGAGAGAAGAAGGGAGGGAGGGAGAGAAGGAGGGAGGGAGGGAGAGAAGGAGGGAGGGAGGGAGGGACAGAAGGAGGGAGGAAGGGAAGAAGGAGGGAGGAAGGGAAGAAGGGAGGGAGGGGGGAAGGAAGGAAGGAAGGAAGGAAGGAAGGAAGGAAGGAAGGAAGGAAGGAAGGAAGGAAGGAAGGAAGGAAGGAAGGAAGGAAGGAAGGAAGGAAAAAAAGAAAAATAGATAGAGAAGATAAGGGAAGGGCCAACCTGGGTTTGATTCTCAGCACCTCATATGATCCTAGCAGATCCTGCCAGAAGTTATCCTAGACTTCAGAACCCGAAGAAATCTGAGCATCACCAGATGTGGAGCCCCACTCCACAAATTTAAGAATATCAAAAGTTTAAGGACCAGAAAGAGCTCAAAAGGGCTGGATGGGGCCGGGGAGATAGCATGGAGGTAAGGTGTTTGCCTTGCATGCAGAAAGACAGTGGTTCAAATCCTGGCATCCCATATGGTTCCCCTGAGCCTGCCAGGGGTGATTTCTGAGCACAGAGCCAGGAGTAACCCCTGAGCACCGCTGGGTGTGACCCAAAAACAACAACAACAACAACAACAACAACAACAAAAAAGAAGCTGGAGAGCATGTCTTGCATACTGGAGACCAGGCTGAGTCCACTAGGTTTACCCACCATAAGCACCACAGAGTGCAAAGCCAGAAGCAATCACCCCCATATAGGATGTGGACCCGTAATCAAAATATCAGTAAGTAAAAGGTAAAAAAAAAAAAGGTGAAGCAGAATGACTGGAATCAAAACCCAGTTGTATTTTTTTTGGAGGGCCACACCCAGAGATCAGGGGTTACTACTCCTGGCTGTGCACTCAGAAATCACTCCTGGCAGGCTCAGGCAGACCAGGCCACATGCAAGGCAAACAAACGCCTTACCCGCTGTGCTATGGCTTCCACCTCTCAAAACCCAGTTTTGCCACTTTCCAGTCACATGCCCTCCAGTGAGTAGTTATAATGCTACACGTGACTCCGTTTCTTCAGCTATAAGAATGAAGGGGACAGGGGGCCGGAGAGAGCATAGCAGTAGGGCATTAGCCTTGCAAGCAGCCAACTCAGAATGGATGGTGGTTCAAATCCCGGCATCCCATGTGGTCCCCTGAGCCTGCCAGGAGCGATTTCTGAGCACAGTTCCAGGAATAACCCCTGAGCGCTGCTGTATGTGAACCCCCCCCCCAAAAAGGGGGGGGGGACAGAACCCTCTGCATGTAGCTGTGAGGCTTATAGAGGTTCCTAGGTCCTAAGCACAGACCTTAGCTCTTAAAATGTTAAGGGTCCTCAAATAAGCCTTTTTTTTTTTTTAATGCTAACACTTCCCTTGGCTGTGCAAGGCACTCTGGCATTCTTGTGAGATCACATGAATCCTGTAGTTCCAGGACCTGAAGAGAGAGTACAGCAGATAGGGCCTTGCACAAAGCTGACTAAGGTTCAATCCTCAGCATCCCATATGATCATCTGCGCACAAGAAGTGATCCCTGAGCACTGAGTCAGGAGTAACCTCTTGAGCATCACACCAAATAATAACTATGATAATATAATAATTCTGGAGGGGTGGCAGTAGTGCAGCAGAAAGGCAGAAGGGCGCTGGCCTTGCACGTGGCTGAGCCAGGATAGACCTCGGTTCGATCCCCGGAGTCCCATAGGGTCCCCCGAGCCTGCCAGGAGCGATTTCTGAGCTATAGCCTGGAGTAACCCCTGAGCATCACCGGGTGTGGCCCAAAACCCAAATAATAATAATAATTCTGAGGATAAGGCACCTGCTATGCACGTGGTTGCCTTGTTTCTATCCTTGACATCCATATGGTTCCACACACACACGCTGGGAGTAATTCCTGAGTGCAGAGCCAGGAGTAAGCCCTGAGCACCACCAGTTGTGGCCCAAAAACTTGGGAGGAAAAAATCTGTACGTTCCATTCAGCCACCTTCATTTCCCAAGGGTGAGGATCGAGGTTTAGGGAGTAGCAACAAATCTCTCAAGTCCCAAAACTAACTCTTCAGAGCGCCAAGTCAGTGTAATCACCCCTGATCGCCGCCAGACACAGAGACACACAGAGACACACAAACACAAACACACACAGACACACACACACACAACACAGGTGTGGCCCAGAATACTTTGTAGACGTCCAGGTCCCTGGCACCCCTCACCAACAGAGGTGGCTCCGTGGGCGCTGAGGGGGCCCCAAAAGGCCTCGTAGGGGCAGGTCTTCCCGCAGCCCCAGGCAAGGGCCGTTCACACAGGCCGCGAGAAACCATCTCAGCCCGCAGGCCAGTGCTCGCCCGTCGGCCCTGCCAGGCACCCCGCCACCGCCAGTCCGAAGCCATCCCTCGGGGTGCGCTGTCACCACCCCCCGTCACCTCCGCCGTCGCTCCCCGCAGTCAACAAGTCCTTGGACACCGAGACTCCGGGGCAGTCCCGGACGGGTGAAGAAGAGCCGGCGCTGGCCCGGGAGTCGACCGGGACCTCCATGGTCCTCGCCGGGCTCCGCTCCAGCCCGCGCAGGCCCGGATCAGGAAAGAGGCTCGGCTCGGGGCAGTCCAGAGTTCCTATTGGAGGAAACCTGGAGAGGGGCGGGGCGAGGGGCGGGGTAAGGCGAGCCTCCGGCGAGGGCGCCCCCTTGCGGAAACTCGAGGCTATTTTTGTCGTGGGAGAGGGCAGATGGCAGCATGGGTAACACCACACAGCTGAACTGGAGGCAGGGTTTCAGAGAGGGATGTTGGGGTCCTTAGGGTCTCCTAAGGAGGTGGGTACGCTGGTGCTGAGTGTGGTCTTGCAATTATGTGCATGAGGAACCATTATTAATAGTATGTAAAGCACAGAATCTTAATTAGTTATGAAAAATAATATGAACTAAGGGGGCAGGAGTGATGATAGCACAGCCAGTAAGGCATTTATTTGCCTTGCACTCGGCCGACCCGGGGTTCGATCCCTGGCATTTCATATGATCCCCCGAGCTTGCCGAAGCGATTTCTGAGTGCAGTCAGGAGTGACACTACCTGAGTGTCACCGGGTGTGGCACACACACACACACACACACACACACACACACACACACACACACACACACACACACACACACACACACACAACTATCTTGTATCTTGCTCCGGGCCGGGGAGATAGCACAGCGGTGTTTGCCTTGCAAGCAGCCGATCCAGGACCAAAGGTGGTTGGTTCGAATCCCGGTGTCCCATATGGTCCCCCGTGCCTGCCAGGAGCTATTTCTGAGCAGACAGCCAGAAGTAACCCCTGAGCACCGCCGGGTGTAGCCCAAAAACCAAAACCAAAACCAAAACAAAACAAAACAAAAAAACGAGATAAATAATTTAAACTTAAATCGGAGTGGAGGAGATTTTAGAATAAATATATGAATTAAAGCTAATGAAAAAGAATAGAAAGACTTTTTGTATAATTTTTGTAAATAAATTAGAAAACATTTAAAAATTATAATATTACTGAAAGCTGTAATTTATATTTCCCTAGTACCAAAAAGGAAAGTGACAGAGAAAAACATCTTTGTTGTTTGGTTTTGTTTTGGGGGCCTCACCTAGTATTCAGTGATTACTCCTGACTCTATACTCAGTAATTATTCCTGGTAGGTTCAGGAGGTCCTATGACATGCCAGGGATTAAACCAGGTTTGATATACAAGGCAAATGCCCCCACCCACTGTACTAAGGTCCCAATTTTTTTTAACTTTAATTAAACACCGTGGTTAGAAAGTTGTTCATGATTTTCAGTCATACAATATATAACACCCAAGGCCAGAGTGATAGCACTGAGGGTAAGGTATATGCCTTGCATGCAGCTGACCCAGGTTTGATCCCTGGCATTCCTTATGGGTCAAAACCCTGAGCCTCCCTGGAGTGATTTATGACTACTGAAGGGTGTGACCCAAAAATAAAAACAAACAAAACATAATGTACAACATCTATTACTAGTACAAATTACCTACCACCCAAATCCCCAGTTTTGCTCCATCATTCCCCTTTCCCCCTCCCTGAGTCTGGGCAGACATTTCTGTCTCTCTCTGTCTATTTCTGTGTGTGTCTCTGTCTCTCTCCCCCCTCTCCCTCCCTTCCCCTTTTTTGCCCTTTTAGACACCATGGTTTGCATTATTGTTAATGGGGGTACTATGCATATCACTTTATCTTCTTTCAGCACCCAGCTGTTGTCCAGAGTGATCGGTTCCAACTATTCCAACTATCTTTGTCAGAGTAGGACCTTCTCTGCCCTATCTGTACTGCTCTACTATTTGTGTCAAGCTTCCTACCATGACTGGTCCTCCTAGCTTTCATCTTTATTGTCTTGATATTATTATCATACAATCTTTTATTTTTCTTATATCCCACAAATGAGTGAGATTATTCTATGTCTATCCTACTCCCTCTGATTTATTTCACTCAGCATAATAATCTCCATATCCATCGATGCATAAGCAAATTTCATGATTTAATTTTTCCTAACAGATGCATAGTATTCCACTGTGTAGCTGTACCACAGTTTCGTATCCACTCATCTATTCTTGGCTTGATTGTTTTCTTTTAGGTTTTTGTGCCATACCTGGTGGCACTCAGGAATTACTCCTGGCTCTGCATTTAAAAATCACTCCTGGTAGGATTTGGAGACTATATGGGATGCCAGGGATTGAACCCAGGTGTCGCAAGTCAGCCCCTAAAGAGGTTGACTGATGGAAAGATGGAGAATGAGGTCTTTCCCCTCCAGCTCGGAGCACGCGTCTGCCACCCTGTCTAGCCAACGGTTCTGAGGTGAAACGGTGGGTAAACAGCTCGCAGACAGTCAGGCTTGTGAAAATATTAGCTTTATTCGGTGGACAAGACTGAAATCCAAACTCAGCACAAGTTCCAGCCAAAAGCCTCTTGCCTTCACAGACCCTTGTTTTTATCCCACATAATCAGGTACTACCCAATGGTGGGATCAGATACCATCCAATGGTGGAAGCAGAATCAGGTACCACCTTAGGGTGGGGGCAGAATGCCAGGTCACACCTAGGGTAGGGCACAATCACCGATCAGGGTAGGGTCAGTAACATAATAATCCCCTAAAATATTTACATACACAACAATTCCCCGTTTGTTTTTAGTAAACAAACAATATTGTCTACAATTATTAAAGAAAAAACTAGTCAATAATAAAAGAGCAGCTGTTTGCATAAGCACATCACAGGAAAATGTAAAGAAAAAGGCCCCTAAAACAAAACCAAACAACAAAAATGTGAGGCAAAATCTTCATGCTATCTCTCCAAACCCATTTTCATTCAAGTCCAGATAGACCAGAAAGCCCATCTTTGAGGTCATTGAATTAGGCCCTTATTTTGGAGGAAGAAGCATATACTCCCTGCACAGTGGGGTGCCACTGCAATGATGATCAATAGGCTTCTGAATTTAATCCAAGTTCTTTTTTTTTTTTTTTTTTTTGGTTTTTGGGCCACACCCTGTGAGGCTCAGGGGTTACTCCTGGCTATGCGCTCAGAAGTTGCTCCTGGCTTCTTGGGGGACCATATGGGACGCCGGGGGATCGAACCGCGGTCCGTCCTAGGTTAGCGCAGGCAAAGCAGGCACCTTACCTCCAGCGCCACCGCCCGGCCCCTAATCCAAGTTCTTAATCCAGGCTGAAGTCCATATGATATCCGAAATTGATGTATCAATACGGTCGATTATTTATAGATGGAAGCTTAAGTCACAAACCAAAACAAAATGTTTAAGGCAGAGACCCTCCCTGTGTAAATAAACAACTTGAGGGCCCATCCAAAATGGATGGAACCTCCTATAAACCTAGTATTTTGCCTATGATGTGCCCATGCAAAAAAAAAACCCTGAAACCAGACAAAAATATCATTTAGGAAATTATAGACAACAATATCTAACCCACTAACCTAAAGTCAAGAAAGCAAAACCCTTATGCAATGGTCCTCAAACTACGGCCCACGGGCCACGTATTGTATTTATTCCCATTTTGTTTCTTCACTTTTTTTTTTTTTTTTTAGTTTTTTGGGCCACACCCGGCAGTGCTCAGGGGTTACTCCTGGCTGTCTGCTCAGAAATAGCTCCTGGCAGGCACGGGGGACCATATGGGACACCGGGATTCGAACCAACCACCTCTGGTCCTGGATCGGCTGCTTGCAAGGCAAACGCCGCTGTGCTATCTCTCCGGGCCCTGTTTCTTCACTTCTAAATAAGATATATGCAGTGTGCATAGAAATTTGTTCATAATTTTTGTTTTTTACTATAATCTGGCTCTCCAACAGTCTGAAGGACAGTGAACTGGCCCCCTGTTTAAAAAATTTGAGGACCCCTGCCCTAATGTAATACAACATCAACTCCTAAGATTAGAAACTAAAATAGAAAAACATTAGTTACAATAGTCAAAAGAAGTGTAGTACCAAATATAAATTCAAAGGATAACAATTATAAGAAAAAATACAAAAGGTGAAATTTCTAGAGTCCATTACCAATCTGTAAAGATGAGGGATCTGGAACTCTGAAAAGACCTGCCAAAGACACTTGATGGGTCTGGAAAAGCGGTTTGAAGCCATCATGAGTTGGTTGGGCTTCTGCATTTTTTTTGGGATCCGTGCAATCTTGGGGTAGCCATTGTAGAGATGGTCAACAATAGCACTGTGTATGTGGATGGAAAACCAGAGATTCAGATAACACAGTTTAACTGGGATCCAGAGATTGTGGGTCTTTTTTTTTTTTTTTTTTTTTGGTTTTTGGGCCACACCCTGTGACGCTCAGGGGTTACTCCTGGCTATGCGCTCAGAAGTTGCTCCTGGCTTCTTGGGGGACCATATGGGATGCCGGGGATCGAACCGCGGTCCGTCCTAGGCTAGCGCAGGCAAGGCAGGCACCTTACCTCCAGCGCCACTGCCCGGCCCCAGAGATTGTGGGTCTTATCCATGGATCTTTTCTCTGGGGTTTCATTATGACACAAATTCCAGATGGCTTCATTTTCAACAAGTTTGCAGCAAACGTGGTACAAAACTCCAACAGTCACAGATTTCTTCCTCGGGCCGAGATCAGGAGGCTTGTAATTGTGGGTGAAGGAGATGAGTTGCACATGTGAAGGGAATCCTGAGAATTAAATGTTAAGGACTAGGAAGGAAGGATAAGGAAGACTAAATTGGGGAAGATAAAGTTAGGAAAAAGGGAACTATATACAAAATATGCAAAACAGACAGACACTGAACAAGACATACACATACAGACTTCACAAAAAATATGGCCATAACACTCACTCATACCAAAAAATATTTGTTGGAAAGGATCCAAAAAAGAACAAAAGAAAAAAGAATTCAGCTGAATCAACTAAAAGCGCCTTAAAATGTAATAGCCGGCAACTGTTTAGATAAATCATTTCAAATTAAAAAAAAATTTTTTTATGGCAGAGCAGAGCAGATCTGAAAGAGAATTTCATGCATAATACAAACATGGAAAACTCTACTATAAGTGTATAACAGTATTTATACAAAGTTATTGTATAATAGTAATTCTATGATAATCAATCATAGGCAAGAAGCACTGTGAAGAAAGTCCACCTAAAATTATCATTATGTCAGCATCTTAAAACCTAAATTGAGAGAAATAAAGCAATGATGTTAAAATAAAAAGAGTGAAAGTCATTAAATGAGTATACCTAGAAAGAAAAACAACATTAATATGATGAGAAATTTTTCTTTCAGGTGAACCTTGACTAAATCAAATTGTAAGATTTCATGATTAACTGAGACCTAGAGCAATAATGAAATTAAGACATAAATCAAAAAAAAAAAACGACATAAATCCATCATACAAGGAAACACATTGGGGGTCCATGATTTTCAATCCATATTCATTGATCATGCCTGTGGAAAGAATCCTAGAGCATTAATAGCAACCGATAAGGAAGTGAAATGATTATCTGGTGTTCATTGTAGATCTTTAAGAAGTATAAAACAGGGGGCCGGGCGGTGGCGCTAAAGGTAAGGTGCCTGCCTTGCCTGCGCTAGCCTTGGACGGACCGCGGTTCGATCCCCCGGTGTCCCATATGGTCCCCCAAGCCAGGAGCAACTTCTGAGCACATAGCCAGGAGTAACCCCTGAGCGTTACCGGGTGTGGCCCAAAAATCAAAAAAAAAAAAAAAAGAAGTATAAAACAGGATGTATGCTGCTGTGGATTTCACCAATGTATTAGGGACTTTTTTGATCTTCTTGTCATCAAAATTGATCCAGTGTTGTTTTGCAGCAATTTTACAGTATGAAGTACAGTGTCCATAGTGAACTTTACCATAATGGTTTGACACCGATGATAAGTTGTATTTCTTAATCTTGCTTTTATTCTCTGAAGTGAATTCCACTAAATTGAGGTCTTCTAAAGGAAAATCTACATAAGTATGCAATTTTTTTATTTGTTTGCCATCAAAAGCAAAACGTTTCAAGTGTATTATAAGTACTGGTGGCAGTTTCCATAAGTACGTTTTCTTTGAAAAATCCCTTCTAGTTTTGCAACTGTTGCACAGAACTTTGTTGTCATTTCTTAATTCTTCTTCTTTAAAAAATTCAGAGAGACATTCCTGTAATGTACATTTATCTGTAGATGTAACAGCCAGCGACAAATGAACAAAAGTCTCATAAACCTCAGACTTTTGGTGGTATGTGAGACACTGTAATATAGATTTGAATTGTCCTTGAAAGAGATCATAAATAATAGATTTGTGAGCCTTTTGGTACTCTTGGCTAAATTGTTCATAATTTTCATTTTCCATAAGAAGTGTAGTTTTGTCTGTCATTAGATTTAGTAAACAAGTCCTGATGTAGTCCCTCTATTAGGAACATCAGTAGTTCATGTGGATCCTGATGATTGTGTCCAGCAAACTGGTCATTAAGTAAACCAATTGTTACTTTGAAGCTTTCAGGGTTAATATATCTATAAAATCCATTTCCCATGGTTTTGATGAGCCGACCAAATTCTCCGGCTAATTTACCTTCATGCCCCATTGGATTTTCCTTATTAATATCCTTTTTATAATGATCTTGATGAAAATACTGAATCAAGTCTGAAATATTATACAGGTAATGCAATATTGAATTCATGTAGCAAGAATTTCCTATATTTTGGAGCCCAGTTAAGACAGGTTCCTGTCTTTCCTTTTGCATCTGGGAGTGTAAGGGTTTATCACTACCATCAGTCTCACTCAATGTTTGTTTTTTTTTTGTTTTGTTTTTGTTTTGTTTTTGGGCCACACCCGGCGGTGCTCAGGGGTAACTCCTGGCTGTCTGCTCAGAAATAGCTCCTGGCAGGCACGGGGGACCATATGGGACACCGGGATTTGAACCAACCACCTTTGGTCCTGGATCGGCTGCTTGCAAGGCAAACACCGCAGTACTATCTCTCCGGGCCCTCACTCAATGTTTTGTGTGTGACAGCTAAATCCTTGTTCCCTGCCCCAGAGACCTCAGCAATATTACTGCTGTTAGTGTCTGGAGTATTCTGTTTTTGCTCTGAAGGGGAGTTTATAGTCTGAACCTGATCATTTGAGCTAGCCTGATTTCTAACAAGGCGTAATGGAACCCAAAATTTCTTGGAAGGGTTGTCATTTGTAGAAACATAGGCATAATCCCTTCTCTTAGGAGAAGATATCCAGCTATCCATTTTTCATGCTCCTTGATCCAAATAGGTTTATGGGTTGTTTCTTGTCTCTGAATAACTTCTTTAAAATGTCTTTCCACTGCAGTGTAATTTTCCCCTTGGGGTAAGTTTAAATAATTTAGTGTGATAAGAGTTAAAGATAGCAAATCTGTTGGTGGTAAACCTCTTTTTCTATTTTTTTGTAATTGAGTTTTTAAGGTTCTGTGAGTCCTTTCTACAATGGCTAGTCCCCTACAATTGTAAGGAATTCCTTTGAGATGTCTTATCTGCCATTCTTTTTTTTTTGTTTTGTTTTGTTTTTTTGTTTTTTTTGTTTTTGGTTCACACCCGGCATTGCTCAGAGGTGACTCCTGGCTGTCTGCTCAGAAATAGCTCCTGGCAGGCTCGGGGGACCATATGGGACACCGGGATTCGAACCAACCACTTTTGGTCCTGGATCGGCTGCTTGCAAGGCAAACGCCGCTGTGCTATCTCTCCGGGCCCTTATCTGCCATTCTTTACAAAAATATTTAAATGTTTTGCTAACATAGGCTGGCCCATTATCAGTTTTTATAGAATATGAAATACCCATCACAGAAAAACATTATAAAAGAAAACTACAAGCAGCCTTAGATTTTTGAGAAGACATGGGAATTGCCCGCATAAAACGAGAATAAGTATCCACCACAACATGAAGATAAGGTTTTTTTTTTTTGTTTGTTTGTTTTTTTGGTTTTTGAGTCACACCCTGTGACGCTCAGGGGTTACTCCTGGCTATGCGCTCAGAAGTTGCTCCTGGCTTCTTGGGGGACCATATGGGACGCCGGGGGATCGAACCGCGGTCCGTCCTAGGCTAGCGCAGGCAAGGCAGGCACCTTACCTCCAGCGCCACCGCCCGGCCCCGAAGATAAGGTTTTCTTGGAAATAAATCTGTTTGAGTTATATCCATTTGCCTAAGTTTGTTAGACTGTAAGCCTCTTGGGTTTGCTCCTGCTATGTGAGTCTTTTTTGTTAACGGTGCACATATGTTGCAGTTTTCTACAATTTCTCTAGCTTGCCTCCATGGAATTTGGTAATTCACATGTAAACAGTGAGCATTTGTGTGTAGGGCTGAATGTTCCTCTACAGGTGATTTAAATATAGGCATTGCTAACAAGTCAGCAGTTTTACTTTCTTGAGCCATCAGTTCTGGAAGACCTGAGTAGGCTCTAATATGCGTAATGAAGATGGGCTCAGTTCATTTTTGAAGAAGCTGCAGTAATCGTTTAAGTAAGTTCTGTATGATTGGGCCCGGAGAGATAGCACAGTGGCATTTGCCTTGCAAGCAGCCGATCCAGGACCTAAGGTGGTTGGTTCGAATCCCAGTATCCCATATGGTACTCCGTGCCTGCCAGGAGCTATTTCTGAGCAGACAGCCAGGAGTAACCCCTGAGCACCGCCAGGTGTGGCCCAAAAAAAAAAAAAAAAAAAAGTTCTGTATGATCGGGTTATTAGCATTAAGGGAAGCAGTGGCTATCACATGACATAAATTTACCACATACAAAGAATCAGAAACTATATTCATGGCTTCAGATACATTTTTTTTAATATGGAATGCTTCACGAATTTGCGTGTCATCCTTGAGCAGGGGCCATGCTAATCTTCTCTGTATCGTTCCAATTTTAGTATATGTGCTGCCGAAGCGAGCACCAGATACATTTTCTAATAGGTAAATTAACGTTGCTAATTCAACTTTCTGTGCAGATTTATATTTGGTATCTATGGTCATATTAATGTTGTCTCCGGTTATTCCTCCTTTTCCATTTTGGGATTCATCGACGTAAAAAACCTTGGCATTGGGAATAGGGGAATCCCGAACAATTGAAGAAATAACAAACTGAGTTTTCTTTAAAAAGTCCCAAGTTTTTCCTGCTGGATAATGGGTGGATATTTCTCCTGTGAAATCTGAGAGGACTCTTTGTAGAGATTCATTAAGAGGCATTATTGACTCAATTTCCTTTTTTGGTATTGGCAAAACTATTATATCTGGGTCAAAACCTAGTAAAGATACAGATCTGAGTCTTGCCTTGATAATAATCTCTGAAATCAGTTGCAAGTAGGGGACAACTGAGTGAGACTGTTTGTTATGTAAATACACCCATTCCAAAGGTCCTGACTGTTGCATCAAGGCCCCTGTGGGGGTTTCTATACTAGGGAAGATGAACAGAAATGCGTTTTCTCCTGGGATGAATCTTAGGAGAAACGATTTTTTTTTTTTTTTTTTTTTTTTTTTTGGTTTTTGGGTCACACCCGGCGGTGCTCAGGGGTTACTCCTGGCTGTCTGCTCAGAAATAGCTCCTGGCAGGCACGGGGGACCATATGGGACACCGGGATTCAAACCAACCACCTTTGGTCCTGGATCGGCTGCTTGCAAGGCAAACACCGCTGTGCTATCTCTCCGGGCCCAGGAGAAACGATTTTTGTAATCTGCTCAAGAAGATGTCCAATTCATTTTTGGCAGCTGTTGTTAAGTTTCTCAGGCTTATCTAAAGCAGGGTCACCCTCCAACGTTTTAAACAGATTAGATAACTCTGCATTCGGGATTCCTAGTGCAGGGCAGAGCCAATTTACGTCACCTAAAAGTCTCTGAAAATCATTAAGCGTTCTGAGGTTTTCTTTTTTGATAGAATTTTTTTGTGGACATATAGATGTCTGGTCCAAAATAAAACCCAATTATTAATACGGTGGCATTATCTGTATTTTTTCTAAAGCTATTTTCAGTCCTGATGTTTGTAAACAGTCAATAACATAAGAGTATAAGTCCTGTAAATCTGTTTCATTGTTCATTGTGAGCAAGATATCATCTATATAATGAAATATCATGGCTTGAGGAAATTTTTCACGAGCAGGGCTCAAATCCTTATCTACAAAAAACTGGCACATTGTTGAGGAATTCAGCATGCCTTGGGAGAAAACAATCCATTGAAAACATCTGCAGAGATGGGTATTATTGAGAGAAGGAACTGAGAATGCAAAACGTTTTTTATCATCTGGGTGGATAGGAATATGGTAGAAGCAGTCTTTCAGATCAATTATAATTAGTGGCCATTCCTTTGGAATAACTACAGGCAATGGTAAACCAATCTGCAATTTGCCCATAGGTATCATGGATAAATTTACAGCTCTAAGATCCATCAAAAGTCTCCATTTACTGGATTTCTTTTTTATAGTGAATATAGGTAAATTCCATTGAGAAAAAGATGGTTCAATATGTCCTAAACTTAGCTGTTCCTCCACTAATTCTGTCAGCACCTTTAATTTATCAGTTTTAAGGGCCACTGACCTGTCCAAATTGGTTCATCAGATTTCCATTTTTTTTTTTATTGCTGCTGGTGTTTTTATGGTAGTGGCCCCTACTAAAATTTTTGGGTTTTTAAATCAAAAGAAGGTTCGGGCTCTTCTGGAGTTAATGGGATGTGGAATTCCCACTGTTTGTGTAGGTCATGGCCCCACAGGGATGGTGAAAATGGGCCCACGTGAGGTCTGATTATTGCTTTTTGAATTTCTGGGCCGTAAAATATTATAGTCCTCATACTCAACAAACAAGAGCTCAGGCCTTCTATTCCTTCTAGCGAATACGGATTTCCTGAAGAAGCCAATTTTCTGGCCATTCTTTATCAGAAATTATGGTAACCTGAGCACCTGTATCTATCATTCCATGAAAGGGTTGCCCTTCCAAGTGAAGTTTGATCATTGGGTGTTCATCTTTAAATTTAGTAATCAGAGGGTCCGGGCGGTGGCGCTGGAGGTAAGGTGCCTGCCTTGCCTGCGCTAGCCTAGGACGGACCGCGGTTCGATCCCCCGGCGTCCCATATGGTCCCCCAAGAAGCCAGGAGCAACTTCTGAGCACGTAGCCAGGAGTAACCCCTGAGCGTCACAGGGTGTGGCCCAAAAACCAAAAAAAAAAAAAAAATTTAGTAATCAGAGCCACGAGTGGTTTTGAGCAGCACCCAGATCTGGGCTTCCAAAATCTCCAATTTTAGTCTTATCTGATGTCCCAAATTTGATATAAGGCACTATTACTACCTGGGCAATCACTTCTTCTTTTTTAAAGGTCCATATAACTGGTACAGTAATAACTACAATGATTTCTCCCATAGAATCTGAGTCAATGACACCAGTGATTACTGATATACCCTTTATGTTGAGGGCACTTCTGCCAAGAATCAAACCCATAGTATCTGGGGATGGCGGGCCCCTAAATACCAGTTTCTAACATGTAAGGGCATGCTCCTGGGTAAATTGTAATGCCCTCTGGGCATAATATGTCTAATCCGTCACTCCCTGATGTGGAGTGAATTAATTCCCTTATTGTGATGAATTTTCTTGGGCTGGGCTTGGAAGGATTATTGTCTGTGAGCTTTGCCCCTGATTTGGAAGGGCCTGGGGGGAGACCCTGTGAGTGTTTCCCTGCATCTTGTATGTGTGTCCTTGAGGAGCTGTATTTATAAGGAAACGGCAATTTCTTTTGATATGCCCCTGTTTTCCACAATGGTAGCAGGCGATTTGCCTCCTGGGGATTGTGTTGAAATCTCTACTTAGGTTATTATCAATGAGGTTTCTGGATCTGCATTCTTTCGCCCAGTGGTGACCCCTTTTGCATTTTGGGCAAAGACTGGTTTACGGAAAGTGTCCTGTCCTCGAGGGGAGTAAGGCATCATTCCCTTGGTAACTGGGAAGGTTTGTACTGAGTCTAAGTGGGGTGGAGGTTGGGGTTCCCATAGACATTCCAATAGGCATAAAGGAAATCATTCACATCTACCTTTTCATTTAATGTATTCAATGCTAATCTGCAGGCCGGATTTGCATTATGATAAGCCAAAGATTTTACTAGGAAGTTTCTCATCTCCTCATCTTTGACTTGTAACTTCAGAGCATCTTTAATCTTACCTACAAACTCTGCATATGACTCATAAAGGCCTTGAGTAATTTTTAAAAAGTTTCCTCTACCAATGTTGTTAGAATAAATTTTTTCCCATGATGACAATGCAATATCCCTAATTAAATTTAAGTTTTCTTTAGGTAAAGCTGCTTGTGTCTGAATATTTGCAAATTGATTTTCTGCCATCAATAATTCATATGATAGGGCCTGGAGAGTTGCACAGTGGTGTTTGCCTTGCAAGCAGCCGATTCAGGACCAAAGGTGGTTGGTTCGAATCCCAGTGTCCCATATGGTCCTCCATGCCTGCCAGGAGCTATTTCTGAGCAGACAGCCAGGAGTAACCCCTGAGCACCACCGGGTGTGGCCCAAAAACAAAATAAATAAATAAATAAATAAACAAAGTCCGAGATGAGTTATGACTCCAAAGTCTTAGTAACTCCACACTGTATGGCGATTATGGGCCATACTCTTTACATGCTTTTTTAAACCAATCTAATTTTTCCATCTGATAGGGTACATAGTTAGAAACATTTACCCAGTGTAAAGGGGATGAGGCTGGATTAGCCAAAATTACTCTGAATAGAGCTCTGAGACCGAGCGTGTGGTTCATCGTCTGAATCTGCACTGTTGTGCGATTCAATTTTGTGAATAGAACGAGGCCTCCCTTCTGGAGTTAGCACTGGAGGTTGATCATTGTCTGAGTCACTACTGTCATACGATTCGCTAGAATCAGGCTTAACTTTCCGAGTTGTTTTTCTTCCAGCAAAAATTTCTATATTGTTGTTGGTGGGGCTGAATTCATCAGCCCATACCTTGGTCTGAATTTTTGTTTGAAAGACTTCCTTATTATCCATACTGGTTTTAGCCTCACCATTTCTACACTTTCTATTTCCTAAATACTAGCCGATAACTATACTCACAGTAATAACGTGAGCCAACACAGAAATTCCACACACTATGATGGCTGGAGACAATGCAATTTTCATTTAAAATATAGACCACAACCATCCAACTGCAAGTGATTGTCCTTAGATCAAAACCAATTAGTTTTAAACAAAATGGAATAATCCAATCAGTGAATGGAGGGATGGAGGATGAGGTCTTTCCCCTCCAGTTCAGAGCACGCTTCTGCCACCCTGTTTAGCCGCTTCTGCCACCCTGTTTAGCCGAGGTTCTGAGGTGAAATGGCGGGTAAACAGCTCGCAGACAGTCAGGCTTGTGGAAATATTAGCTTTATTCAGTGGACAAGACTGAAGTCCGGGCCCGGAGAGATAGCACAGAGGTGTTTGCCTTGCAAGCAGCCGATCCAGGACCAAAGGTGGTTGGTTCAAATCCCGGTGTCCCACATGGTCCCCCGAGCCTGCCAGGAGCTATTTCTGAGCAGACAGCCAGGAGTAACCCCTGACACCACCGGGTGTGGCCCAAAAACCAAAAAAAAAAAAAAAAAGACTGAAGTCCAAAGACTCAGCATAAGTTCCAGCCAAAAGCCCCTCGCCCTCCACAGACCCTTGTTTTTATCCCCCAGAATCAGGTACCATTCAATGGTAGGATCAGATACCACCCAATGGTGGAAGCAGAATCAGGTACCACCCTAGAGTGGGGGCAGAATGCCAGGTCACACCCTAGGGTAGGGCACAATCACTGGTCAGGGTAGGGTCAGTAACATAATAATCCCCTAAAATATTTACATACACAACACCTGGGTAGGCCACTTGCAAGGTAAATGCCCTACCTGCTGTGTCATCACTCCAAATACACACACACACACACACACACACACACAAACACACATTGGTCTGGAGTTGCAGTACAGTGGATAGGATGCTTGTCTTGCACATGACTGTCCCTGGCTTCAATTCCCTGCATCCCATATGGTCTTCTAAGCATGCCAGGAGTGACTCCTGAATATAGGAGTAACCTCTGAGAACTGCCAGGTGTACCCTAAAACAAAACAAAACAAAACAAGCCAGAGAGATAGCATGGAGTTAAGGCGTTTGTCTTGCATGCAGAAGTTCGGTGGTTTGAATCCCGGCATCCCATATGGTTCCCCTGAGCCTGCCAGGAGTGATTTCTGAGCATAGAGCCAGGAGTAACCCCTGAGCACTGCCGGTTGTGACCCAAACAAAACAAAACAAACAAACAAAAATAAATAAGAGTTCTTTCTTTTTTCTTTTTTTGGTTTTTGGGCCACACCCGATGGTGCTCAGGGGTTACTCCTGGCTGTCTGCTCAGAAATAGCTCCTGGCTATTTCTAATTATGAGAAAATTGGTGTTATTTGGGTGTTACCATGAACGTTTCAAGAAAATGAAATAAGATTTCCACCCTAGATTTCATGCTAGAAATTGTATAAGTGCTTTACTGGCCCATGGTTGACTCTAGTTTCATCCCTGACACTGCATATGGCCCCTAGCATCACTGGTGAGATCTCTAAGCATAGAGCCCTGAGCACCATTGGGTGTGAACCCAATCCTCCATCTCTCAAAAAAGAGAAAAAAAATTATGCCAAAGTTAAAATGCACAGTAACTTGCTAGATATGCATTTGGACTAGTTGAGACAAGGGGAAATGGTATTATTGTAATTAATTGAGGTCAGTCTAGGCTTACCTCTGCCTGGGAGGGTGAGGGAAGAAAGGATTCTAGAGATGGGGATGGGTGGGGAGGAAGAGATGGATTAATCTCATCCAGAAAGAGTGGGCTCTAGAATGGCCCAAGAATACAAAAGATATTAGAGAGAGACAGTCACAATGTATACCAAAGCCAATAGTAATAGTTAACTTTAAGGTTTTACTCAAAGGTAATTTTCACTCTTTCAGCCATATATTTTTTCTCTTTAGCAGCTTAATCAAACTGATTATTTATGCTGGTAACTTTTCAACTTGCTATTACATGGCACCCAGGCCCTTAGGAACAATTATCTACTTGATTTAATTACCCAATTTTTGCAAATCAAAACTATTTATCTCTAGAGATAGGTCTAGTGAATGCTGAAAATTACAGTGTCATTATATTGCAAATTTATTTCAAGTAACCTTTTAATTAATCTGTCAACCTTATAGATAAAAGCAAACACTCTTGTCAAAGACATGTTTGATTTTCTATCTAGGCAAAATTTCTAAGAAAGACAGAGGTGGAGAGAAGCTGAATTTTACTCATAATTGCCTAGTAATTGGAAGAAAGGCTACCTTAAATTGGAGTGGCCTTGATTCTAGCTCCAAAATAAAATTCTGCTGAATTTGTTTGTTTGTTTGTTTATTATGCCCCTATCCCCATCTCTTCCCTGTCATTGTTGTGATGGCCAGGGGCTATGCGTATGCCTGGGTATGGGCTTGCACATTTAATTGTGGTGCTTTCTGGTGGTTGCTCCTCAGACTGCTCACACACTTGACTGTAGTGTCCAAACACTCCTTTAGTTAGGGTATCCACACATGTGCTCTGATAGGGATCAAGGGAAGTCACTCTCATTTTTGTTTTGTTTTGGCATTGGGCCACACCCTGTGGTGCTTAGAATTTACTCCTAACTCTGTCCTAAGAGAGCATTTCTGGCAATGCTCAGGGGAGCATATGCAGTTCTGGGGATTGAACCAGGGTTGGCTGCAGGCTCTTCTTAAGACTTGTCCTACCTCATTGGTCCATAGTCACACTCTTTAGTGGTGCTCAATCAGAGATTTGTTTGCTCATGGAAGTGCCACACTTCCTGGCCATGGTCCCACATAGCCGGCAGAGGTGTTCACTGGGGTTACTTCATTTCACGGTGGCACTCACACACAGACTTGGTTGCAGAGTGTCAGAAGCGCTTGTGAAACTGAGGATACAGCCAGCATTGCTGCGGGGCTTAAACAGCAGAGATGCTTAAGGATGGTGTTTGGTTCACGTGCTGACACTGGAAGTTGAATTCATGACCTCATATTTGCAGGACAGAGTTATAAGCCGGGCTGGCGAGAGCATGGAGGTAGGGCGTTTGCCTCTCATGCAGAAGGACGGTGGTTTGAATCCCGGCATCCCATATGGTCCCCCGTGCCTGCCAGGGGCAATTTATGAGCATAGAGCCTGGAGTAACCCCTGAGCACTGCCGGGTGTGACCCCCGCCCCCCCAAAAAGGAGTTATAAGCCACAGAGCTATATCTGAGCCTCCTATGAAATTTAAAATAGTTCTTATTAGGGCCCAGAACAAAAGCACAGCAGAAAGCGCATTTGTCTTGCATGCACTGACTCGGGTTCAATCTCTGGCATCCCATATGTCCCTTGAGTCTGCCAAAAGTGATTACTGAATGCAGAGTCAGTAGTAAACCCTGAGCACCACCAGGTGTGGCCCCATGACATATATATATATATATATATATATATATATATATATATATATATATATATATATATTACTCTTATTTATCATCATTATTGTTATTTTTCCACTACCAGGGATTGAATCCAGGGCCTCACATGTTCAAGGTTAGTTTTTTTTTTTTTTTTTTTGATTTTTGGGCCACACCCAGTGATGCTCGGGGTTACTCCTGGCTGTCTGCTCAGAAATAGCTCCTGGCAGGCACGGGGGACCATATGGGACACCGGGATTCGAACCAACCACCTTAGGTCCTGGATCGGCTGCTTGCAAGGCAAACACCACTGTGCTATCTCTCCGGGCCCAGTTTTTTTTTTTTTTAAGTTAGTTTTTAACACTATCTCATTCAGAGCCCTAAATTATTTTTGTTTAAAGATTGCCCTTTGGCACAACTGGTTAGCCACTTGCAAAAAAGCGAACTCAGATATCCAGCTAACACCATGTACAAAAGTCAAATTCAAATGGATTAAAGACCTCGATATCAGACTTGAAACCACAAGGTATATAGAACAATACGTAGGTAAAACACTCCATGACATTGAGACTAAAGGCATCTTTAAGAAGGAAATAGAATTCTCCAAACAAGTGGAAGGAGAGATAAACAGATGAGACTATATTAAGCTGAGAAGTTTCTGCACTTCAAAGGAAATAGTGCCCAGGATACAAGAGCCACCCACTGAGTGGGAGAAACTATTCACCCAATACCCATCAGATAAGGGGCTAATATCCAAAGTATACAAGGCACTGACGGAACTTTACAAGAAAAAAACAATAATCCCATCAAAAAATGGGGAGAAAATGAACAGACATTTTGTGAAAGAAGAGGTACAAATAGCCAAAAGGTACATAAAAAATGCTCCACATCACTAATCATCAGGGAGATGCAAATCAAAACAACTATGAGATACCATCTCATGCCACATCACAAAGAAAGAGAACAACAGTGCTGGCGGGGATGTGGAGAGAAAGGAACTCTCTCATTGCTGGTGGGAATGCTGCCTAGTCCAACCTTTATGGAAAGCAATATGGAGTTTCCTTAAAAAATTGGAAATTGAGCTCCCATATGATCCAGCTATACCACTCCTAGGGATATACCCTAGGAATACAAAAATACAACACAAAAATCCCTTCTTTACACCTATATTCATTGCAGCACTATTTATAATAGCCAGACTCTGGAAACAACCAAGATGCCCTTCAACAGATGAATGGCTAAAGAAACTGTGGTACATATACACAATGGAATATTATGCAGCTGTCAGGAGAGATGAAGTCATGAAATTTTCCTATACATGGATGTACATGGAATCTATTATGCTGAGTGAAATAAGTCAGAGGGAGAGAGATAGATGCAGAAGAGTCTCCCTCATCTAAGGATTTTAAGAAAATTAAAAGAAAAAATATTTTTTTTTTGTTTTGTTTTTGGGCCACACCCGGTGACACTCAGGGGTTACTCCTAGCTATGCGCTCAGAAGTCGCTCCTGGCTTGGGGGACCATATGGGACACCGGGGGATCGAACCGCGGTCCGTCCTAGGCTAGTGCAGGCAAGGCAGGCACCTTACCTGTAGCGCCACCACCCGGCCCTAAAAGAAATTTTTACAATAATTCCCAGAGACAAAAGAGAGGAGGGCTGGAAGGTCCAGCTCGCAACACGAAGCTCACCAAAAAGAGTGATGAGTACAGTTAGGGAAATAACTACAATGAGAACTATCATAACAATGTGAATGAATGAGGGAAGTAGAAAGCCTGTCTCGAGTGCAGGTGGGGGTGGGGTGGGGAGAAGGGAGATTTGGGACATTGGTGATGGTAATGTTGCTCTGCTGAAGGGGAGGGTGTTCTTTACATAAATGAAACCCAACTACAATCGTATTTGTAATCAAGATGTTTAAATAAATATATTAAAATAAAGATTGCCCTATGGTACACTCTCTGCTGTCTGCATCCTAATTTGTGATATGTACTTTCTCTTTATATATATATTGGGGGGTCAGTCCTGGCGGGGGCCAGGAGTTACTCCTGACTCTGCACTCAGAAATAGTTCCTGGCAGGCTTGGGGGATTATATTGAATGCAGAATTCAAACCACCGTCCATCCTGGGTTTGTTGCATGCAAGGCAAACTCCCTACCACTGTGCTCTTTACATTCTTTACATTTTAAAAAATAAAACTACTTGCTTCACTAAAAAAAAATTGAATTTTGTAACTAGTACAAAGCATCATTTGTTCTTCCAGTGTCCACCCACAATATGACACAAAAAATATTTTCATTACATTGGTCTCAATAAAAATTATAAAAAATGGGGCCGGGTAGGTGGCGCTGGAGGTAAGGTGTCTGCCTTGCAAGCGCTAGCCAAGGAAGGACCGCGGTTCGATCCCCCGGCGTCCCATATGGTCCCCCCAAGCCAGGGGCGATTTCTGAGCACATAGCCAGGAGTAACCCCTGAGCGTCAAACGGGTGTGGCCCAAAAACCAAAAAAAAAAAATTATAAAAAATACTTTATTTTAATTAAAATTCTGCTACCAATCAGTGGATTCAGTTAAAAGCCTAGTATTTTGTTTTGTTTTGTTTAAGCCAACATTAGAAGGAAATGCTGCCTTTTTTTGTTTGGGGGCCATATCAGGCGGTGCTCAAGAGTTTACCCCAAGCTCAGGAGTCATTCCTGGGACCTTGTGGGATGCTGAGGATCAAACCTGGTTGGCAGAGTACAAGGCAAACACCTATCTACTATGCTATTGCTCTGGCCCATGCTTAGTATTTTAGTAAGGGGTAATAATGTGCACAGAAGGGTCTGGGAGACATATCAAAAACAACTGGAGCATTTAAGATCTTAGGTTGATCTCTAAAACTGAAGAAGTAGCCTCTGAGCCTTGCAAAATTTAGTGTGTTCCCCCACCCCTGCCCCCACCCAGCAGAAAGCAAGGACAGAGACAGAATAGGACATCATCTTATATTATATAATTACTTTTTTTTGTTTTTGTTTTTGGGGGCCACACCCATTTGATGCTCAGGGATTACTCCTGGCTAAGCACTCAGAAATTGCCCCTGGCTTGGGGGGACCATACGGGATGCTGGGGGATCAAACCGCTGTCCTTCCTTGGCTAGCGCTTGCAAGTCAGACACCTTACCTCTAGTGCCACCTCACCGGCCACAATTACTTTTTTTTTAATTGATTAAGCCACACTCCCCCTATTTATAACTTTTTCTTCTTTATCAAGTTCTCAGGGTCTTTCCTCAGCAAAACAGAATGATGAGATGAGGCTGCATGTTATATATGAAGGCTTTTTATAATATTTCTCTATAAAATCCTTATCTCTGCCTGCTGTCCCACCTACAACCTTCTAGGTGGGAGCACTGTGGAGAGCATAATAAATAGTTTTCGAGTGAGGTGCTCAGGGTCTTTTGGGGCAGATAACTGGCAGGCTCGGGAGTTTTAGGAGCTGCTGGCAGGCTGACAAAAGATTATGCATCAGACCTTCTTGCCTTTTTTACCCTTCTGTCTGTGTGGATTATTTGCTGGGGATAAATATTACCAAGATCGCTTCCCCTTCCTAGGGGATAGAGGAATTGGAATCAATTTCTCATTCTGGGAGCTCTTTGAGGATTCATTGATAACCAAAGTAGGAGTAAATCTGACACAGCAGCTGCATGTATCTTTTCAAAAGCATTTCACAGTATTTGCAAAAGTATTTTGCAGTCTTGAGCCAACATGAAGCATTCTACAGTACGGTTTCAAGATAGCAACTGGTTAAACAAAGTGAATACCAGGAACAAAAGTTCACTGTTCAGAGAGGACTGGAAGGAAAAGTTGCCTTTTTTCAAACTGGCAAATAGTGTACTGAGTCTCTGTTCCCTGTTTGCATCCTCCACTACCTCTTTTATCTGTCTCATGCTCAGAATACCTTGCAAGTTTGCACATTTGATTACAAACTGTTATAGGGCCCCCAAATTGCTATCCAGGATGGAGAAGTCTCAATTATGTAAAATGAACCACTTTCAACTTCATTAAAGTACTTTCCCTTTTGAAGCTGCCAACAACAGATGACCCAGGCGCTGGCCCAAGTTGTGGATCTATTTAGCTAAGTACATAATCATGGCCTTTTTAAGTGAAAACACCTCTGGTTTTCATGAAACAGAGAGCAGAAGTCCTTCCACCCACTTAATGGCTATGGGCCAAGGATTGTGGGAGAATGGAGTGACCTGGATCATCTGGCTAATGAGAACTTCGAGTCTGAGGCCCCAAAGGCAAAAACTTGTTGGTGCGATAATGAAATGTCAAGCCTACAGGCTAAGGCCAGAGCTTTCTGCTTTCTGTACTCAGGAACCCATCATGGTGGATCTGGTGGTGGTGGTGGGGGGGGGGGAGGAGCAGCATATAGGATATCAGGGATCAACTTGGATTGGCTGTCTGCAGGGCAAGCACTCTATCCACAGTACTATCTCTCTAGTTCACATTTTATTTATTTATTTTTTTTGGTTTTGGGGCCACATCCGGTCATGCTCAGGGGTTACTCCTAGCTATGCGCTCAGAAAGCTCCTGGCTTGGGGAACCATATGGGACGAACCGCAGTCCATCCGAGGCTAGCGCAGGCAAGGCAGACGCCTTACTACTTGCGCCACCACTCTGGCCCCCAGCCTTCTGCTTTCTTTTGTTTGTTTGTTTTTGTTTTTTGTTTTTCAGGCCACACCCGTTTGATGCTCAGGGGTTACTTCTGGCTAAGCGCTCAGAAATTGCCCCTGACTTGGGGGACCATATGGGACGCCCGGGGATAGAACTGCAGCCCTTCCTTGGCTAGCGCTTGCAAGGCAGACACCTTATTTCTAGCACCACCTCACCGGCCTCACCTTCTGCTTTCTTTTTTTTTTTGGTTTTTGGGC
This sequence comes from Suncus etruscus, assembly GCF_024139225.1. Lineage (NCBI taxonomy): Eukaryota > Metazoa > Chordata > Mammalia > Eulipotyphla > Soricidae > Suncus > Suncus etruscus. The sequence goes on along the minus strand of NC_064858.1, from coordinate 61,980,219 downwards.
CGCACCCATTTGACACTCAGGGGTTACTCCTGATTATGCGCTCAGAAATCGCTCCTGGCTTGGGGAGACCATATGGGACACCGGGGGATTGAACCGTGGTCCTTCCTTGGCTAGCGTTTGCAAGGCAGACACCTTACCTCTAGCGCCACCTCTCTGGTCCCACCTTCTGCTTTCTTAAGGCTTCCTCCAAAGGCAAAGAAATAGGGAACCCATAAAACATGATTTTTCTCTATTTGTGAAAGAAAATCCTCAATAGGAACCAAACAATGAGTTGCTTTATTTTGAGGGGCTAGTGTTGATGTATGGCAGATGGTTTGAACATGCCCCTTGGATAGTCTCTCAGTAATGACAGTTGAACCTGGAGACTTCCCATGGACTTTCTTTCCTCCTTGTTATGCCGAGTATAAAAGAAAAAACTTGAACAGTTGCAGGGGGCCCAGGTTAGTGACCAGAGCAGTGTCTGCTTGCTTGCAGGGAGGGGGGGGGCAGAGATAAAGCATCAGCAAGATGCTGCTGGCTTTGTATCTATTCCTTTTTTTTTTCTTTCTTTCCTGTATCAGGGACTCCCCCAGCCACCTTTGTCAGGTGAATTACAATCTGTTTCTTCTCTTTCTCAGAAAACCCCTGGCAGCAGTTGCTACTGCCCTCAGACTTCAGGAGAAATAAAAGTATATTTGGAGGCTGGTCCGATTGCAGTGGTGTTTACAATTAATTGATCACAGCCAGTTACAGATTTTTTTTGTTCCTTCTCCACTCCCACTTCTTCACTTGACTAGCGTTAAAAAAAAAAGTATATTTTGAGAGATAGTACAGTAGTAGGTCGTTTGCCTTGCGGCCCACACAGGACCGACCTCGGTTCTAATCCCGGCATTCCATATGGTCCCCTGAGTCTACCATGAGTGATTTCTGAGCGCAGAGCCAGGAGTAACCCCTGAGTGCCTCCGGGTATAACCCCAAAACCAAGCAACAACAACAACAACAACAAAGCAAAAACAAAAGTATACTTGGTTTCTCTTTCTCTGGTCTCTCTCAGTCAAGGGCTGGCGTCCCTGATTGGGCATGAGGTTCCACCCGGCAGCCAGGCCCCACAGGGCCCTTGCAGTCTTGGGCCTCTGTGGCTAGCATTGCGGCAGGCAAGCAGCAGGTGGACTTGCAGCTTACTGCAGTAACCAGCTAGGTAACAGCAGATTTCTACAAAATGGCACCCTTAACAGGTCAAGTGAACCCTGTTTTCTACAAGAATTTCAGAAAAAAATAAAAAATTAAAAAAGTAAATAAAAATGAAACGTTAAAAAAAAAGAGAGAAATTGAATGAAGAGAGAAATGAATGTAAGAAAAATGAGGGGCTGGAGAGATAGCATGGAGGTAAGGCATTTGCCTTTAATGCAGAAGGTCGGTGGTTCGAATCCCGGCTTCCCATATGATCCCTTGTGCCTGCCAGGAGCAATTTCTGAGCGTAGAGCCAGGAGTAACCCCTGAGTGCTGCTGAATGTGACCCAAAAACAAAAACAAAAACAAAAACAAAAAAAAAAAGGAAAAGAAAAATGATTAAAAAGAGAGAAATTCGACCTTTCCGCAGGAGCCTCGCGCTCGCTCGTCCGCACCAACGCGGCTTCGGCCAGAGTCAGTTCCTGGTGGACCCATGTGGAGATGGGACCCCCAGATCCATCCCATCCTGGGAGTCACAGAAGCCTTTAAGAGAGACACCAACAGCAAGAAGATGAATCTGGGCGTGGGTGCCTACCGGGATGATAATGGAAAACCTTACGTGCTTCCTAGTGTCCAAAAGGCAGAGGCCCAGATTGCTGCAAAAAATTTGGACAAAGAATACCTGCCCATCGGAGGTCTGGCCGACTTCTGTAAATCGTCTGCGGAACTAGCCCTGGGCGAGAACAATGAAGTGTTGAAAAGTGGCCGGTATGTCACCGTGCAGACCATTTCTGGAACTGGGGCCTTACTCGGAGCCAGCTTTCTGCAAAGGTTTTTTAAGTTCAGCCGAGATGTCTACCTGCCCAAACCATCGTGGGGGAACCACACCCCAATCTTCAGGGACGCTGGCATGCAGCTCCACGGTTACCGCTACTATGAGCCCAAGACATGCGGCTTTGACTTCACAGGTGCTCTCGAGGACATTTCAAAAATGCCACAGCAGAGTGTCCTCCTCTTGCATGCCTGTGCCCACAACCCCACGGGCGTGGACCCTCGTCCTGAGCAGTGGAAGGAGATTGCAACAGTGGTAAAGAAAAATAACCTCTTTGCCTTCTTCGACATGGCCTACCAAGGCTTTGCCAGTGGTGATGGTAACAAGGATGCTTGGGCCGTGCGCCACTTCATTGAGCAGGGCATCAACGCTTGTCTCTACCAGTCCTATGCCAAGAACATGGGCGTATATGGGGAGCGTGTGGGGGCCTTTACTGTGGTCTGCAAAGATGCTGATGAAGCCAAAAGGGTGGAGTCACAGTTGAAGATCTTGATTCGTCCCATGTACTCTAACCCCCCTGTCAACGGCCCGGATCGCTGCCACCATCCTGACCACTCCTGACCTGCGCAAGCAATGGTTGCAAGAAGTGAAGGGCATGGCTGACCGTATCATTAGCATGCGGACTCAGCTGGTCTCCAACCTCAAGAAGGAGGGCTCCTCCCACAATTGGCAGCACATCACTGATCAGATTGGCATGTTCTGCTTCACAGGGCTAAAGCCTGAGCAGGTGGAACGGCTGACCAAGGAGTTCTCCATCTACATGACGAAGGATGGCCGCATATCCGTTGCAGGGGTCACCTCCGGAAACGTGGGCTACCTTGCCCATGCCATTCACCAGGTCACCAAGTAACGTCTTTGCTCGCAGGGGAGCGAGCCCAGCCTCTGCCACCCGGAGAGTCCCACAGAGAAGAGGGATTGGTGGGGAGTGGCTCGGCTCCTTCCTCTCGGCCAGAACTCGGCACTCAGCGCTTGAATGGGGTTCTCCGAAAAGAACTTGTAGTGGAATAGGGCAGCGACAGCTCCTGGCTGGGTCTGGAACTTTGTGGCACTAAACCAAACTCCTTCCTCATACTTTTATCTCTAGCTTTCCCGAAAGAGTTTACATGTACGAGAAAGTCATATTCCCCACCAACCCCTAAAAAAAAGAGAAAACCCTCCCTGTCAACCATTGCAATATTTCAGAAGCTTTAACTGTAACACCTTTTTGGTGCAGGGGGTTCCTCAGTGGGCCCAGCATGAGAACAAGCTCTTCTCAGGTTTGTTGAGATCTAGTCTGACACTAACCATGTTTGTTTTCAGTGATTAGGCAACCTTATCGGTCAGTAGATCTTATTACAGAAATAATGTCTTCTGCAAATCAGTGACTTTGCTGTCTGAACAGCAAACAAGAATATTTCCTGTCTTATTTAAATAAGAAGGCTTGCCTTTTAAGTTCTTGTGGACATTTAATGTTCCTCTCCTCCCTTATTGCTGTTTATTTCCTTCAGCACAAAGATTGGTAAACTAGGGGCCGGAGAGATAGCATGGAGGTAAGGCATTTGCCTTGCATGCAGAAGGTCGGTGGTTCGAATCCCGGCATCATATATGGTCCCCCGAGCTGCCAGGAGCAATTTCTGAGCGTAGAGCCAGGAGTAACCCCTGAGCGCTACCGGGTGTGACCCAAAAGCCAAAAGCCAAAAAAAAAAAAAAAAAAAAAAAGATCGGTAACTAGCCAGATTTTAATCCTGTTCTCCTTTTGGTTGATCAGCGGCTCATTCTATATGATTGGCTTATAGGAAAGCTAAGCGCATTTTCCGCTCACCCCTTCCCTGTCACATGAAGAATAAATAGTAAACAGTAGGGAACTACATATTGTTTCTACATCCTCTCCAGTGATTGCTTCATTGCCCCTATCATGCCATGGCCTCTATCCCATCGGACCCTGTAACTCGGTTCGTTCAGCACAGTCGTGTACCCTTCTCATTTTGAATCAGGCCCTGCTGGGTGGAAGAAGAACAATAAGCTATCTGGGCATCCTTTCCATTTGGTTTTAATCCTCTGTACTGCCCGCTGGGTTCAGGCTTGACCCTTTGGAAAGGTGACCACCACCTGTTACAATAAAATCACTGTCATCCCAACCACAAAAAAAAAAGAGAGAGAGAGAGAGAAATTCCTGGAACTAAGCTCCATTGGGAGATTTATAACACTGCTCTGGCACCAACTTGCGCCAGTTTTGATATGACAAAAAGGAAAGGACAACTTGACCTAAGACCAGGTTGTCCTATCATATCACCTAACACTAAATGGAAATCAGAAGAAGTATAGTCCTTTGAACTGTGAAAAATAAGAGCACCAACAACAGAAAACTGACTTTGACAACCGTGACTGAACAGAACCTACCTTGGGACCAATAAGGAAAACCCTAATCTAGGCTGTAGCCCAGGACTCCAACAACAACAACAACAACAACAACAACAACAACAAGATGCCTTATTGCAGAGGCCCAACCTGGACAACAGAGACTGAGCAGAACCTTTGGATCCATAATATCCTAGGCTTCGGCTTAGGGACTGCATGAAAACAGGGAGCAAGTGTTACAGAAGACTGAACACAACAATAATGATAAATAGGAACCTCTAGAACTGTAAAGACTCTATCCTAGACCCTGACCTATAACCTGCGCAAACACCAAGATCGCTAGCTACAGTGGCTTGATTTTCTCACACACAACTGAGAGGAAAGTTTCCTGGCACCACAAAAAAGCCTTTGGGATGGGGTAACGAGTATATATGGAGCCTGGGGTTGATCCCATGATGGTATGCTTCAAGGATTGGAGAAACCCTGAATCTCTTAGACCACAGGAATTCCCTTTCTTCCCCAATGCTTACTATGCCTATGCAGAAAAAAAAAAAAAGTGGTGGGAAAGCCAAACCCTGCCACTTCAGCATCCCTACTTTTTTTTGTTTTGTTTTGATTTGTTAGTTTTTTACTTTATTTTCCTTCTCTTTTCTCTTCCACTTTTTCTTTTTCACTCTTGTGGTTATTATTTGGTGGTTTATTTTTATTTTTATTTGCTGGGTGCATTTTTTCCTTTTTTCTTCCCATTTTTCCCCCTCTCTCTCTCTCTCTCTCTCTTTTGGTAGTTGTTACCAATTTTTTTCTCCCTTTTTTCTTATCCTTTTTATCTCCAATGACGGTGGAATGGATGCTCAAGCTACAACAAGCTGTAAAGTGGAGATCAGTTGCACTAGCATTCTGGGGGGAAACGGAGGGAGATATGGGATTCATGCTGGGAACAGGGGTGGAGGGAGGAGAGCACTGGTGGTGGGAATGCCCCTCATTCATTGTCACTATGTACCATAAATGATGCAGTGAAAGATTTGTAATGCACATTGGTCACAATAAAAATAAAAAAAATAGGGCCCGGAGAGATAGCACAGTGGCGTTTGCCTTGCAAGCAGCCGATCCAGGACCAAAGGTGGTTGGTTCGAATCCCAGTGTCCCATATGGTCCCCTGTGCCTGCCAGGAGCTATTTCTGAGCAGACAGCCAGGAGTAACCCCTGAGCATCGCCGGGTGTGGCCCAAAAACAAAAACAAAAATAAACAAAAATAAATAATAATAATAATAAAGAAAAAAGAGAAATTGAGAAATCAAAACTTAGATTTATAGAAGAGATTTAGACACAGAAAGAGAAAATGAGAAAGAGATTTATTATATAGAGAAAAGAGTTAGACATAGAGAAACAAAGAAAAATTTTAAATAGAAAATACTTGCCCTTTAAATACATAGAAAGTGAAAAACTCTGATAACCCCATCACTCCCCATCACAGAATTTGTGGCCTCTTTACCCTAAAGGAATGGAGTTTTTCACTTTCTTAGGCTAGGCACAGGATTTGTTTATTTGTTTTTGTTTTTGATTTTTGGGCCACACCCAGTGACACTCAGGGGTTATTCTTAGCTATGTTCTCAGAAATTGCTCCTGGCTTGGAGGACCATATGAGTTAATTTTTTCCCCTTAAACACTGTTTCATTTCTTTCCTATACTTGTCTCTCTGCTTTGGAGCTCCTAAATAACTGTCAAGAAGAGAAATGCAGCTGAAAACCACCCTGTGCAGACCTGATGACATACCCAGCTGAAGCACTTAACTACAGAAAACCGGAAAACTTTTTAGCCATCCCCTATTTACTCTGTGCAAGCTGTTCACAAAAAATTACAGCCCGAATCTGACCTACCTGGGACTACCTACCCTAAAACACTTTAAATATGAAAATAAAAGGGGAGATTAAGTCTTACAGTCCAGCACCAGCCATAAAAGAACCACCCCTTTAAGTAAGACCCTAATTGCGATTGGGTGGCTGCCACATTCCCACTCAGAAGAAGCACACACCAAAGTGTAGTGCTCTCCTGAAAAGGAATTATTTGCCAAAAAGGCCCGCTTAGAGCAGTCAAAATCACTTGACCCTTTGCATGGAGGGCTTGGCAATAATTCTAAATAGTGGCTATAACTATCTCTCTCTTTATTTTAAACCTTTATTAGAAATCAGGCCTTAGTAAATTCTTTCTAGGACAGTACTAATCCCACCAAAAAATCTCCCACTTAATAGCTCCCTGTAATTTTTCCTACCTTGGCGCCTAAATTTAGGTTTTTCCATAACTTAGCTTAAAACAAAGTAATTTTCACTTTTCCCCCCCGAAACTCTGAAACATTCCTCACATTCCACCTGATAATTACCTTTTCCTTCTGTTTTACCCAAAGCAAAGCGAACCCAAAACAAGCTGCCTTTTTCACCTTCAGTATTCAGCTCTTTAATATGCTAATCTAAGCCAGAGTCCTCCTTTCTTTCCCAGTTTCTTTGATGTCTAGAATTTGCACCCGCTTTTCCCTGCCTCTACCTTTTAAAAGCTGCCAGCTTAAAAAAAATTGTCTCTCGTTCCTTGTAAACGTGAGTCCCCATACTATCTGTGTGGTTTCATTCATTTCTACAATATATTTTCCGTCATTAGCCATTCCGCGTGCCCACCTTTTCCCGTGGAATTTTTCCCGAACTCCACGAAGGATTTGTTTGCAGGTGCTGTAGACTGCAAACAAAATTTGGCTCACAGCAGGTGGCTGAGTCTATAATCAACCCCCATCCACGGGAAGACTAGTGGTGGAGAATTAGTTGTTGGCCCTTAGAAGAAACAGTTGAAGGAGCAATCAGATTGAACTGTTTCTGTACCTGGCTACGGCTTTTCTCTCTGATTTGAACAGACCTGTGGCTACTTTCAGCTGTATCCTTTTATTTTACATCAAATACCTGTTGCTTTAACCAGGCCCTCAATCTGACCTTACCCTGGTCCCGAATCTCTCTCTCTCTCTCTCTCTCTCTCTCTCTCTCTCTCTCTCTCTCTCTCTCTCTCTCTCTCTCTCTCTCTCTCTCTCTCTCTCTCTCTCTCTCTCTCTCTCTCTCTCTTTCTTCTCTCCTCTCTCTCCCCTCTCTCTCCCTCCTCTTTCCTGTCTCTCTCCTCTCTCCTAGTCCCCCCCCCTCTCCCTTTTTTTCTCTCTTCTGGCCTCGGGATTTGCCATAGGCCCCTGGGCCTCTCTACTAAAAAAGATTGACATATTTGTCAGAATCATGCCTGCAAGGCCCGTGGACATCACCAGCTTGAGTCCATCTCTGACACCTTGGCTCTGACAGGGTGGGAGTGCCATTCCCATAGTGCTCTGGGGAGCATGTGGTGGTAGGGATCAAACCTGGGGCTCTCACATGCAAAACCTGAACATTAGCCCCATGAGCCACCAACTTACCGTTCAACAAGGTGTTATTTTTTTATTTTGGTTTTTGGGTCACACCCAGAAGCGCTCAGGGGTTACTCCTGGCTCTATGGTCAGAAATAGCTCCTGGCAGGCTCGGGGGACCATATGGGATGCCGGGATTCGAACCACCGTCCTTCTGCATGCAAGGCAAACGGTTTACCTCCATGCTATCTCTCTGGCTCCAACAAGGTGTTCTTAAAGATGCCAACATCTTCCCAAATGGCTAAATATTCCTCAAATCTCTCTGAGCTCAGGGCTCTGCTTCAGAAATCACTATGGAGGGATGCAAGAAACCATCTTTGGTACTGGGAAATGAAATTGGGTCGAGTACAAGCAAGACAAGAGACTTATCTTGCTGTTTCCTCCTTTGTTTATATATATTTGGTTTTTGGGCCACACTCCGCAGTGCTCAGGGGTTACTCCTGGCTATCTGCTCAGAAATAGCTCCCGACAGGCATGGGGGACCAGATGAGACGCCGGGATTCGAACCAACCACCTTAGGTCCTGGGTCGGCTGCTTGCAAGGCAAACACCGCTATGCTATCTCTACATGTTTTATATATATATATGTGTGTGTGTGTGTGTGTGTGTGTGTGTGTGTGTGTGTGTGTGTGTGTGTGTGTATGTATGTATATATATATATATATTTATTTATTTATTTTTTGGTCTTTGGGCCACACCCGGCGGTGCTCAGGGGTTACTCCTGGCTGTCTGCTCAGAAATAGCTCCTGGCAGGCACGGGGGACCATATGGGACACTGGGATTCGAACCAACCACCTTTGGTCCTGGATGAGCTGCTTGCAAGGCAAACACCACTGTGCTATCTCTCTGGGCCCTATGTGTTTATATATTTTTAATCTTACTTTACTTTTTGATGGGGATAGAGGTGGAACCTAGGGCTATACTTGCATGAGGGAGGGGCCTTTGCTACTAACTCACTTCCCCAGACCTGTAGCTACTTATTTATTTGCTCTCATACTTTCTGTTCCCTGGCAGCCCCTCTCCTTGATTTGCAGACTGCCTTTTCTGAAGTTTCTCTTAATAAAGATTTACTTCTTTTTTTTTTTTTTTTTTTTTTTTTTTGGTTTTTGGGCCACACCCGGTAACGCTCAGGGGTTACTCCTGGCTATGTGCTCAGAAGTTGCTCCTGACTCGGGGGACCATATGGGACACCGGGGGATCAAACCACGGTCTGTCCAAGGCTAGCGCAGGCAAGGCAGGCACCTTACCTTTAGCGCCACCCGGCCCCATGATTTACTTCTTTTTAAAACCCTTCCTAGATGCCTCTAGATGTCTCCTATTTTCACACTTTGAAAGATGCTTTATTTATTTATTTATTTTTGGTGTGTGTGTGTGTGTTTGGGTGGCGCTCAGGGGTTACTCCTGGTTCTGTACTCAGAAATCGCTCCTCGCAGGCTCAGGGATTCATATTGGATGCCTGGGATCGAACCTGGGTCTGTTCTTGATTGTGTGCAACCTTACCACTATGCTCTCTCTATAGCCCCTTTGAAAGATGTTTTGTACAGCCATGGCCCCTACGACCATCCTGGCTTAGCCAAGGCTCTAGCTACTGTGGTTAAGATGAGTGAACTGTCAGTCTTTCTGAGGGGCATGATCATGGTGGTCCCCTTGAGAGTCTCATGTCCCCCTTTGATGGCAGCTCAGTCCAAGGCACAAAAATACAAAAATAAGGGAGAGAAGGGAGAGAAGTTTATTACAGAATTAGATTTTGTCATACCTTCATCATGACTTCATCAAAGCCTGCAGTGAAGAGAAAGATTGATGACGAGCACAGACAATTTCAGGAAAAGTGGAAGACGCAGTATTTCTTTGTTGAGCACAGGAGCATTCCCACATACATGTCTTATTTTCTCAGAGAAAGTTGCAGTGCACAAGAAATACAACTTGAAACGCCATTATTCAACTAAACATGCTGAGGAATGTGCAAAATATCAAGGAAATGAGAGAGTCAAGCGGGTTGCCAGTCTTAAAGCATGTCTAATGAGGCAACAAGATTTCTTCAAGAAAGCAACCAAAGAGAATGTTTGCATCAGTTGAAGCTAGTTACATGGTTAGTGAGATGATTGCTAAGGCAGGGAAACCATTCACAGAACGAGAGTTTTTTTTTTTAAAAAATGCATGTTCCGGGGCCGGGCGGTGGCGCTAAAGGTAAGGTGCCTGCCTTGCCTGCGCTAGCCTTGGACGGACCGCGGTTTGATCCCCCCGGTATCCCATATGGTCCCCCAAGCCAGGAGCAACTTCTGAGCATATAGCCAGGAGTAACCCCTGAGCATTACCGGGTGTGGCCCAAAAATAAAAAAAAAAATGCATCTTCCTTTCTTGAGCTAGAGGCTAGCTCTAGCCAGCATGGGGTTTGGGGAGACCCCATGTGGAAGGCCTTCTCCCTAACTTGGGTGCGCTGGGAGCCTTGATAGGCCCCCAGGCGGCTAGACAAGGTGGGTGTGGGGGGGCCCTCCTGGATGGGGTCCCAAGCTTTCCCTGCCCTTCCCCCAGCACTAGGCTGGGAAGGGCACAGGGTGGGGGGCGGGCAGATCCTGGCTTCAGGCTCTCTATCTATTCTTTCTTGAGCTTGAGGCTAGCCTAGCCTAGCATGGGGTTTGGGGAGACCTCATGTGGAAGCCCTTCTCCCTAACTTGGGTGCGCGGGGAGCCTTGATAGGCCCCCAGCTGTCGCCTCTTCAACCCCGGCCTCCAGGCCTTCCTGGGGTGGTAGCCCAGGCGGCCAGAAATGGTGGGTCCTAACTTGGGGTGTGCTGAGATTTGCTCAGTTGCACTAAGTTTGTCACTGGCAATTTCTGACTAGTCTACATGTTGAAAACAGCGCAGGGGCTTGCGCCCCCGTGTGCACTGCATGTATTAAGAGTATTCCCTATTTTTATGCTATGTTTTGCGTATCCAGAATGTTCATTTTGTATTCTGCCCTTTCCCACACCCCTACAAAGCTCATTTTTACTCCTTCACTCTATCACCACCCCCCAAACATCACTAACCCACATTACTCTTTTTAACTTCAGTACTGCACAATCCTAATCACAGACCAAAGCCGTGCATTGTGTGTAACAACCTCCAACTATTTCAAATGACATAAAAGTCTTACTAAATATTCTCTTATACAGTGACGATTCTAACCACTTTTTATCTTCTCTTTATGAACGTTCAATAAAGAATTTTGGTAAGGGGCCGGGCGGTGGCGCTCGAGGTAAGGTGCCTGCCTTACCTGCGCTAGCCTAGGAGACGGACCGCGGTTCGATCCCCCGGCGTCCCATATGGTCCCCCAAGCCAGGAGCGACTTCTGAGCGCATAGCCAGGAGTAACCCCTGAGCGTCACCGGGTGTGGCCCAAAAACCAAAAAAAAAAAAAAAAGAATTTTGGTAAAAGAGTCCCCCAGTTTAATGTTTTTGAATGAACCATGTCATGGGGATTGTTGGACTTGTTCTTATGGCCCCCATATGCGCCAATAACGCCACGTGGCATTGTTCCTTTTTTGCATAGGCACATTAAAATGGGAAAATACTATACATACAAAGCAGATCTTATCTAATAGAGATTGGAACACACAATGCCCCTCATATTTTGGTGGGCCTATGCAAACAACAATTGCCACTCTACCACCGTTTTACTGTGCTCCTTTGACTCTAATCCTTAATAAAACCCACTTTTAAGCTTAACTTAAACTTAAATGCATGTACATGGAAATGTAAAATAAAAAAAATACTATGCCTCTAATGTTTAAGGAGTTACATAAGTTTTATGGCTTTAGGTTGCCTTGTGTGCTGCTAAGAAATTTTTTTTTTTTTTTGGTTTTTGGAACACATCGGGCGGTGCTCAGGGGTTACTCCTGGCTGTCTGCTCAGAAATAGCTCCTGGCAGGCATGGGGGACCATATGGGACACTGGGATTTGAACCAACAACCTTTGGTCCTGGATCAGCTGCTTGCAAGGGAAACGCCACTGTGCTATTTCTCCGGGCCCTAAGAAATATTATATTACAATCTGGGGACTTGAGGGACAAAGTATTTGTACATGGATTCTGTTTTATTTATCTTAATGTTCTTTGAATGAAAGTTCAAAGTTAAGATATCAGCAAGGGGACTTCTTCTGAGAATTATGTTATGGGTGATTGTCCTTCCACTGTAACTTTACCTTGTCCTCTTTCTCTGCATCTTTGTTCTCATAATTAAAAATTAAAAATTAAAAAAAATGCATGCTACAGGCTGCAAGCGTTATCTGTCCAGAAAAGAAAGGCCAGTTTAGCAAAATCAGCCTTTCTGCCAACACTGTGGCAGAGCGCATTTCTGACATGTCAAGTGACATTTATCATCAACTGTGTGAGAAAGCCAAATGTTTTGATGCATACTCAGCTGCTCTTGACGAGGGCACAGATATAACAGACAATGCGCAGCTCACAATTTATGTCCGTGGTGCTGATTGCAATTTTGAATTGACAGAGGAGCTGCTCACAATAATTCCAATGCATGGCCAGACCACTGCTAATGAGATATTTCGGCATCTATGTGATGTCATTGAGAAAGCAGGTTTGCCATGGAAGAGGTTTGTTGGAATAATAACCTATGGAGCACCATCGATGACAGGAAGGAAAAATGGACTGGTGGCACTTGTTCAAAAAAAACTTCAAGAGGAGGGTGTAGAGAAGGCCATTGCTCTTCACTGCATTATCCATCAGCAGGCCCTTTGCAGTAGATGCCTGCCATGTGACAATGTGATGTCTGTTGTAAAATGCATCAACCAAATCAGATCCAGGGGCTTAAAGCACAGGAGGTTCCATGCTTTTTTAGAGGAAATGGAGTCAGAATATGGAGATGTGCTCTATTTCACCGAGGTATGTTGGCTCAGCAGGGGAAATGTCCTGAAAAGATTTTTTGAGTTGAGAGAAGTGAAAGCCTTCATGGAGAAGGATGGGAATGCTGTTTCTGAGTTGAGTGATCACAAATGACTCATGGACTTATCTTTTCTTTTTTTTTTTTTTTTTTGGTTTTTGGGCCACACCCGTTTGACGCTCAGGGGTTACTCCTGGCTATGTGCTCAGAAATCGCCCCTGGCTTGGGGGGACCATATGGGACGCCGGGGGATCGAACCTCGGTCCTGATCCTTGGCTAGCGCTTGCAAGGCAGACACCTTACCTCTAGCGCCACCTTCCCGGCCCCGGACTTATCTTTTCTTGTTGACATCACACATAAGCTGAATGTACTCAACAAGATGTTACAAGGCCTGGGGCAGCTTATCAGTGCTGCCTATGACAACGTGAGAGCATTCTCCACAAAACTTGTGTTATGGAAATCCCAGCTCTCTCAGACAAACCTTTGCCATTTCCCAGTATGCAAGAAACTTGTGGATGCAGGCATACCATTCAGTGGTGAGAAATATGGTGATGCTATGTTTAAGCTAGAGAAGAAATCTGATCACAGATTGCAGACTTCAAAAGCACAGAGCCACTTTCCAAATTTTTGTGGACCCCTTTTCCTTTGATGTGCAAGATGCCCCTCCTGTGCTTCAAATGGAGCTCATTGACCTGCAATGCAACTCTGATCTCAAAGCCAAGTTCAGGGAGATTAGTGGAAAAGCAAACATGCATGGGCAATTTTTGAGAGAATTGCCCCTCAGCTTCCCTGAGCTTTCCCGAATGTTCAAGTGCACCATGTGCTTTCTGGGCGCACGTATTTGTGTGAAAAGTCATTCTCCACATTGAACTTCAATAAGTCAAAGTACAGGTCTAGACTTAATGATGATCATCTTCAAGCCATACTGAGGGTCTCAACTGCTTCCTCTCTAAAGCCAAATGTGGTTCAGATTTGTGAGAAGAAGTGCTGTCAAGTCTCTGGCAGCAAGGAATAGGCAAAAGATGCCATGTTCAGAAGAACTGTTCATGATCTTCACTCAATGTTCTATTCACGTTCAGAAGAAATAATCAAAACTGTTAATAACGCCGTTTAAAGACTTTTTTTTTTGTGAAATCCCTTATGCGGCCCTGCCTCACCCAGACTTTGCCTCCTGCGGCCCCCAGGTAAATTGAGTTTGAGACCCCTGCTGTAAGGTCTCTTGAGCCTGCCAACAGTGATTCCTGAGTGGAGTCAGGATTAGGCCTGGAGTACCACTGGTTGTAACCCCAAAACAAAATATAAAAAACAAAACTCAAGAACAAATCACTGGGGTCCGGGTGGTGGCACTAGAGGTAAGGTGCCTGCTTTGCCTGCACTAGCCTTGGATGGACCGCGGTTCGATCCCCCAGTGTCCCATATGGTCCCCCAAGCCAGGAGCGACTTCTGAGCACATAGCCAGGAGTAACCCCTGAGCATCACCAGGTGTGACCCAAAGACCAAAGACCAAAATAAATAAATAAATAAATAAATAAAAAAAAATAAAAAAAGAACAAATCACTCTGACATGGGATGTCTATAAAAATAGAAACTTATGAATAGACGCAAATAATATATAATCTCTGTATGTTTCCCCTTAATTGTTTTGTGTTACTGAACCTTTAAACAAAAATTGCTAACTCTTAGGGATATAAAAATAGATTGATAATTTAATATATGTATGCCGAGGCCAGAGAGATAGCATAGAGGTAAGGTGTTTGCCTTGCATGCTGAAGGATGGTGGTTTGAATCTCGGCATCCCATATGATCCCGAGTCTGCTAGGAGCAATTTCTGAGCATAGAGCCACACCCCTCACACCCTTGAGTGCAGCTGTGTGTGACCCAAAACCAAATATATACATACGTACATACATAATACATACATACATACATATGTATGCCAAATGAAACTTTTTTGTTATCGACCCATTTTCCAGCTACACATTTATGTGCTTATTGAAATATGAATATATGTGCTCATGTATATCTATGATGTGGTTTTCCCACACTCAAATATGAACTCTGTAAGGTAGGCACTTGTTTTTATTCACTGCTATCGTCTCAGAGCAAAGAGAGAAAGTTCAAGATTTAGTAAGTGTTCATTAAATGTTTGTTTTTTTTGTTATTGTTTATTTTTTGGGACACACCCAGAGGCACTCAGGCAATATTCCTGGCTCTGCACTCAGGAATCAATCCTGGCAGGTTTGGGGGGACCATATGGGATATTGGGGATTGAACCCAGGTCTGCTCCATGCAAGGCAATCCAGCTGTGCTATCACTTCAGCCCCTCAATAAATGTTTTTGTTCAAAAATGAATTCATGGGCCGGAGAGATAGCATGGAGGTATGGTATTTGCCTTTCTTGCAGAAGGATGATGGTTCGAATCCTGCCATCCCATATGATCCCCTGCCAGGGGCGATTTCTGAGCATAGAGCCAGGAGTAACCCCTGAGTGCTGCCAGGTGTAACCCAAAAACCAAAAAAAAAAAAAAAAATGAACTCATGGGGTCAGAGAGATAGCATGGAGGTATTTGCCTTGCATGCAGAAGTACAGTGGTTTGAATCCTGGCACCCCATATGGTCCCCTGAGCCTGCCAGGAGCGATTTCTGAGTGCATAGAGCCAGGAGTAACCCAAGAGCGCTGCTGGGTGTGATCCCAAAAAACAAAAACAAACAAACAAACAAACAAAAAAAACAAACCCAAACTCATGTAGTTTCCCTTCCCTTGTCCTTGTTTGTGCAATGGCCGATTTGGGGAATCAAATGTACCCAGATACTTGGTATTCAGATACCTGGTACTATGACACCTGGTTCTTACATATTGTTTAGTGCTTGGGTCCCAAATGGCAGAGTCTATGGTACATGCTCCACATGTTAGGCAATGCTGGGATCCCTGTCTCCCACCTGGAAAGAAGGCTCACTGCACTACTGAGCCATACCTGAGACCCTTATGAATATTGTGACTTAATAGACACAGTTATCTAATATCCATTAGGTCTACTACTGTTGAATGAATACACAAATTAATGTGGTGCCCAGGGTTAAATCTGATCAGCCACTTGAAAGGTAAGCATTGTAAACCTCAGTACTATCTTACTGACTCCTAAAATCCTTTTTCCTTATGTTTTCTATAACCTGTGGGACTTTTTGTTCATTTTTGGATCACACCTGGTAGTGTTTAGGGCTTATTCCTGGATCTGAGATTAAGAATCACTCCAAGCAGCCTCCAGAGACTATATGTGGTGACCAAGATCAAACCTAGAAATATCACATACAAAGCAGCATCTTATCTGCTCTATTATGGCTCCAGCCCTCGGATCACTTTTTTTTTTTGGTGGGGGGGGTCACATCTGATAGTATTCAAGGTTACTCCTGCTCTGTATTCATGAGACTATGTGGTGCTGGATATCAAATCTGAGCCTCCCATATCAAAAACATGTACAATAACAACCTTTTGAATTATGTTACTGGCCCCTAGGGGAGCACTTTGAAGCAGCCCACATGGTGGTTCTAAAACTGCAGTGATATTAGAACTACTCATAGAGATGGCTATTCAATTAGTCTCATTTAATTGTTCATTCAGTCATTTCGAGTAAGGTAAACCCCTCATTCTCTTATATAAAATGTGAAATTGTTATAGCCATCCAGAGGAGTTACGATTAAAGCTCAAATAGTAAAGAAATAAAGAGAAAGATAAAAATAGCCTCTATGAAGGGTTCTATCAGGTTCCCTTGGCTTCTCGTTATTGTCCTTCAGATTTGGAGCTTCAGTTCTTATACATTATTCATATTTTGGTGTGATTTCCTCTTCAGTTCTGATCTCTACTTGGAGGACCAGATTTATTTTCTAAATACATACTTAGCAGTATTACTTGGGTGTTACACAGAGAGATGACTCAGAATTGTGCCCCTCAGCTGTTGTGACTCAGGGATCAAGATAAATTCAGTTAAAACATGGGAATAATTTTCTCACATTTCCTCTCCTTCTGCTTCCACCTGTAGTCCCTGACCAAGTCCTTAGGGTTAGTTTTACTTATTTCATCCACCATTGTCTCAAAATGGTTACACATGTCCTTTCCTCCTTATTCATTCCCCACCTTGCAGCTAGAATAAAAATCTTTTATCATTGCAAATTGGATCATGTCCAAAAGAATCCTCCCCTACTGTTCAGAGGCTTCCTTTGCGTTTAGGATTAAATTCAAAGTTTCAGTGTGCCCTCAAGATTCTGCTATCCAAAAAAGTTCAGGAAACTGAATAGAAAAGAGGAGCTTTATTGTGTGGCCACAAATTATAGTTAAGAAGAACAAACATCAGCATATACTGGAGACTAGCTCCAAATAGAGGGTTTGGAGTCTAGTTTTGTGCCCAAAAGTGACAGGGTGTCAAAGCAGTTTATACATAATCTAGTTGTTTTTCAGGAAACTCTTTCATAGTCATGAGGGAGAACTGTAAGGAATGGATAATGAACAAACATGGCATGTTTGGGAAATGTCAGAGAAATGTCTCTGAGTGTGTGATTTAGTGCAATAAGGAAGGAGGGGGCCGGATTGGTGGAGCAAGTGGTAGGGCGTCTGCCTTGCACATGTTAACCTAGGACAAATCGTGGTTCAATCCCTTGGCATCCTATATGGTCCCCCAAGACAGGAGTAATGTCTGAGCGCATAGCCAGGAGTAACCCCTAAGCATCACTGGGTGTGGCCCCAAACAAAAAAAAAAAAAAAAAAGAGGAAGGAACTAATGTTTGAGTAGGGCTCCATTGCTCAGTCTCCAGTGGCCAGTACTGGCCGATAATGGACTTTAATGGCTGATAACCAAGAGAATGCAGCAGGTCAAACCCAAAGCATCCTCCCAACTATAAGCCAATCTAACTTAGTCTTTGCTAACCTGAGTCCTAAATTCTCTGGAGAAAGAGAAGGATGAGAAGAAGCAAAGTTGCAAACTGCTTTGCCAGTTTCTACTACCACCACTCAGCCACTGGACCCGCTCTCATGGGCTTGAGTAAGCTGTCCTCAAACCTGCAGCTTCCGGCCCTCCCAGTGTTCGAGTCACCCTGTCACCTCACTCCTTTGTCACCTGACCTATTCCTCATTCTTGAATGCTCAGATTAAATGTCACTTCCTTAAAGAAATCTTTTCTTACTGTCCAGAGCCCATAAATCATTCTGTTACACTCTCCTAACTCCCAGAATTTTTCCCCCTAGCAATCATCACAACAATGATTAAAACATATCTTTCCATATGACACACGCATCATATCTGAAGCTGCCAGAAGTTGACACTGTATTTGTCATCATCATTGCCTGCACAAACCAGCTGAGTGTCCCAGCAGATGACATCACTGCAGCCAATTTCATCCAGATTTAGTCTCATGGTTGAAATTGAACAAAGATTTGGATTGCTACATGAGGCTTAAAAGATCTCAAAACATACACACTCTGTCGCAAAGGGCGCTGTGTCCACAGAGGTTGAAACACAAACCAACCCCCCATGAAACAAAAGGTCACAGAAATCATCTTTTCTCTCAATACAATAACCACCAGAGACAGCACAGCATTTTGTTTCTTTATTCTTTTGCCATGCCCAGCGGTGATGCTCAGGAGTTACTCCTGGCTCTGTGTTCAGAAGTCGCTCCTGGCAGGCTTGGGAACCATATGGGATGCTGGGATTTGAACCAGGGTCCGTCCTGTGTTGGCGGTGTGCAAGGCAAACGCCTTCCTGCTAGGCAATAGTGGCAGCATTTTTTAACTAGGGAAGCGGATGAGCTCTCTTACAAAATCTTAAATGCTCTGAAATACAAAGGGAGTAAAACAATGATCAGGGTTGAAGTTTTCAAGAGCTGCGAATTACCTTCCTACCTCCCGAAAACAGCGTAACTAAAAGAACAAAAACAGATATTTGGAAATACAATCAAAACACTGATTTTCCACGTTCTCATAAGGATGCTTCTCTTCCTACTGAGCTTTGGAGGTTGAATACCTGAGAAAGCCTCCAGAGAAGCCTAAGACAGAGGGGCTGAAGGATGCTACAAAAGCAGTTCCTTCTCAAGATGAAGGTCAACATGCAGTTTGACCGGGGAAACAGAAACAAACAACTGGGTCAATACCGGCTTTGGTGTCTCTCAGCACCCGAAAAGCTGCTACTAGTTTTTTGTTTTGTTTTGTTTTGTTTTGTTTTGGGCCACACCTGGCCCACACACTCAGGGGTTAGTTACTCCGGGCTCTGTGCTCCGGAACCGCTCCGGGCAGGCTCGGGGACCGCCTGAGACGTTGGGATTCCAATCACAGTCTGCCGTCTGTCCCGGACGGGCTGCTTGGCTGCGTGCAAGGCGAAGGCCATACCGCTGTGCTATCTCTCCGGCCCCGCTGCTCCCACTTTTAACTCAAGAGTTGGAGGAAGTTTGGGCGGGCGGGCAAAGAAAGGTCTCCCTAACTGTCGGTTTCGAGGGAGTCTCCCTCGTTCAGCGTTCACGCACGAGGACCGGCGCCGGTCTCCGCTGCCCGGAGCCTCGAGGGAAGGCTGGGCCCCAGAGTCGCGTCGGGCTTTCTGCCGCAACTCGGCCTCCTTCGAGGCATCACATCGCCTGGATTCGATGACGAGTCGGGCACCGGGGGAGGCTGGTTCCGGGCACCACGGGCACCTCGGACTGCTCCCTCCCGCTGGGAGGAGCCCTGGGAGCTGGCCCAGCCTCGGCGCCCCGGGGCTCGGCCTCCCCTCGCGGACCTCCGCACCCCGGACGCGCGGGGCTCCGCCTGCGGGTAGGCCCGAGCGCCCTCAGTCTGGGTGGGACCCGCCGGTCTGCGCGAAACGCGCCACGGACGCCTCGCCGGGAAGCCGAGTCCCAGCGCAGGGTTCGGACCTGGCGCGGGTGCGTGGGCGGTGGGATGCGCGGGTGGGCTGGGGAAGCGGCCGCGGCCTTCCGTCCCGGGGGGCTGCCCGGCAGGCGCGGAGCCCCCGCCGCATCAGGGTCCCGCGACGGCGGCGGCGGGCGCGGCGAGGGTCGGGCGGGCCGGGCTCCAGGCCGCCGCCCCCGCGGCCACATCACCAGGCGCCGCGCTTCCCGGGTTGGCCGCGCATGCGCGGGGTTGCCGGCTGTCAGCGGCCCGGACGACGCGGGGCGGCGCGCGAGCAGGACGGAGCCGCGGGCCGGGGCCGCCACCGCCGCCGCCGCCGCCGCCGCCTCCTGGTGGGCACCTAGCGAATCGCGCTGCCGCCCCTGCCCGGCGCCTCCCGGGCGGCTGGCCGACGGACGCGCCCCGGGCAGGTGGTCCCCGAGGGCGAGCGAGGCGGGCGGACGCGGCGCCGGCTTCGGCGCTCCCAGGTACGGGAGGGCGGCGGCGGGCGAGGGCGGCGGGGCCCATCCAGCCGCCGTGCCGGCTCCGGGCCCTCGGGCGGCGCCGGGCACGGCTCCGCTTCGGGCGCGCGGCCGGACCGGGTGAGCGCCGGCGCCCGCGGCTGGGCTGCCCGGGCGGCTCCGAGGGATGCGGCCAGGTGAGCCGGAGAAGACGCTGCGAGGCAGGCGCGGGCACACCCCCAGCCTTGGCCGCGGGCGTGGCGGTGGCTCGGTGTCCCCGGGCTTTGCATCCCCTGAGAGAGCAAGCGGGAGGGGAGAGAGACAGAGACCGACGGAGACACTGACAGCGAGCGAGCGAGCGGCCCCTAGCTACCACTGAGCCTGGCGAGATGGCCTAGACTGGAGAGGCGACTCCTCTCGGCCAAGGAAGAGTTTGAGATTCTCTGGGCGACCAGGAATCGACCCTGTCAGGTGCGACTTTGTGCTGCTCTCGTGAACTTTGCAACTGGCACCGCTATCCAGAACGCTGTCTTCTGGGAAGGGGCACCCCTGCCCCAGGCCCGCCTATTTCTTGTCTGTATGGATGTTCCCACTCTGGAAATCTCATAGGCACGGATTTCTTCAATATGTGACTTTTAGTATCAGTCTTCTTTTACTTACTTTACTTCCAACTAATTTTCAGGGTGTACAGGTTTTTGTTTTGTTTTGTTTTGGTTTGGTTTTTGGTCACATCCGGCAGCACTCAGAGGTCACTCCTGGCTCTATGCTCAGAAGTCACCCCAGGCAGGCTCGGGGGACCATATGGGATGCCGGGATTCGAACCACCGTCCCTCTGCATGCAAGGCAAATGCCTTACCTCCATGCTATCTCTCCAGCCCAAGGTTTTTTTTTTTTTTTTTTAATGAAAGAATATTCCATGGCATCAATGTAACACAGTATCAGAGTTCAGGTTACCCATTATTCATGGATGGACAAATTTTTCTACTTCGTATGTGTCGACGTGTTTTAATTTTTGTGAGTATATATGTTTAAATTTTCAAGGCGCTAGCCTTTCCCAAAGTAGCTGCACCATTTTACGTCCTACCAAACTCTGTGGGTTCCAGTTTCTCCATAGCTTCATCAATACTTGTCCAAGGTCTTATTTTCATCTTAACGGGGTATGGATGGGGAAGTTGAGGCCAGATAGTGTGAGATGCTCAGGATCTGTTTCTGGCTCTGTGCTTGGAAGTGACCTTTGGTGGTCCCGGAGACCATACACAATGCCTGGGATTGAGCCAGGTCCTGCCACATACAAGTGTCAAATTATAGCCATTTTGCTGGAACCAAAATAGAATTGATTCGCTATTGACTGATCATGTTGACTACTTCCCCCTTTCTTTATCTTTGGAAAAGTGTATATTGAACTATTTTGCCAGTATCCAGTTGAGCTGTCTTTCTATTGTTTTATATTACTTGATGTACTTGATGTAGGGAGGAGGGGGATTCTAGGTGTTGGAGATATCAGATATTTAGAAAAGTCTATAATACCAATACAAAACAGTATAATGCTTGTACTTGGGCAAAGCTGGCTATGTGATTTCTGTCTTTTAGAATACCCTCTTGATTCTTTTGTTTAGTTATGTTTTTGGGGTCACAGCCGGCGGCGCTCAGGAGTTACTCCTGGCTCTATGCTCCTGGCAGGCTCGGGGGATGCTAGGATTCGAACCTGGGTCCATCCTGTGTAGGTCGCGTGCAAGGCAAACACCACTGTGCTATCATCACTCCAGCCCCGACCCTCTTGATTCTTGAACAGCTCTCATGCCTTTCCCCTTTCTGGTTTCTTAAAAACTACTAAAGGTAGTTATCAGTTATGAGAAACCACACATAAATGGCATTTTCAATATGTGCTGCACTTGGCTTGAAAACTCCCAGTTAACATTTTAATTAAAAATTATTTTGGTGACTAGCTAAAGGAATTGATCAAAACTACAACACAATTGACTCAATTCAAATGTCCGATGCCCAAGGCAAAGTAAAAAAGATCTTGTTTTCCTAAGTTTGTTTGTTTATTATTGCTACATTCTTTTGTGGGTGAAATATTTTTGATAGCATTGAAGTTAAAATCCATTTAGAGCAGAATGAATGCTGCTATGCTTCTCCATTTTTGACTACACAAGAAAATTAAGCATTAGGAGATGGAGAGATAGTGTAGCAGGTAGGTCATTTGCCTTACATGCAACTGTCCTGAGTTTGATCCCCAGAATCCCATAAGATCCCCTGAGCACTACGAGTAACCTCTGAGCATCACCAGATGTAGCCCCCAAACAAAACCAAAAACAACAAAACAAAAAGATTATACTTGGGGCCCTAGTGACAGCACAGTGGTTAAGGTACTTGGCTTGCATGTGGCTGACCTGACTTTGATCCCTGGCATCCCATATGATCCCTTGGGCACCACCAGGAGTGATTCCTTGGTGCAGAGCCAGGAGTAACTGATGAGTACCACGAAGTGTGACCCAAAAACCAAACCCCTCCCTCCCCCAAAAGAAAGGGGCGGGAGATATAGCACATTAGTAGGGTGTTTGCCTTGCAAGCAGCAGACCCAGGACCGATGGTGGTTCAAATTACAGCACCCAATATGGTCCCCCATGCCTGCCAGGTATGATTTCTGAGCACAGAGCCAGGAGTAACTCCTGAGCACTGCCGGGTGTAGCCCAAAAACCAAAAAAAAAAAAAAAAAAAAAAAAAAAGTACCCAGTATTACTAAGGTCTTTATGACAAAAGCTACCAATTATGACATCACCCTGACTCTCAAAAATAAAAGTCATTAGGGGGCCGGAGAGATAGCATAGTGATAGAGTGTATGCCTTGCAAGCAGCTGATCCAGATGGACAGTGGTGGTTCGAATCCTGGCATCCCATATGGTCCCCCGAACCAGGAGCAATTTCTGAGTGCAGAACCAGGAGTAACCCCAGAGTGTGACCCCCTAAAAAATGTCATTAAAATTATTTTTTGTTTGTTTTTTGGGACACACCCAGAAGTGTTCAGGCGTTACTCCTGGCAAGCTCGAGACAGTATGGGATTCCAGGGATCAAATCCCTGGTCAACCATGTGCAAGGCAAATGCTCTACCTATTGTGCTATCACTCAAACCACCCAAAATTTTTTTGTTCGTTTCTGTAGTGCAGCACAGTAGTTTTTATTTAAGCTTACATAGACAGATGTGAGTGGAAGAAAAAAGAGGAACTATATGTTCAAGAGACAGTGGTAAAAGCAATCTCAAACACAGAGACAAGCATATGAGATAGTTTGAAAGAACAGACCTCATTTTGTCTCTTATTGTATCATGATATATCAAAAGTGTATAACCAAATTTCAGAAAAGTAATAGAAAACAAAATGAAAGGTTTTATAATGAAGTGATAGATAATTAAACAAGAAAGATGAAGAGGGTTCAGAGAGAGATCAAGGGACTGAGCACCTGCTCTGCAATGTGGGAAGCTCAGGTTGGATCCAGCACGACTTTGTGTCCTGAAATTCATTGTCAAAAAGTGCCTCTCACTTGGGACCAGAGCAAGATAGTACAGCAGGATGGATGTTTGCCTTGCATGCAAATGACCTGGGTTCAATCCCTGGCATCGCATCTGGTGCCCCAAGTTCTTCAGGAGTGATTTCTGAGTGTAGAGATAAGAGTAACCCCAAAGCACCACTGGGTGTGGCCCAAAAACCAAAAGAAAAAAGTGTCCCTCCTTGGTTACTTCATAACTATCTCTGATTTTCTATATATAATTTATCTACCTACTCTATCTAAAATTTCTGTTCATCTGTTTACTCTTCTGAATCTCTCTCTCTCTCTCCTGTCTCCTCTCTCTCTCCTCTCTCTCTTGGTTTTTGGGTCACATCTGGTAGCGTAATTCGGGATTTACTCCTGAAATCTCTCCTGGCAGGCTCAGGGGACCATATGGGATGCCAGGATTCAAACCACCATCCTTCTGCATGCAAGGCAAACGCCTTACCTCCATGCTATCTTTCCAACCTCCTTTTTTGAATCTCTTATAGAAATCATGGCTAGTATTGTTAGTGAATTATTCTATATAAATATAGAAGTATTTAATCAAATTGTTTCTCATCTATCTTGCTCCATCAGAAGCTCTGAGGGAGTGCAAGTATTTGGTTTGTGGAGGGGACCACTTAGTGCTTGAGAATCACTTTTGGCAGGACACTTTTGGTCAGGACCACTCAGTGCTGGGGGTGGAACCCAGGGATTCAGCACTCACAGTGCCCTCCTGCCTACTAGCTAAAAAAAGAAGTAGCCTCTTGCATCCATTTCTACCGTTGCCCCATCTTGCACCCCTCAGGACTCCCCATTCTTGCTCTTCTCAGACCCAATAAATTAGGCTGGGATTACTGTTGACCCCAGTTGAAAGTTTAGTATGCTAATATACTCCCTATTCTCCCAGGTTCTGCTCAAACTGAGATCAGATTAAAGAAGTCGAGTATTAAAATACTAGTAAAATCATAGTTTCATTTTCATTTCTGGTAAAACTGGATAGGCAGATTTAATTCAGACCCTTGCTTCTTCTGTTCTTTCTTAGTTTACCTACCCAAATGAAAGTGTAATATCTCTACACTACAAGTCTCTGTGCAGAGGCCGAGTCTTGGCTCCAACTTGACCTCCTGGAGTTGGAGTGGAAAGGAAAGTTTTCTCTCCTTGAACTGCATTCAACTGCAGGGGTGTGTAAGGTGTGAATTATGGACCTTTTTTTTTTGAATTATGGACCTTTATTCCAGTCTCAATCTTTATTTAGATAAGATACTTTCCTGTAAAAGGGGTGTACGGAAAGAAGAGGGTGCGGGGAAGATGGCTCAGAAGACTGAAACTCATGCCCCATATTTCATTCCTGACATGGCACCACCTGGTCAGCCCTAAGCAGCACTTTGCTGGGAGTAGCCCTTGGGCGCCCTGAGTATTAATTGGGAGACAGTCCCTTTCTCAGAAAAAAAGTTTCCTTCCTTTCTTTCTTTTTTTTCTTTTTTTTTCTTTTTTTTTTTTTTGGTTTTTGGGTCACACCTGGCAGTGCTCAGGGGTTATTCCTGGCTCCAGGCTCAGAAATTGCTCCTGGCAGGCACAGGGGACCATATGGGGCGCCGGGATTCGAACCGATGACCTCCTGCATGAAAGGCAAACGCCTTACCTTCATGCTATCTCTCCGGCCCCCTTCCTTCCTTCCTTCCTTCCTTCCTTCCTTCCTTCCTTCCTTCCTTCCTTCCTTCCTTCCTTCCTTCCTTCCTTCCTTCCTTCCTTCCTTCCTTCCTTCCTTCCTTCCTTCCTTCCTTCCTTCCTTCCTTCCTTCCTTCCTTTCTTTCTTTCCTTTTTCTTTTTTTTTTTTTTTTTTTTGGTTTTTGGGCCACACCCGGCGGTGCTCAGGGGTTACTCCTGGCTGTCTGCTCAGAAATAGCTCCTGGCAGGCACGGGGGACCATATGGGACACCGGGTTTCGAACCAACCACCTTTGGTCCTGGATCGGCTGTTTGCAAGGCAAACACCGCTGTGCTATCTCTCCGGGCCCTTTCTTTCCTTTTTCTTTCTTTCTTTCTTTCTTTCTTTCTTTCTTTCTTTCTTTCTTTCTTTCTTTCTTTCTTTCTTTCTTTCTTTCTTTCTTTCTTTCTTTCTTTCTTTCTTTCTTTCTTTCTTTCTTTCTTCTTTCTTTTCTTTCTTTCTTTCTTTCTTTCTTTCTTTCTTTCTTTCTTCTTTCTTTCTTCTTTCTTTCTTTCTTTCTTTCTTTCTTTCTTTCTTTCTTTCTTTCTTTCTTTCTTTCTTTCTTTCTTCCTTTCTTTCTTTCTTTCTTTCTTTCTTTCTTTCTTTCTTTCTTTCTTCCTTCCTTCCTTCCTTCCTTCCTTCTTCCTTCCTTCTTTCTTTTCTTTCTCTCTTTCTTTCTTTTTTATTTCTCTCTTTCTCTCTTTCCTTCCTTCCTTCCTTCCTTCCTTCCTTCCTTCCTTCCTTCCTTCCTTCCTTCCTTCCTTCCTTCCTTCCTTCCTTCCTTCCTTCCTTCCTTCCTTCCTCCCTCCCTCCCTCCCTCCCTCCCTCCCTCCCTCCCTCCCTCTCTCCCTCTTTCTTCACCTGGCAGTGCTCCGGGATTAGTTCTGTCTCTGCATTCAGGAATTATTCCTGGAAGTGCTTGGGGGGTACCATATGAGGTGCTAGGGGTTGAACTTGGGTCAGCTAAATTCAAGGCAAGTACCCTTCATACTGTACTATTGTTCAGCCTTTAAAAAAATCTTTTTAGCTCTTTCTCCTTATTAGAGGAGGGAAAACCATGCTGTCTTCAGGGTGGTAAATAAGGCAACCATCACAGGAATGTGTTGTGGTCCTGGCAGCGTTCTGCAGCTAGACTAGGTACTGAAATATCAGTTATAAAATTGTGTTTGAGAATATATTTTCCTTGCAAATAGCTACATCAGAAGCCTTTTAGTTTGATTTATATTTTTTTGTTTTTGAGCCACACCCAGTGATGCTTAGGGGTTACTCCTGGCTCTGTACAGATGAATTATTTCTGGCAGAGGATGATATGGTATGACAGGGATTGAACCTGGCTGGCTATGTGCAAGGCAAACATCCTACCTGCTCTAATATCACTCTGGCTCCATCAGAACCATTTTAAAATGAATGATATTTCATCATGTACTGAAATACATAGAATGTTCAAGTCTGTTTCCTTACTTGTAAGTTACCCCTCAAATATTTATTGTCTCCTGTGAAAGAGGCTAGACTAACGAATTTTCACAATGAACAAGAGTGTGTTTGCTCTCCCAGAGCTTACAGTTTCAAAAATTAGTTGAAGAGCCAGAGAGATATTATAGGGGTAGGGTGCTTGCCTTACATGCAGGAAGAACCCCTAGATCAAACCCCTAGTACCATCTATAGTCCATAGAGCAACACTGGTGGTCACTCCTGACCACACAGCCTGGAGTAGCCCAGGAGCATCATTTAAGTATGGTCCACTCCCCCACACCAAGAAAAAATTAGTATAAAATATTTATTAAAATATGTTTATAAATATATATAAGTAAAGTATAATAAATGATAGAAAGCAGAGACTGGGATCATAGAGGATGGGAAACTAAGAGGAGTAGGACAGTGTTAAGAGTTGGGCTGGAGAGGTGATGCTAGAGGTAAGGTGTCAGCCTTGCAAGTGCTAGCCAAGGAAGGACTGTGGCTCGATCCCTAGGCATCCCATATGGTCCCCCCAAGCCAGGGGCAATTTCTGAGCACTTAGCCAGAAGTAACCCCTGAGCATCAAATGGGTGTGGCCCCCAAACCAAAAAAAAAAAAACAAAAAAACAAACAAAAAAAAGTTAATAATGTGGAGCTGGAGAGATAGCATGGAGGCAAGGCATTTGCCTTGCATGCAGAAGGACGGTGGTTTGAATCCTGGGATCCCCGAGCTTGCCAGGAGCAATTTCTGAGCCTAGAGTCAGGAGAAATCCCAGAGCGCTGCCAGGTGTGACCGAAAAACAAAAACAAAACAAAACAAAACAAAAGAGTTAATAGCATGAAGTAGAACAAGAAATAGCTAGTTCCAAGTGAAGGCTAAGTGTGAGCCAGCGATTCATGCCAAAAGATAATGTGGAAAGGCCCAGAAGTAAGAGAATGTGGCACACTAAGGTGGCATTTCTCTGACTACATGCACCTTGTAACCAATTGGATTTAAAAACAATTGAGTAGTGATGATCTGCAAACTGGGAAAAGTAACTAGAAAATAGGAAGCTTATTCCATTGTTACAAATAGAGTTAGGAAATATCTATTAGAGGGAAGGGAGAGCTAGTGCCTCTGGTAAGGTTCTTGCCTTGCATGCAGCTGACCCATGTTCTGTCCTTGGCACTGCATATAGTCCTCCATGTTTTGACAGGAATGATCTCTGAGCACCACTGTGTAGTCCAAAAGAATCCCTAGAAAATAAAATAAAAGGCCAGTATGATTTGTGCAGGATTTGGTTAATATTATTAAATACTTGAGCTTACTTTAGAGGAAGTGAGAAGCCTCTGGAAATTCTTCATCAGAACCTGATTGCATTCAGATTTTGAAATATCTACCTTTGAGTGTTTAGTTCATTCTCTATCTACTGAAAATGAAACTTGAAATTCCTTAGTCCAGTGTTACAGGTTTTCCAAAATTAATTCCATTGTGCCTTAAAGAATCTTTCCACTTTTTGGTCCCAAAAAGAAATCATGCATAGATTCTTTATTTACTTCATTGCTTTTGCACCAACATTAAAAATAAAAATCTGGGGCCGGAGAGATATCATGGAGGTAAGGCGTTTGCCTTTCATGCAGAAGGTGGGCAGTTTGAATCCCGGCATCCTGTATGGTCCCCTGAGCCTGCCAGGAGCGATTTCTGAGCGTGGAGCCAGGTGGAACCCCTGAGCAATGCAGGGTGTGACCCAAAAACAAAAACAAAATCGATGAGAGCAGCATCATGCTTCTCTCTTTGCAGTGAAACATTTAGCACAGTGCCTGGTACCCAGCAATTACTTATTTTTATTTTTGTTTTTGCTTTTATTTTTGTGCCACACCTGGCTGTGCTCAGGGGTTACTCCTGGCTCTGTATTTAGGAATCACCATTGGCAGGCTCAGGGGACCATATAGGATGCTGAGGAGCAAACATGGGTTGACCGCTGTGCTATCATTCCATTCCCTACCCAGCAGTTTAAACAAATATTAAGAACGATGACATCATAGTAGAAATTATCTGGATGTTTCTAGAAATACTTGCTTTTGGGGGAAAGTTTTCCTTTTGCAGGCCATGGAGATGGCTCAAGGAATCTTGAGATGGAATACATTGTTTGTTTTTTGTTTGGGGATCATACCTGGTAGTGCTCAGGAGTTACTTCTGGATCTATGCTCAAAATTATTCCTTGTAAGCTTGGGGGGACATTTGGGATGCGGTGATTGAACCTGAGTTGGCCATGTGCAAGGCAAATGCCCTACCCACTCTACCATCGCTCTGGCCACTGGGGTACATTTAGTTTAAGTGGGAGCACAGGGTTTGATCCCCAGTACTGCATCATCCTGTGGTATTCCTGTGGTATGTGTAACACCCTCCTGTCTCCACCAAAGCATGTCCTTTTACTTTGGTGTCATGTTACTGAGAGAACCATATCCACTTACTTAAAAAATAATTTAATCGGGGCTTGAGTGCTAGTACAGTGGGTAGTTTACCTTGTATGTAGCTGACCTAGGTTCAATTGCTAGCACCCTATATGGTCACCAAGCCCTAACAAGTGACCTCTTTTTGTAGAGCCAAATATGGTCTTCCTAAGCTCCTTAAATAATCAAAAGTATTCTAATGTTATACTAAGGTTGTTAGTGAAAAAGGCAAAACAAAATGCCAACTTTCTGATTTAGGGCTTTTTCCTTCCAAGTAGGGCAATGACAGATAGTTTACAGGAGGAGGTAGTCCTGCAGTTATTTATATTTTCTCTGAAGAGAAGCATTCTCTAAGTACTTAACAAAAGGCAGTTTCATGAAGGTGGCTGAGAACAAAGAGATTAAATTAAAACATATCAATTGAGTCCATAGTGATAGCACAGTGAGTAGGGTGTTTTTGCCTTGCACACGGCTGACCCAGGTTTGATCCCCATCATCCCATTTGGTCCTGAGCCTACCAGGAGTGATTTCTGAGCACAGAGCCAGGAGTGACCCCTGAGTACTTCTAGGTATGGCCTAAAAACCAACAACCAATCAAAACAAACAAAAAACCCACAAAGAAAAAGCTTTAGGTTTTAGGAAAGGAAAAATAGGATCCTCATCTATCCAAAGAACTTAGAGATAAAAATTTAGTGATGTCAACTTGTCAGAGAACATGGCATTGTCACACTGCTGTGACTTCACAGAATTCGGCTGAGCACCCCCACTCTGTTTCCAGTGGGTGAATGCTTCCATTGTACACTTCTGATAAATGGCAAGGGAAGTTATGAAAAATTCATGAAAGGTACATTTCCATTTTTCACTTATGATTTAGATTTCTCTCTACTATATGGTTTTTTGAGATGTGGAAATGGTTAATATTTTTTTATAAATTAGATTTTTCTGTATCTTAAATATGAATGCTAGAATCAAATGCTGCTAATAGAGGCTGGCTATTAAAAATGCTCATTTAATTATACTTTTTTTTTTTTTTTTGGTTTTTGGGCCATACCTGGTGGTGCTCAGGGGTTACTCCTGGCTGTCTGCTTAGAAATAGCTCCTGGCAGGCACGGGGGACCATATGGGACACCGGGATTTGAACCAACCACCTTTGATCATGGATCGGCTGCTTGCAAGGCAAACGCCGCTGTGCTATCTCTCCGGGCCCTAATTATACATTTCTATGTTCTGCAAAGTCCTATTTTAAGTAGTGCCTCATGGAACATAAATTGAAATGGGTAACTTATATAAGTTTATTCTAAGAAAAGAACTCTAAGTATGGGAAAGTATGCACAAAGATGCTCATTTTCATTGCAATGTAATTTAGTCAAGAAAATGTCCTCCTATAAAGAAATGATTCGTTAAAATTAGCTATTCACTGGAAGCCATTGACCATTTCAAAAGCTTTGGCTTATTATGTTATTGATTTTTTAAATGGAAATGTAGAACATGGCTAATAAAAATTTGAGAAAATATGCAGGGCTTAAAAAATGAAAATGAGGGCCCAGATATAGCTCAGTGGTTAGAGCACTTGTTTTGCAGATGTGTGGTTCTAGGTTTGATTATATGGATACTCTTTTCTCCCTACCTCTTTCCACCACCTCACCCCCCAAAAAAGGAAAGAAAAAAAGTGAAAATGGTATTCCCAGCTTTTTGTTTTCCTCCTGCATCCCATCCCTCTCCCCTTCGACCTAGTAGATCACCTCAATTCTTCAATTCTCTGGAGGATAATCCTCATCCAGGAGGACATTAGTCCTCTGTAAAGTGAATGTTGGTGTCTGCCTTTCATTCTGTTTTTTGTTTGTTTTGATTTTGTTTTTTTGGGCCACACCCAGCGGTACTCAGGAGTTACTCCTGGTTCTACTCCTGGCAGGCTCCAGGGACCATATGGGATGCCAGGGATTGAACCCTGGTCAGCCGCATACAAGGCAAATGCTCTACCCATTGTGTGATTTCTCCAGCCTCTACTTCCTTTTTCTAGCCCAATGACTTTTAGACTTTGGGCAGGAGGGCTCCTAAAATTAGATACAGTAGGGATGGGGTCAGTGAAGCCTGCTCTTTAGTCTGAGCTCTTTCCTCTTCCTTGTTTTGTATATTGAGAATTAATGTAGGGTTTATTTTAATAATTGTTTTTTTTTTTTTTTTTTTTGGTTTTTGGGCCACACCCGGCAGTGCTCAGGGGTTACTCCTGGCTGTCTGCTCAGAAGTAGCTCCTGGCAGGCACAGGGGACCATATGGGACAACGGGATTCGAACCAACCACCTTTGGTCCTGGATTGGCTGCTTGCAAGGCAAACACCGCTGTGCTATCTCTCCGGGCCCCTAATAATTGATTTTTAAAAAATTTAATGTAGGGCTTTTTTTGTTTTTGTTTTGCCAGTGATGCTCAGGGCTTATTCTGGCTTTGCATTCAGAAATGATTCCTGGCAGGCTTGGGAGATGCTATGGAGTGCAGAGGATTGAACACAGGTCAGCCATATGCAAGGCAAACCACCTTACCCACTGTACTGTCACTCCAGCTGTGAATTTTTTAATGTTTAAAAATTAAAATTAAAATGTTTCTTTCTTTTTTCTTTTTTTTTTCCCCTCAAACTCGCCTTTTTTCCCCTCCAGGATTTGTTTAATTTTTTTTTTTTTTTTGTCCTCACATCCAGCAGTGCCCAGGGGTTACTCCTGGCTCTATGCTCAGAAATCACTGCTGGCAGGCTGGGGGACCATATGGGATGCCGGATTTGAACCACCAAATGCCTTACCTCCAGGCTATCTCTCTGGCCCCCTAATTTTTTTAATGTAAAACAATATACGCATTTTAAAAATGAAGTCCTTATCCTCCTCACTCAGTAATTTCAGATCATTTCTAATTTATCTCTGTGCTTCTTGGTCTCTAAAATCATCTATTTGTGGCTATTTATTTATTTTCTGGCTCTTTTCTTTTCATCATTCTTTTTTCTTACCAGTCGCCCTTGCTAGAATGCTCTTCCCCTTCTTAGCACATTCACTTGTCTGATTAACCTATTCTTTTTATCATTTATTTTTAGCATTATCATTCATATAATGTGTTGGGGGACCAAAGCGATAGCACAGCAGTAAAGCGTTTGCCTTGCATATGGCCAACATAGGACAAACCCCGGTTTGAATCCCAGCATCCCATATGGTCCTCCGAGCCTGCCAGGAGCAATTTCTGAGCGCAGAGCCAGGAATAACTCCTGAGCACCGCTGGGTATGTGACCTAAAAAACAAAACCAAAAAAATAAAAGATAATGTGTTGGGATTTATGGTCTTTGTTTGGGGCCTGCACTCTGAGGTGCCCAGGGCTTACACCTGCCTCTGTGTTCAGGGATCACTCTGTGGGCTCAGGGGACCATATGGGGTGTGGGAGATTGAATCCAGGTTGGCTGTGAGCAAGGCAAATAACTAACCTACTGTACTATTGCTCTGGCTCCAGGGATTGATGGTCTTGATGTACTGCTACCGTACTTGATATATTGATGTACACTGTTAGCACCTATGTTCCCAAAACAGGACCCCTGTACCCCAAAATCTTATTCATTCTTTAAAGTTTAGCTCATTATTAACTTTCTCATTCTCTGTCTTTAATGATTGCCTGCATTTTGACTGAGTCAGGAATATGCAAACTTTTATATCCAAAGCACATAGTAAAGGGTGATTTTTCTTCTGAGTGCCTTGATAGGCAAGTACTAAAGACATGGTCTCTCTAGGCTGCCTTACTTGCTAGTTTATAATTACATGGTTACGTGGGGGTTATATTTGGTTATGTTTCTCTTTGGTAAATATTTGCTCATTTATTAATTCACAAATAAATAACACAGAGTTCACTTGTGAATCAGGGATGAGACCTACAAAGAATTTCTTTTCATTCTTGAGCAATCAGCTGTGTTAAAAAATAACTTGAATCCAATTTACTGGATATCAGTATTGACCTGAGTGAGATAGGAGGGAGGTTCGGAGGGAGGATGGGAAAGCACTTAGCTTCAACTCTCTTCCACCAGACCACCTAACTGGTGCAGAAGGTTCATGGCATAGCAAATGCCACTCTGTCATCTGTCCTTTTACTTTGCTAGTCAGAAAGGTGTGAGTTGAAAGCCTAGGTTGTTTACATAGCAACATTAGATCGGACCATATTATTTAACCTCTAAGAACCACAGCTTCCTAAGTGGAAATGCATGAACATGATTTTCCTGGGTTGAAGGCCTGGGCTTTTAAAATAGATTGAGGAGCTGAGAAGATAGGCTGTGGGTCAGGGACATAGGCCTTGTATGCACTAGGACGTGTTTTTCAATGACTGTGCTACGGCACGCTAGTGTGCCATGAGATATTGTCTGGTGTGCCTGGGAAAAATTTCAATTTTATTCGTAACATGTGGCTTCGGCATGATAGGTCTATTTGTGAGCCGAAGTGCCTATTATGGACTATAAAAATGAAAGACTGAGAGAGACTGAGAGCTACGTGTGTGTCTTTCTTCGATTCCTGCCAGAATATCAGCTTTATGTTCAGCCAAACAGGCCCAGATTTTGCACTAAGTAAACAGAAATATGAACAATTATAAAATACTTTGTTATTTAAAATTAATTATAAAATAATTTATTTGTGTTTATTTGATGCCTATTCAAGAGAATTACTTTATATATAGTCAATATAGACACAGAGTTAAATTTTTTAACATTTTCTAATGGTGGTGTGCCTCTTGACTTTTTTTTATGAAAAAAGTGTGCCTTTGCACAAAAAAGTTGAAAAACACTGCACTAGGAAATGGGTTTGGTTCCCTGTACCTAAGGTCCCTTCTCTCACCAGCACCCTGAATGTGGCCACAGGCATCACTGGATGGAGCAGTACTACGTCACTGAGTGGCCCCTGGTTATTTGAGGAGCCTTATAACCCCAAATTATATTAAATGAGATAAAATATGTAAATGAGAATATTAATTGGGTGATTGTATCTCCTATTGGCTTAAGTTTTAAAATATTTTGGAGGACTTATATTTAAAATTTTGGGGAAGATTAGATCTGGCAAGTTTTTTTTTTTTGTCTGATAATGTTTTTTTTTGTTTTTTGTTTTGTTTTGTTTTTATCAAACATGACCATACTCAGGGCTTGCTCTGGGCTCTGTGCTCAGGGATTACTCCTGGCAGATTCAGAGGACCATAATTGGGTACCAGTGATCAAACCCAAGTTAGCTTCATGCAAGGCATGTGCCCTACCTTCTATTAGAGAATTAGAATTAGAATTCCTTATTACTTTCTGTCTAAAAGATGAAGGCATGCCAGAGAGATAGCTAAAGGGGCTAGAATCCATGCTCTGCCAGTGTATGGTGGCTTAAGTTCAGCTGCAGTCCTATATGGCCCCTGAGCTTGGGGCTGCAGACACAGAGCCCTACTCGCTATACTATTGCACTGCACTGAGAGTGGATTCTTCATGTGCTGTTTGTATTTCTGGCAAAGTAAGAATATATACTTGATAATATATATATATATATATATATATATATATATATATATATATACACACACACACACACATACATACATATACTTGAATATATACATGATAGGGACCAGAGAGATAGCTCAGTGAGCTGCACAAATGCAAGTGTACTTTGCATATGGGAAGATGGGTTCTGCTCATTGTGTTAGAGGCCCTGGTTTCCTCCCTGGCACCCTGTGGTCTCCTGAACATCATTGGAAATCCCTGTGAGCACTGCCAGCTGTGGTCCCAAAATCCACAATAAATAAACAGTCTAAACTTTTAGTAGGTTGATACCGAAGCCGTGGTAGGGTCTTCTCTGGTAGAGGATTGCTTCCAGGTGATGTTATAGACAACTGTGGTTGTTTTGTAGATGGCATCCCTGGTTCAGGGGTGAATGGACAATGCCCGTTCTTCTGAGGCCTGAGCCAGGTCATTATGACAATGTTCAGGGTGTAAGGTCCCACTGCATTACAAGATTTGTGTGTTCCTATTTCTATTAGATAAGAACTTGTCTGTATGTATAGTATTTTCCCATTTTAATGTGTCTATGCAAAAGAGGAATAATGTCACATGGTGTAATTGATGCATATGGGGGCCACTGGAACAAGTCCAACAATCCCCGTAACTTGGTTTTAACATAAGCTCTAAACTGAGGGACTCTTCTACCAGAATTCCTTGTTGAACAGATCATAAAGAGAACAACAGACAAAAACAGTGGGGGAAAATTATCACTGTATAAGAGATTATTTAGTAACAGTCATAGCTGTTAAGGAAATACATATAAGATATACAAAAGATATATACGTGTCCCTTTTATATCTTTTGAAATAGTTGGGGGGTGTTAAATCCGGTGGACCACTTTGGTCTGTGATTTGGCCTGTGCAGTCTGATAAACGGCTGATGATAGTCCCATATCAGGAAAGATGCCTGAGCTGTGACTTATTAGAAATCCAGTCTCTCTCTCTTTTTTTTTTTTTTTTTTTTTTGGTCACACCCAGCAGCGCTCAGGGTTTACTCCTGGCTCTACACTCAGAAATTGCTCCTGGCAGGCTTGGGGAACCATATGGGATGCTGCGATTCAAACTACCGTCCTTCTGCATGCAAGGCAAATGCCCTGCCTCCATGCTATTTCTCCAGCCCCTGAAATCGAGTCTCTTAGCAAGCAAAAGTCCACAATGAAGTAAGAAGGAGGAATGGAGGCCTCTGAGAGTAGGTCAATAGCAACAGTGTATTGGGATCTTCTCAGGCTGAGATTCTATCTTATCACTTAGGGTGCACTTGGGCAGCTGACTTTGTGTGGGGACAGTGATCTGCCTCTTGAGGAGCCAAGAACTGGAGATAAAAAGTCTAAAATTGTATACATCCAAAGGAATATATCATGGAGATAGAAATTTCTTTTATGGGGCCAAAACGATAGTGCAGTGGGTAGGGCATTTGTTTTGTATGTGGTTGTCCTGGGTTCAATCACCAGCATCCCGTATGGTCCCCCAAGGGACCAGGAGTGAGTGATTCCTGAGTTCAGAGCCAGAAGTAACCCCCTGAGCACTGCTGGATGTAGCCCCCAAAACAAACAAAAATATTTTAAAAATTACTCCTATATTCTGATATTTAAAGCAGAATGCTAGCAGTCTCATAAAGAAAGTTAAAATTGGGGGCAGAGCTATAGTGCAGCAGGTAAGGTACTTGCCCTGCACACAACCCACTTGGATCCCCTGCATCCCATATGACCCGTGAGCACTGCCAGGAGTAACCCCTGAGTATCACAAGATGTGGCTTCCCCAAAAATCAAAAACAAAAACAAAAATGTTAAATTGGCAGGGATCTCCAGAATCCAAAGCTTTTTGCCTGCTGTTTTCTTTGCTATTGCTGTCACTATCCTCCATTTTTTTAATTTCCTTTTTGTTTTCGTTTGAGAGCCACATCTTGAGGTGCTCAGGGGTGTACCTGCTTTGTGCCTGCGATTAGCCCAAGCTGTGCTCAGGGACCTTACAGGGCTGGAACTGAACCTGGGCTGTCCATGTGGCATCCCCTTGAGACATCTCTCCAGCCCACCTTTGTCTTTTAGATAGTAAGTAAGAAAGAATTCTTATTCTAATTTTTTTATAATTAAGAATTAGAAAAGTTGGGGCCAGAGAGATAGCACAGCGGCGTTTGCCTTGCAAGCAGCCGATCCAGGACCTAAGGTGGTTGGTTCGAATCCCGGAGTCCTATATGGTCCCCCGAGCCTACCAGGAGCTATTTCTGAGCAGATAGCCAGGAGTAACCCCTGAGTACTGCTGGGTGTGGCCTAAAAACCAAAAAAAAAAAAAAAAAAAAAAGAATTAGAAAAGTTAAGTACTTTATATATTAGTTTCAGAAGAATGTAAGGGGAACACAATAGGTTCCTTCCTGGTAGTGCTTCACTTTTCTGTGTAGACTTCTTTAGTCCAGAATGAAGCACAGAATGAGTTTAAATAAGACAGTCTTGTCTTATTTGTAAATTGTCAAACAATGTCTTAAATATATATACACACAAATGTATAACATTTAAATTTAACAACAGTATTAGAGCAACTTCCTATATCTACTTTCATTTTCTTTTCACAATATTGTGGTTTCCTGAAGACCTATTTTGTTCAGTGTATTATACATACACTGAATAGGTACCATTTAAAATGTGTTTTTTACTGGTCAGTTTTTTTGCATGTAGATACTTATATATTACTTGATTATTTTTTCTGGTTCTTGCACCACACCCAACAATATTTTGGAGACCATACAGTGCCAGGGATTCAACCTAGACCTTCTTTAAATATGTTATGCATACATTTGCCTAGCCTGTTGTGCTCTCTCAGGTCCAATATATAATACTTTATTTTTTTAAAAATGTTTTTTAATTTTTTTAAATATTTAAAAATATTTAAAAAATATTTTATATTTTTTAATATAAAAAAGTGAAAGTTGGGGCCAGAGCGATAGCACAGCAGTAGGGTGTTTGCCTTGCATGCGGCTGACCTAGGACGGACCTGGGTTCGATCCCCGGCATCCCATATGGTCCCCCAAGCCAGGGGTGATTTCTGAGCACTTAACCAGGAATAATCCCTGAGCATCACCAGGTGTGGTCCAGAAACAAAGAAGGTGAAAGTTATAAAATGTAAAAAAAAAAAAAGAGAGACACTTGGTCCGTAGAGATAGCACAGTGTTAGGGTGTTTGCCTTGCAAGCAGCCGGCATCCCATATGGTCCCTCAGGAGCGATTTCTGAGAGCTAGGAGTGATTTCTGAGCATAGAGCCAAGAGTAACCTTGAGCGCCATCAGGTGTGACCCATAAACACCCCCCCCAAAAAAAAAAAGAGAAACTTGCTATAAAGCAATTTCTTTAATCATTAAAAATCAGGGATTGGGGCCAGAGCACAGTGGGTAGAGCGTTTGCCTTGCATGCGGCCTACCTGGGTTCAGTTTACGGCATCCCATATGGTACCATGCCAGAACTAATTTGTGAGTAGAAAGCCAGGAGTAACGCCTGAGTGCTGCTGTGTGTGCCTAAAACAAACAGAAAAAGCATTGCTTTAGAGGGCCTAGAGAGATAGTATAGAAGGTAGGAGTCTTTGCCTTACATGCAGCTGACCTGGATTTGATCTTTGGCATCCTGTATGGTTCTTTAAGCACCACCAGAAGTTATTCTGAGTGCAAAGCCAGGAGTAAGCACTGCTGGGTGTGCCCCTCTTACCCCCTAATAGGAGGCTAGGACTTCAGTGCTACAGTTTATAACACCTCTAAGAGGTGTTGTAAGTTAGTCCTTAGTAAGGGGAGAAAGATGGAAAATTAGACTTTGAGTTTTTGTGGTTGTTTTTGAGTCAGTCCTGGTGGTGCTCAGGGCTTCTGGCTTTGTAGTCAGGAACTCAGGTGGTGGTGGGGGGACTATATGGGCCCATATGTGGTTCTTGGGTTTAAACCCAAGTTGGTTATGTAGAAGCCAAGCACCCTATTTATTATTATTTGGGGAGGGTCACACCCACCAGCGCTCAGAGGTTACTCCTGGCTCCACACTCAGAAATCGCTTCTGGCAGGCTTGGGGACTATATGGGATGCCAGGATTCAAACCACTGTCCTTTTGCATGCAAGGCAAACGTCTTGCCTCCACGCTATCTCTCCAGCCCAGCCCCCTACTTATTACTCCATCTCTCCAGCCCAAGCACTCTACTTATTACTCCAGCCCAAACTTTGAGGATTTTGTTAAATGTGTAATGGTGATAAAAATAACTATTAGCTAGCATTTAGTAAAGTCTCAATGTAAGTTCTAAGTACTTTACATGTGTAAGTTTTAGTGCTTATAGTAACCCACTTGAAGGAGACTTTGAAGCTGAGGCAATTTTTTTTTAAATAATTTCTTTAAGCACTGTGGGTGCAGTTCTTAACTGGGTTTTAGTTATCAAATGTAACCCACCCTTCACCAGTGTAACTTTCCGATCACCTTTGTTCCCCATCTTACCCCTTCCTGCTCCACCAAAGACAGGTATTCTATTTCTCTCTCACACACACTTTCATTGTCATGGTAGTTGTCAGTGCAGTGCTCTAACTGCACTTACAGTTCTTTGTGGTAAGATTCATATCATAGGCTGGCCCTTCTGGCCCTCATCTCTATTGTCTCTGGGTATTATGACCATATTGTCATTTATTTTTCTTAAATCCCACATGTTAGTGAGACTATTCTGTGTCTATCTCTCTCTCTCTGACTCATTTCACTCAGCACAATAGTCTCCATGTTCATCAATGTATAGGTAAATTTCATGACTTCATTTTTTTCTCCCTAATAGCTGTGTAGTATTCCATTGTGCCTGTGTACCACAATTTCTTAAGTCACTCTTCTGTTGGTGGGCACTTGATTTGTTTCCAGATTCTGGCTATTGTAAATAGTGCTTCAATGGCATAGGCATGAAGAGGCCATTTTTGTATTGTGTTTTTGTGTTCTTAGGTTATATACCTAGTAGTGGTATTGCTGGATTATATGGGAACTCAATTTACAGTTTTTGAGGAATAACTATATGTTTTCCAGAATGGTTGGACTAGACGGCATCTTTACTACCAGTGAATGAAAGTTCTTTTTTCCCCACATCCACACCATTATTGGTTGGTCTTTTTTGTTTGTTTTTTGGTTTTGGTTTTGGTTTGTTTCTTGGGCCACAACCAGCAGCACTCAGGTTACTCCTGACTCTGTGCTCAGAAATCACTGGGTAGTTTTGGGTTGGCCACATAAAAGGCAAACACCATCCCACTGTGCTATTGCTCTAGCCCTTGCTTTTGTTCTTTGTGATGTGTGCCAGTCTCTGTGGTGTGAGGTGATACCTCATTGTTGTTTTGATTTGCATCTCCCTGATTAGGGATCATTTTTTTAAAAATGCCTTTTTTTATTTGGTTTTTGCATCACATCCGGCAGCTCTCAGGGGTTACTCCTGGCTTTCTGCTCAGAAATCGCTCCTGGCAAGCTCGGGGGACCATATGGGATGCGGGGATTCAAACCACCATCCTTCTGCATGAAAGGCAAACACTCTACCTCCATACTATCTCTCTGGCCCCTTAAAAATGCCTTTTAAATGCCTTTGGCCATCTGTATTTCTTCTTTGAGGAAATGTCTGTTCATTTCTTCTCCCTATTTTTTGATGGGATTAGATGTTTTGTTTTGTTTTTGTTTTGGGGTCACACCCAGCAGCACTCAGGGGTTACTCCTGGCTCTACGCTCATAAATTGCTCCTGGCAGACTTGGGGAACCACATGGGATGCCAGGATTTGAACCACCATCCTTCTGCATGCAAAGCAAATACCCTACCTTCATGCTATCTCTCTGGCCCCACCATTTAATTTTTTTTTTTTTTTTGGTTTTTGGGTCATCCCGGCGGCACTCAGGGGTTACTCCTGGATCTATGCTCAGAAATCACCCCTGGAAGGCACAGGGGACCATATGGGATGCCGGGACTTGAACCACCGTCCTTCTGCATGAAAGGCAAATGCCTTACCTCCATGCTATCTCTTCGACCCCTAATTTTTTTTTTAAATAGTATTTCTTGGGGCTGGGCGGTGGCGCTAAAGGTAAGGTGCCTGCGCTACCTTGGAAGGACCACGGTTCGATCCCCCGGTGTCCCATATGGTCCCCCAAGCCAGGAGCAACTTCTGAGCAGACAGCCAGGAGTAACCCCTGAGCATTACCGGGTGTGGCCCAAAAACCAAAAAAAAAAAAAAATAGTATTTCTTGGGCTGGTGAGATGGCGCTAGAGATAAGGTGTCTGCCTTATGAGCGCTAGCCAAGGAAGGACCACGGTTTGATCCCCTGGCGTCCCATATGGTCCCCCCAAACCAGGGGCAATTTCTGAGTGCTTAGCCAGGAGTAACCTCTGAGCATCAAACGGGTGTGGCCCAAAAAAACAAAACAAAAAAAAAGTATTTCTTTTTGTTTGTTTTTGTTCATTTGTTTTTTGTTTTTGGGTAACATCTGGCTCCACTCAGGGGTTATTTCTGGTTTTATGTTCAGAAATTGCTCCTTGCAGGCTCCAGGGATCATATGGGATGCCGGGATTCGAACCACTGTCCTTCTGCATGCAAGCGAAATGCCTAGCTAGCTCCATGCTATCTCTCTGACCCCACCATTTAATATTTTATAAGCAAATCATTTCTCTTCTTTTCTGGTGGGGAAAGGGACCACACTCAGCTGTGTTCAGGTCTTACTCCTTACTCTGTGCTCAAGGATCACTCCTGGTATCAGTTAGAGGACATTATGTGATGCTGGGGATAGAAACTGGGTGTCCCATGTGCAAGGCCAGCCCCTTACTTACTGCACTCTCTTTGGCTATGCTCATCTCACTTTTTTTTTTATTGGTGTGAACAAGTTGCTGGAAACTTCCCCATAAAATGACTTAAAATTCCAGATATGTTATTGATTCTTTTGTTTAAGGAAAGCATAGCAAATATCTGAGTACAGTTCAATCTTTGTATTCAAATTATTTTCTTTTGTTTTTGGGCCATTTCTGGCAGGCTGGGAGAACCATATGGGATGCCTAGGATCAAACCTGAGCTTGTTCTAGGTCGACTACGTGCAAGGCAAATGCCCTACCTCTGTGCTATCTCTCTGGCCCCCAATTTGAAGCCCAGCATAAAATATGTGCTGGGGATTGCTTGTGAATAATACTACTTTGAGCTGTTAGTTGATGTTTTCTTACTCAAAGTAAACTTGACTAAAAACTGTAGACTCAGATCTGTGAAAATGAGTGTATGAATTATATAATCTGATTAGAAACTAATGCACTTCTTAGGATCATTCCTTTCTTAATCCTTGTAGACAATCTGACCTATGCTTGAGGATAGAGAAAAAAATCATTAAGTAAATTGATGTTGTGGCTAGAGAGATAGCACAGTGGTAAGGTGTTTGCATTGCATGCGGCCAACCTATATTGAACCTGGGTTCTATTCCCAGCATCCCCTATGGTCCCTGAGCCTACCAGGAATGATTTCTGAAAGCAGAGTAGATATAACCCAAAAACCAAAAATATTTTTTGATGTTATGTCACAATTTGGAAGTTAATAGTTTTATTTAGGAAATAGAGAAGAGTTATATAAATAATAGTTTTAATATTTAATAGTTTTTATTTTTGTGTCACATCTAGAGGCACTCTGGGTTACTCAGGCTCTGAAGTTAGAAATAGCTTCTGGGGGCCGGCGAGGTGGAGCTAGAGGTAAGGTGTCTGCCTTGCAAGCGCTAGCCAAGAAAGGACCACAGTTTGATCCCCCGGCATCCCATATGGTTCTCCCCAAGCCAGGGGCAATTTCTGAGCGCTTAGCCAGGAGTAACCCCTGAGCATCAAACGGGTATGGCCTGAAAAACCAAAAACAAACAAACAAACAAACAAAAAGAAATAGCTTCTGGAAGGTTAGGGTGACCATATGGGATGCCAGGGCATTGAATCTGGGTTGGCTGCTTGCAAGACAAATGTCCTACCTGCTGTGCTATTGCTTGGGCCCAGCTTTATTTAGGAAATAGAGAGTCCTATAAAGAAAGAGAAACTATGCACCCCTAAGTTGGGATGTAGGTGTTATAAATAATGAAGTACCTTATGTATTACCTTTTTAAATTTTTTTTATTGAGACTAATGTGAATTACAAGTCTTTCACAGTTATATTTAAGGTACATAGTGATGACCTCCCTCTCCCATTGTTCCCAATATGCATCCCATACCTTTTTTTTTTTTTTGGTTTTTG
The DNA here is from genome assembly GCF_024139225.1 of Suncus etruscus. NCBI lineage: Eukaryota > Metazoa > Chordata > Mammalia > Eulipotyphla > Soricidae > Suncus > Suncus etruscus. The sequence continues at coordinate 61,937,408 of NC_064858.1, read as the reverse complement.
GGCCACACCCGGTAACGCTCAGGGGTTACTCCTGGCTAAGCGCTCAGAAGTTGCTCCTGGCTTGGGGGACCATATGGGACACCGAGGGATCGAACCGCGGTCCGTCCAAGGCTAGCGCTGGCAAGGCAGGCACCTTACCTTTAGCGCCACTGCCCGGCCCCGCATCCCATACCTTCACTCTTAGTCCCGTGGACTCCTAGTGTAACAGGTCCCTTTTGTGTATAGCTTGTTGTGATTTGGGTCTCTTGATTCTAGTGTCATTAGCTTTGAGTTGGGTATTTAAGACTGATATTTTTATTTTTTAATTTTTTTTATTTCTTGGTTTGGGGGCAGGTGCTCTGGGGTTGCTCCTGGCAGGTTCAGGAGACCATATGGGATGTCAGGGATCAAACCTGGGTCCATCCCAGGTTGGTCGCAGGCAAGGCAAATGCCTTACCACTGTGCTATCATTCTGGCCCCTTAAGACTGATCCTTTTTTATTTCCACTCAATGCTAATGAGACTGCTTTGCCCCTGGTACCATCTGCTTTTTTTTTTTTTTCTCAGTTTGTAGGAAGATATAGAAATATGAGGCAGAATAAGATGATTCATGTTCTATGGTCCTGATTAAAAAAAAGTGGATGGGAAGGGACGGAGAGATAGCATGGAGGTAGGGCATTTGCCTTGAATGCAGAAGGATGGTGGTTTGAATCCTGGCATCTCATATGGTCCCTGCCAGGAGTGATTTCTGAGCATAGAGCCAGGAGTAACCCCTGAGTGCTGCCGGGTGTGACCCAAAAACCAAAAAGAAAAAAAAAATAAATAAAAAAGCATGCAGAGCCCCTGTCTAAAAGCTATAAATATGAATTAAGCAAAAAAGAGGGAGGCTGGTATGGAGAGGGTTTTTTGTTTTCTTTGTCTTTTTGCATAGACTCATCAAATATTGGGGAAATTAAAAAGGAAAGTCCCTTGGCCTAAGAGATACAGGATGTCTTTACCATTGAAGCAAACTGTCATTAGTCCGACTATAGGCTCTGGACCTGCTCATTTTCAAACCCCAAAGTCTTTCTTTGTTGTGCTAAGAAATGTTCTGCTTAGTTGTCAAAGTCAGTCCTCTGTAATTGGAGATCTTGGTTTTTGCACAGATCCTAGGTCAAAGTCTAGAATAGAGTCTTTCTTTATGGTTCCAGAGGTTTTGCTCAGTCACGGTTGTTGTAGTCAGTCTTTTGTATTTAGTGATTGTAGTTTTTGCACAGATCGAAGGACAGAGTGTCTTTTGATATCTCACCATTAGTTGATTAGGTGGGGGCAACCTGCCCTTAGATCAAGTTGTTGCTGTTTCCTTGTCGATAGGGTGTTGTATGAACCTACTCTGGGCAAGTTGGTACCAGAGTGGTATTAGGAACTTGGGGGTGGGGGATTTTACTTCCTGGTGCTGCTGCTGCAGGGAACTGTGCTAGTTCTAAGGTTGGGATCTGGAGTTTGAGGTTGGTCGATATTAAATCACATTGAGGTCTAAGTCGAGTCCCCATGACATTATGTTCAGGGTGAAAGTGTAAGGCTCAGTAGTTCAGATGCTGCGCCGACGCAGAGAAATGAAGAGACAGTCACTCAGGCAAAAGCTCAAGTGGGTTCTGTATTCTGGCCGGCCAGGGTCCAGTGCCTATCCAGAACCGAACAGAGGCAAAGGACCATGTGGCTTTCTTTGTCAATCCTTATATACCATAAGGAGGGGAGAAGGGGGTAGGGGACAATTTAACATTTCCTTACAAGGGCATAACATCAGCTAAACATTCAGAGGCAGTGGAAGAGTACAAGATATCACATGATAGTTATACCAGGAAGTTCCCTACAATGAGCCATTATGGGAATTTTCACCTTGCCCCACCTTTCAGAAAAGTCAAGCTCTTTCCTGGAACTATATCCAGCCCTTACAATCCCCACTTTTTCTGTGGGAGCTTCTAATCTTAGAAGCCTCTAGTAGCCTGTGTCCAACTCCTGATACTCTCAATATTGGGGGGGCTCCGGGGGCCAATTTCTGGTATTGTTGCCTTAACACCATAAGCTTTACCTCTCCTAACTGGGCCCTGATGAAAGCTGTGAGTCGATTGATGATGCAGGGCCCCACGGCTACAATGACTAGTAAGGCAACTACACATTCCAGTAAGGGGAGTAGGTAAGGAAGGATACCTTTCCACAGAGACCATACAGGGCTTTCAAGTAGAGCCTTCTTTCTTTTGGCTAAATCTTTTTGATGCTGGCGGATGCGATCTCTTACTATTTCTAATTTGTTGACATAAAAACAACACTTCTCCTGCAAAGCTACACATAGACCCCTCTCTCTGCTAGTATTAAATCCAAGCCTTTCCTATTTTGGAGGACTACTTCAGCTAGGGAATTCAGTTGATCTTGTAAATTTTTAACAGACTAATATATCATTTTTATATTGGACAGTAGTTGTTCAGACCATTTTTATAGCTTTCTAAGGTGATTGCTACCCCCGTGCTCCCAGTAGCCAGGCCCACAACCCCCCTTATCTACAGTCTGGGTAAGAGGGTGTCATTCTTGCTAGTTGCTGTGCAGTCATGGTCACTGCTGCAAGTATACCAGGACTGTCTGCCTTCTGTTTTGGTCCTATGAGCTGACTCAGCTGGATCTTCAGGGCTTTCTTATTCAGGCTGTGAATTTTACCACGAAGATAAGGAGGTTTCTGCTTTCTTTTCTTCAATCCTGCAACTTAAAGGGCTGTTGGGGTAGAGAGAATAATAGAGCCCTAAAACTCAGTTGCCTTTCCTGTGGGTCAGACAGAGATGAAGAAATTTCATATCTAGTAATAATTTTCTTACTCTTGGCCTGGAGAGATAGCACAGCGGCGTTTGCCTTGCAAGCAGCCAATCCAGGACCTAAGGTGGTTGGTTCGAATCCCGGTGTCCCATATGGTCCCCCGTGCCTGCCAGGAGCTATTTCTGAGCAGACAGCCAGGAGTAATCCCTGAGCATCGCCGGGTGTGACCCAAAAACTAAAAAAAAAAAAAAAAATTTCTTACTCTTAACGTTACCAAGGGAAGCATAATTTTTGCTCCTTTCCTTATACTACCCATCTTTGTTAAATGTTAGGGTTGGTTTATTTTTGCAACCTGCTTCAACCTCTGGGATAGATAGGCATAATGTTATTTTTAATTGTCAACTTGGCTTATGAATTTCTGTGGCCATTCTTTTCCCCATATTTCCCTGGTAGCTTTTTCTGATGACCATTCTGCTTTATATTTTTCTTAGAGATTTCATCACTCTAGAAGTCATTAAAGGGAATGTGGTCGAAGATCAATTTTCTGTAGCTACTTCAGGCTGGCAAGGGACTGTAGTTTCAATTTCTAGATAGGGTGAAATCTCATATTTTCCTAAATGAGCAGTTAACTGGTTTACTTCTGCAGTCTTTTTTTTTTTTTTTTGGTTTTTGGGCCACACTCTGTGACGCTCAGGGGTTACTCCTGGCTATGCGCTCAGTAGTTGCTCCTGGCTTCTTGGGGGACCATATGGGACGCCGGGGGATCGAACCGCGGTCCGTCCTAGGCTAGCGCAGGCAAGGCAGGCACCTTACCTCCAGCGCCACCGCCCGGCCCCTACTTCTGCAGTCTTAACACCTGAAAAGGATGATTAATTAGGTAGGGGAATATTACTTAACCCAATCAGAACCTGGAGCAGTAAATGGAACAACTTGAATGGCACAGCTGTCCTTATTGTCTGTAATGATAGCACAAATTAAACACCAGTAATTAAAGCATCATAGTATTATTAATAAACACAGCTTTGAGTTACTTTAGTCAGACTAATTCTTGCATTTGCAATTTATGATCTGGTCTAGTACAAATAGTAAGAACATTTTCACATGTTACTTCAGAGAACTGGGTTTTAAGTTAGGCCCACTAGAATTTTAATTAGCTACAAAAATAGTTTTTCTCTTTACCTTTACCTTGTACCTTGCCAGATATTTGAATAACTTTTGGCTTTTTCTTTTGCACAATATACAGCATTGTTGGAGAAATATCCATCTGGGGCACTCCCACTACTTACAGAGCTTTTCTGAGGATAGGTTGTAGATACAGCAGGTTTATCATGTCACAGTCCCTCAGGTTTGGCTGATGAGTTGGTCAGTTCAGCGTGATAATCTTGAGGATGGCTGTGGGCATCTCACCCTCTTCAGGAACTTCTAGAGGTGGCCTGTCTGTTACACTTCTCTTCAGATTTGGAAGAGACTGACCTTGAATCCTCTTCTCTTGAGACTGAGGGTGGAGGGTGAGAGCAGGGCCCACAGGCTGTGGCCAGTTAATGCTGCTTCAGAATCTCCTAGGAAATCTCCAATTTCCTTACTCAGGCCATTCATATCGGTCTCTTTCTGGTCTTTACAGCCAAATGCTTAAGGGTGCCTGCATGTCACACGACCTCAACTCCAATTATTCCTCTGAAAGAGAGCTTTGGGGTCCCCTCACTACTTTTAAGATTTTCTGTCTGCATGGGGATCACTTGTATCTTGTGCAAAGCAATATGATGCCGTGACATAAAATGGTACTGAAAGGTTCTAGGAAAAGAGAAAAGGCAAATATTACTTAACCATATAGAAAATAGAAGTTTACTTAGTCTTCTGGCCACGGTTTATAGGCAGAAGGCACCAGCAATTTATGTTACACAAATTAATTCTGAATACCAGGAAGAATGCTCACTACTTCTGGCAGATTTAGACTTTTAAAGAATTTATAATTAACAATCACCAGTTTTCAAAAACTTTTAAACTGAACCTTAATGATTCTTTTAAATTCTTGACTATTTTCTTAAAATAGCTTTTATTATTATTATTTTTAGATGTTCATAAGATTTCTTATTACCCCATTCTTCACTCAATAGCATGAAAACACTATAACATGCTTAAAACATTTACACTTCTTTTATGTTAACCTAAAGGCATATCAATAATAATCATTTAGTTTGATTATACAGATTTTTCCTAGTACACATTTTTAATTTCTTTTGCACATTCTTAAACTTTCTGCAATAAGCTACTTTTCTTTCTGCATGCAAGGCAAGCGCCCTACCTTCATGCTCTTTTTCCGGCTCCTTCTCTTCTTTTTTTAACTTTTTCTCCACTCATTTTTTGGGAGTGGTTTTGCTGCTAAAAACCGCCACGTGCACCCAACTCAGAGCCAGCCTTTCCTTAAGGACCAGCTTTTTAAATTTACAGCCTAGAACTCAGCATTAGGGCCCTAGGAACAGAGCTTTAAATTGTTTGCTGCCAATTTGGAATTACTTTGCTGGATATTTTTGCACCTAGCAGGACCAGATTTTATTGATTCCTTTTTCTTTAGGTATTCACAACCTAGTACCATCAAGATTTTCACATTAAAGCTACCTTAAAACCCACCATTGAGTTTGGTGAGATAAATTCAACATGGAATTGAGATACTGTTAAGAATAACATGCATTTACAAAATTAACAGTATTGTTTAAAAAGGCCAACCACAATAATTAGCAACATTTTTCACCCAATGTTCATTTTAAGAAACTTCTAAGTCAGAAATTTAAATGCTCAAAAATTTTTTTTCTTTCTTTCTGACTTCCAAACCATTAACTAAATTCTTCTTTGATATGTAAAGGACCCACTGGAATTACTTTGTCTACACCCACATTTCCCAGCCAGATGAGTCTGGGAGGACAATAGCCGTTGCCCTGGGGGCTGGATGAATTCCTTTTTTCAGATAAACTCCAGGCTGGGGAGTTAAAAAAGCACTTTTTTTTTTTTTGGTTTTTGGGCCACACCCGGCGGTGCTCAGGGGTTACTCCTGGCTGTCTGCTCAGAAATAGCTCTTGGCAGGCACGGGGGACCATATGGGACACCAGGATTCGAACCAACCACCTTTGGTCCTGGATCGGCTGCTTGCAAGGCAAACGCCACTGTGCTATCTCACCGGGCCCAAAAAAGCACTTTTTTTTTTTTTTCCTTCCAGCCAAAAAGCGGCCAGTTAGCCTCACTTCTTTTTTTTTTTTTTTTTGTTTTTGTTTTTGGGCCACACCCGGTGACGCTCAGGGGTTACTCCTGGCTATGCGCTCAGAAGTCGCTCCTGGCTTGGGGGACCATATGGGACACCGGGGGATCGAACCACGGTCCGTCCTAGGCTAGCACTGGCAAGGCAGGCACCTTACCTCTAGCGCCAGTGCCCGGCTCCAGCCTCACTTCTTTCTCTAGTCACATGTTCATTTTTTTTTTTTTCTGCCTTAACTAACACATGGCAGGAAAGCTGGGTGATTGCAAAGTCCAGAAATTCTCCAGGGAAAATTTATCCCCGATGGCCATTGAGAAATCTGGAGTTTATGACCTCCAATACCCTCTCCCATGTCCCTAGAATAACAAAGCCAGTTTAACACACAATTTTTTTGGCCTAAGGAGAGATAGCATTTTTTTTCTTAGAGTTTCCCTTCATGTTTAAATCAGACAAAGAAAACACGGAACACAGAACCACAGACAACGTGCTCGAGTCCTTACTTCTGACCAGTGGTCCAGAGTAAGAGACAAAGGGGTGGTTTGCTGCTGACCCATAATGGGAGAAATAGAAAATCAAAGGAATAGATGAGGGAAAGACAGGAGGGGACAAAGTAAGTGAAGAAAGAAGAGTTCAAGGAAATAAAGCCAACACACACCTACACACTTACACAAAAGGAAAAACAAAAATATCAAAACAAAGATCTCCAATTAAAAGAAATAGGGTTCACCACGGCAGCCCGGGAACATCTTCCTGCTGCGGCAAAATCGAATTCCTGGGGTGCCTCCCGGGTCGTGACCTATAGTTTTTGAACCTGTCAGCTCACTACCACCCGGAATCCACGTCCAGTGGGGACCCTCAAGTTCTCAGTCACTACCATTCCCCTATTTCTATTTCCAACACACATCAAATAAAAGAAATAGGGTTCACCACGGCAGTTCACTACCACCCAGAATCCACGTCGAGTGGGGACCCTCAAGTCCTCAGTCACACTACCATTCCCCTATTTCTATTTCCAACACACATCAAGTAAAAGAAATAGGGTTCACCATGGCAGTTCACTACCACCTGGAATCCACGTTGAATGGGGACTCTCAAGTCCTCAGTCACACTACCATTCCCCTATTTCTATTTCCAACACACATCAAATCACTACCAACAACACAAGACACACTGCTTAGAACCCACCAAGTTGTCGGTTCACCACTCTGCTCTGGACAGATCAAGGCTCACCAAAAATGTAAGGCTCGGTAGTCCAGATGCTGTGCCGACACAGAAATGAAGAGACAGTCACTCAGGCAAAAGCTCAAGAGGGCTCTTTATTCTGGCCAGCCAGGGTCCAGTGCCTATCCAGAACCGAACAGAGGCAAAGGACCATGTGGCTTTCTTTGTCAATCCTTATATACCATAAGGAGGGGAGAAGGGGGTAGGGGACGATTTAACATTTCTTTATAAGGGCATAACATCTGCCAAGACATTCAGAGGCAGCGGAAGAGTACAAGATATCACATGATAGTTATACCAGGAAGTTCCCTACAATGAGACGTTATGGGAATTTTCACCTTGCCCCGCCTTTCAGAAAAGTCAAGCTCTTTTCCTTGGAACTGTGTTCCAGCCCTTACAGAAGGTGCCCCTGTATTTTAATATTTCTTTTTTTTGTTGTTGTTCGTTTTTGGGCCACACCCAGTGATGCTCAGCGGTTACTCCTGGCTATATGCTCAGAAATCACTCCTGGCTCGGGGACGTGAACAGGTCCATCCTGGGTCAGCCACATTCAAAGCAAATGCCCTACCACTGTGCTATTGCTCTGGGCCCTGTATTATAGTATTTATGGGTTCTTATCCCTAGTAGATAAGAACTTATTTCTATATAAAAGATTTTCCAATTTTAGTGTGCCTATGCAAAAAGGAACAATGCCAAATTATATTGTTGGTGCATTTGGGGGTAAAAATGACAAGCTATGCAATCCCTGTGCCCTGGTTTTGGCCTAAGCTTTTATCCTGAGCAAGACTATTCTACTAGAATTTTGTGTTAAGTAGAACCAAAACAAGCAAAAATAAAAATTAGAATTAAAAAGAAAAGAAGGGGCCGGAGAGATAGCATGGAGGTAAGGCGTTTGCCTTTCATGCAGAAGGTCATCGGTTCGAATCCCGGCGTCCCATATGGTCCCCCGTGCCTGCCAGGAGCAATTTCTGAGCATGGAGCCAGGAGTAACCCCTGAGCACTGCCGGGTGTGATCCAAAAAAAAAAAAAAAAAAAAAAAACCCACAAAAAAAAATAAATAAAAAGAAAAGAAAAGGGGATGGAGGAGACTACCTTGCTGCAGGTGTCTTGTGCCTCAGCATCTTCTAGTGGGGACAAAAATGCCTTCATGAAAGAAAGTGGGTAACATGAAATGGCCGAATATGAAATACAAAATAATGAGACCACACAAAATATGTTGTATGGGGACTCACGTGTATCAGAGAAATGAGAGACAAAACTTACTTTTCAGCTGATGACATTTTAAGCACAACTTTGGTATGCAAAGTATTTCCAAGAAAACAAAGGGCAGGGAATCTTAGGAGAAGGGAGACAATGATAGCAGGCCCTAGACTATACATATCAAGGAACTAATCCATACAGGTGAAAAGAATCCCCAGCTAAAAGGTAAGGAAGTGATAGGGGGGTGTTTCTAGTTTAGAAAGAATGTTCTTATAACAAAGAAAGAGAAACTGGTTTTGCTACAAATTTTGCAGCCTGCTGGAATAGTAAAATGCAAAAAAGATAGGAGCTGTTGTTTACCACCAAGAAGTCTTTGAGTTGCAAATATACTTAGCTAGCGGGGAACTTTAGCAACTGTTGGTACTGAAATTTCTCTGACTGCATATTGACTGAGGTCGAATTTTGGTCTGTAGTTTTGCAAGGGAGACAAAGCCAACTGAAAAGAGAGATAATGTCACTACCATGTCATGAATATAACAGAAATATAGCCAGTAATCCAGGCAGGGGATATGATTGACTTCCTTCAATGGGCCTTCTGGCTGAAATATTTCTTGGGGGAAAATCAGGCACTGCACCAGGAAAGCCAATAGACACATCTGGTGTGTGCTCCCCCTAAGATGGAGACATCTGTGCTGTTTGCTGTGGCACTACCTTTATATTTGAAAATAAAAACACTAAGAGGTATACTATTAAGAAGTTAAACATACAAGGAAAATATGGATATTCCCATTACGTCTTTGAGATAGTTTTGAGGGGGATGAGATCCAGGGCACAGTTTCGTCCCATACCATGGTTTTATTAAGTCTGAGAAATGGTTTTCAGTCATAAGGGATTAGGTAGTGTCCTCGAGCTGGGGATCCCTTTAGAGCTAGAGTCTAGTAGCAGGCAATAGTCCACATTGAGGTGGGGGGGGGGGGAGAAACAGGGCCACATAGATTGCATCAGCAGGAGTTGTGGTTCCAGCTTCTTGTCGGGGGCGAGAGATTAGAGGCTGAGAGGATGTCCTTTAAGTTTGGGAGTTGGGTGGCAGCTTACTGGGGCAGGTGGACTATCCCAGTTCCTAAAGAGTTAAGAACTGAGGGTGAAGAGGGTTAAATAGGGCAAGATCAGGATTGAGGGTGTGAGGGGATAGAAGAAGTTCTGAACGGGGGGGGGGGGGTAATATATATCAGGGGTATATACAAAGTAGTCATGGATTGTCCTACAGTATAGATTAGGCAAACATAGAGAAATCCACTGCATACAAATTAATGCCCACTTACAGACAGACATTAGAGATCTTTTCAAAGGTTGTGGTTGGAGTCCTGACCCTTATGGGGTGGGCCAGAGCGTTTAAAACAATTGAAATAAGAAAAAAATATATGGCCAGAGAATAGCATGGAGGTAAGGCATTTGCCTTGCATGCAGAAGGCAGTGGTTCGAATCCTGGCATCCCATATGGTCCCCTGAGCCTCAAAAAAAAAAAGAAAAAGTATATAGATGAAAAACATATTAAAAGAAAGAAGAGGGGCCGGGTGGTGGCGCTCAAGGTAAGGTGCCTGCCTTACCTGCGCTAGCCTAGGAGACGGACCGCGGTTCGATCCCCCGGCGTCCCATATGGTCCCCCAAGCCAGGAGCGACTTCTGAGCGCATAGCCAGGAGTAACCCCTGAGCGTCACCGGGTGTGGCCCAAAAACCAAAAAAAAAAAAAAAAAAAAAAAGAAAGAAGAGAGGCCAGAAAGATAGCATTGGAGGTAGGGCGTTTGCCTTGCATGCAGAAGGATGGTGGTTCGAATCCCGGCATCCCCCAAGCCTGCCAGGAATGTTTTCTGAGCATAGAGCAGGAGTAACCCCTGAGTGCTGCCGGGTCTGACCCAAAAATGAATAAAGAAAAAAAATAAGTTAATAAATAAATTGGGCCAGCACATCAAAGAGAAAAGGTTTTCCAATTTCTAGGGACTTCATCAATGGCAGGGTGAACTTTGCTAAATTTTAGGATAAACATAATTTTCACGTCTAGAGTGCTAAGCAATATGAATGCAAGGACTATAAGTGAAGTCTTACGTAGTATCCTCCCTCGTATCTTGTGCATTGAGGTTCCTTTCCTGAAAGTAAATTGACATCATGGGCATTATGCTATAATGGTTACATAGTTTGAATTTAAGAAGTAGAAAAAAGGAAAAGAGAAGTAAAATTACAAAACAAAGAAAAAATAAAAGAAAGAAAAAGAAAAAATTAGTAAGATTAAAAAAGAAGAGAAGGGATAATAGTAATATGCCAAAACATACTAAATGAATGGGACCTGCAACATAAGTTTCTGGTGTGCAGCTGCCTAGTTCGGTGGTCTCCATGGTCATAAGCTTTGGGTCATAGTAAAATGACATAATCATGGAGTATTTTATCAAGCCATTGTCATAATGAATACTGTATATGGAGCGAATAGTTTTGAAGTGTTCTTTTTTTTTCTAAATGAACTTTATAGTTTTGAGTCTGATTTTAAGGTCCTTAATCCATTTTGAGTTGGCTTTTGTGTAAGGTATGAGGTATGATCCATCTTTAATTTCTTACAAGTGGTTATCCAGTTTTTCCAACACCATTTAATGAAGGGACTGTCTCTGTTCCATTTCAAATTTTTGGCTCCTTTGTCAAATATTAGTTGACCATAAATTTGGAGGTATGCCATTGGATATGCTATTCTGACCCATTGGTCTGAGCTTCTGTCTATGTTCCAAGTACCATGCTGTTTTGATCACTATAGCTTTATAGTAGAGCTTCAGGTTAGGTAATTAAATGTCACCTAGGTTTTTTTTTTTTTTTTTTTTTTGTGGTTTTTGGGTCACACCCGGTAGTGCTCAGGGGTTATTCCTGGCTCCAGGCTCAGAAATTGCTCCTGGCAGGCACGGGGGACCATATGGGACGCTGGGATTCGAACCGATGACCTCCTGCATGAAAGGCAAATGCCTTACTTCCATGCTATCTCTCCGGCCTCGTTTTTTTTTTGTTTTTCAGTATGAATTAGGCTAACCTAGGTCTTTTGTGGTTCCACACAAACTTTATAATTGATTGTTTAATTAAAGATGTCTGATTTTGGGGGCCGGGCGGTGGCGCTAAAGGTAAGGTGCCTGCCTTGCCTGCGCTAGCCTTGGATGGACCGCGGTTCGATCCCCCGGTGTCCCATATGGTCCCCCAAGCCAGGAGCAACTTCTGAGCGCATAGCCAGGAGTAACTCCTGAGCGTTACTGGGTGTGGCCCAAAAACCAAAAAAAAAAAAAAAAAGATGTCTGATTTTGAATAGGGATTGCATTGAATCTGTAGTTTAGCTAAGATGGTCATTTTGATGATGTTGATTCTTCCTATCCATGAGCATGGGATGTTCTTCCAATTCCTTAGATAGTCTTCAATTTCTTTCTGAAAACTTTTGTTTTGTTTTGTTTGTTTTTGGGTCACACCCGGCAGCGCTCAGGGGTTACTCCTGGCTCTACGCTCAGGAATCGCTCCTGGCAGGCTTGGGGGACCATATGGGATGCCGGGATTCGAACCACTGTCCTTCAGCATCTAGGCAAATGCCCTACCGCTTCACTATCTCTTCGACCCCCTTTCTGAAACGTTTTGAAGTTTTCTTGTTATAGGTCTTTCACAACTCTCTTGTTAGGTGGTTCTTAAGTACTTGGTATTTTTAAATATTATTTTAAATAGACTCCTTAATTTCTTTCAGCTCTGCTTTGTTATTATATAAAGCAATGCTACTGTCTTTTGTGTATTGACTTTGTTATTTTTTTTGTTTTTTGTTTTTGGTTTTTTGGTTTTTGGGTCACACCCGGCGATGCTCAGGGGTTACTTCTGGCTGTCTGCTCAGAAATAGCTCCTGGCAGTCACAGGGGACCATATGGGACACCGGGATTCGAACCAACCACCTTTGGTCCTGGATCGGCTGCTTGCAAGGCAAACGCCACTGTGCTATCTCTCTGGGCCCTGTGTATTGACTTTGTAGCCAGCCACATTGCTGTATTGCTTTATTGTTTCTAGATGCTTTTCTATGGACTCTTTAGGGTTTTCGATGTATGTCATCTAGCATCTGCAAGTAGATAGCTTGATTTTCTCTTTCCCTATTTGGATTGCTTTGATTACCTTCTCTTGTCTGATTGCCATTGCTAGGACTTCTAAAGCTATGTTGAACAAGATTGGAGACACTAGACAGCCTTACTTAGTGCCTGACCTTAGTTGAATTGCTCTCAGTTTTTCACCTTAAGGATAATGTTGGCTGTGGGTTTCTGTTTTGTTTTGTTTTGTTTTGTTTGTTTGTTGAACAACTGTACTCAGTCAAGTGAGAGAACCAGAAGAAATTGACAGATTCCTGGAAAAATATCAACTCCCAAGACTTAATAAGGAGGAAGTAGAAAGCCTATACAGGCCAATCACCGCAGCTAAAGAAATTGAAACAGTAATTAAGAAATTCTGGGCCTGGAGAGATAGCACAGCGGCGTTTGCCTTGCAAGCAGCCAATCCAAGACCAGCGGTTTGTCTATTGTTTATTCTTTTGAATATCCAGCTTCTGGTCTCATTGATTCTTTGTATTGTTTTCTTTGTTTCTATGCTGTTTATTTCTGCTCTCATTTTTATTGTTTCTTGTCTTCTACCTGTGTTTGGGTTTCTTTACTTATGGTTTTCTAGATTTTTTAAAAATAATATCTTTATTTAAGGCACTTTGATTACAGACATGATTATAGTTGGGTATCATTCATATAAAGAACACCCCCCCCCCTTCACCAGTGCAACATTCCCATCACCAATACCCCCCAACTCCTCCTGCCCCGGCCTGTATTTGAAACAGACATTCTACTTCTCTCACTTATTGACATTGTCACCATAGTTGTCAGTGTAGTTCTTTCTCCAACTGCACTCTTTGTGGTGAGCTTCATATCATGAGGCAGTCCTTCCAGCCCTCATCTCTATTGTCTCTGGGCATTATTACAATAATGTCTTTTATTTTTCTTAAAACTCACAAATGAGGAGCCAGAGCGGTGGTGCAAGTGGTAGGGCGTTTGCCTCACATGCGCTAATCTAGGACAGGCTATAGTTCAATCCCCCACATTCCATATAGTCCCCCCAAGCCAGGAGTGATTTCTGAGCACAAAGCCAGGAGTAACCCCTGATCGTGTGTGTGGCCCAAAAAGCAAAAAACATAAAACAAAACCTAAATCCATAGATGAGTGAGACTATTCTGTGTCTTTTTTTTTTCTGTGTCTATCTTTCTAACTTATTTTATTCAGCATAATAGATTCCATGTTCATCCATGTATAGGAAAATTTCATGACTTCATCTCTCCTGATGGTTGCATAATATTCCATTGTGTATAGGTACCACAGTTTCTTTAGCTGTTCATCTGTTGAAAGGCTTCTTGGTTGTTTCCAGAGTCTGGCTACTGTAAATAGTGCTGCAATGAATATAGTTATGAGGAAGGGATTTTTGTATTGTATTTTTTGTGTTTCTAGATATCTCTAGAAGTGGTATATCTGGATATACATGAGCTCCATTTCCAGTTTTTTGAGGAATCTCCATATTGTTTTCCATAAAGGCTGGACTAGACGGCATTCCCAACAGCAGTGAATGAGAGTTCCTTTCTCTCCATGTCCCTGACAGCACTAATTGTTTTTTTTTTTAAAATACCATATTTGCTGGCATATAAGACGACTGGGAGTATAAGACGACCCCCTAATTTTGCAGTTAAAACATAGGTTTAGGCCTATATTCGCTGTATCAGATAGAACGTTCCTGTGCTGCAACTGTATGTACCACAGGGAGCCAATTATAACAAGCAAAGGTTCAAAGGTTATGCTGTAATAGACTTTCTCTCTGACTCTGGCCAATCTGAGCAGGCTTTTTGCAGTGTAGATTCGGGTACAGAACATTGTCTAATTTGCATGCATAAAAAGCCTGCTTGGATTGGCTGAGTTAGAGAGGTGGTCCGAGCAGCCTTGCAGTGATTGGTGCAGGATCGAGTTGGAAAATTCATTTTGTGGCAATATTCAGACAATTTTTGTTTAGTGGTATATTGAAACATTTTTTGGGATATACTCGGTGTATAAGATGACCCTCGATTTTCAGTTGACTTTTTTTTGTTTCAAAAGTCGTCTTATATGCCGGAAAATATGGTATATAAAATATTTATTTAAGCACCATAATTCGAAGCATGATTGTAGTTGGGTTTCAGTCATAAACAAAACACCCCCCTTCACCAGTGCAATATTCCCACCAGCAGTGACCCCCCCACACCCTTCTTCCCAATCTTTGCCTGTATTTCATCTACTACTCTCACTCATTAAGATTGTCATGGTAGGGGCCGGAGGGATAGCATGGAGGTAAGGCGTTTGCCTTCCATGCAGAAGGACGGTGGTTCGAATCCCGGCATCCCATATGGTCCCCTGTGCCTGCCAGGGGCGATTTCTGAGCATAGAGCCAGGAGTAACCCCTGAGCACTGCCAGGTGTGCCCCAAAAACCAAAAAAAAAAAAAAAAAAAAAAAAAAAAGATGGTCATGGTAGTTGTTGGTGTAGTTATTTCCCTAACTGCATCACTACTCTTTGTGGTGAGCTTCAGATTTTGAGGCAATCCTTCCGACCTCGTCTCTTGTCTCTGGGGATTATTACAATAATATCCTTAAAATCCTATGCATTTTCTAAAAATGCATAGATCAGTGAGACTATTCTCTGTCTATCTCTCTCCCTCTGACTTATTTTACTCAGCATAATAGATTCCATGTACATCCATGTATAGGAAAACTTCATGATTTTATCTCTCCTGATGGCTGCATAGTATTCCATTGTGTATATGTACCACAGTTTCTTTAGCCATTCATCTGGTGAAGGGCATCTTGGTTGTTTCCAGAGTTTGGCTATTTTAAATGACATTGCAATGAATATAGGTGTGAGAAAGGGATTTTTTAATTGTATTTTTATGTTCCTAGGGTATATCCCTAGGAGTGGTATAGCTGGATCATATGGGAGCTCCATATAGGAGTTCCTTTTTCTCCACATCCCTGCCAGCAGCACTGATTGTTCTTTTTTTTTTTTTTTTTTTTTTTTTTGGTTTTTGGGCCACACCCGGTGACGCTCAGGGGTTACTCCTGGCTATGCGCTCAGAAGTCGCTCCTGGCTTGGGGGACCATATGGGACGCCGGGGGATCGAACCACGGTCCATCCGAGGCTAGCGCAGTCAAGGCAGGCACCTTACCTTTAGCGCCACCGCCCGGCCCCGCACTGATTGTTCTTGGTCTTTGTGAAATGTGCCAGTCTCTGAGGTGTGAGATGGTACTTCATTGTTGTTTTGATTTGCATCTTTCTGATGATTATTGATGTTGAGCATTTTTCATGCCTTTTTTTTTTTTTTTGTGATTTTGTCATACCCGGCAGCACTCTGTGCTCAGAAGTTGCTCCTGGCAGTCACTGAGGACCATATGGGATGCCAGGATTTGAACCACCATCTGTTCGAATCAGCTGTGTGCAAGGCAAACACCCTACTGCTGTGCTATCTCTTCAGCTCCTTCATGTGTCTTTTAGCCATTGTATTTCTTCTTTGAAGAAGTGTCCATTTCTTCTCCACATTTTTTGATGGGGTTAGATGATTTTTTTCTTGTTAATTTTCTTGTATATTTTGGATATTAGCCTCTATATGATGGGTATTGAGTGAATAGTTTCTCCAATTCTGTGGGTGGCTTTTGTATTCTAGGCACTATTTCCTTTGAGGTGCAGATGTTTCTCAGCTTAATATAGTCCCATCTGTTTATCTCTGCTTCCACTTGTTTGGACAGTGGTGTTTCTTCCTTCCATTAGTCTCAGTGTCATAGAGTGTTTTACCTATGTGTTATTTTATATACTGTATGGTTTCAGGCCTGATATCAAGGTCTTTAATCCATTTGGAGTTGCCCTTGCATGGTATATGGTGTTAGATGGGGGTCCGAGTTCACGTTTTTGCAAGTGGCTAACCAGTTGTGCCAACACCACTTGTTGAAGAAACTTTCCTTGCTCCATTTTGGATTTCAAGCCCTGTTAGCAGATGCAGTTCTTGACTCATAACCAGAGAATAGAGAAGTAAATGAAGCCACAGAAAGTGAGTTGCCTGAAATAAAGTGTTCCAACTAAGCTAGTGGAATTAAGATGGCTGCCTTTTATCTGTTCTTTTTGGGAAATATTTGGAGAGGGAGATGTAGGAAAGAAAGATTTGTAGAGCTCTTGGAAGTTTGCAATGGAAAATGACTAGCCTTTTAAAAAGTTTGTAAATAGTATTGGTTAAGAAAATTTGTTTCTGGGGCTGGTGAGGTGGCGCTAGAGGTAAGGTGTCTGCCTTGTAAGTGCTAGCCAAGGAAGGACCGCGGTTCGATCCGCCCGGCATCCCATATGGTCCCCACAAGCCAGCGGCAATTTCTGAGCGCTTAGCCAGGAGTAACCCCTGAGCATCAAAAGGGTGTGGCCCTTAAAACCAAAAAAAAAAAGAAAAGAAAATTTGTTTCTTATGAAATGCAAATACATGCAAAAAAGCATGTGTAAAATGGCATATGCAATTTGAACCTGTGTTTTGCTGTAAATACACATATATAGAGTGGTAAAGTCATTATTCCTCCATGAGACAATCTCTAGATTTACAAAATAAACAGGTTTTTTTCTTTGATTAATTTTTTCCATGTGGTAGTGGTGGTATTGAAACATAGCCCTTTGGAGGGAATAAAAGTAAAAGAATAAAAGAGAAGTCTACATCCCTGGGCACTAAATAGTTTTTCAAGAATAGATTTCAGTGTTTGCCCATATCCCAGCAGTGGATGTGAACTCGGAGGAACACAACTTGAACACCACTCTTTCTGTCTTCCTCTCTCCTCCTCATATTCCTATTTCTTTAAATAATACTATTTTCTACACAGAAATATGGAGTAGTTTTAATTTGAACTGGAAGTTGGAACCAAAGCCCATTTTGGGGGGCTGGAGTGATAGAACAGTGGTAGGGTGTTTGCCTTCTATGTGGCAGACCCAGTTTGGACCTGGTTCAATCTCTGGCATCCCATATGGTCCCTTGAGGTTGCCAGGAGCAATTTCTGAGCTCAGAGCCTGGAGTAACCCCTGAGCCCTGCCAGATGTGACCCAAAATAAACAAGAACAAAAAAGAAAAAATGTTTAAAGAAACAAAAAAGCCCATCATGGGCTTCTCACTCTCTCATTTATTTATTATTCTCCCATCCTCCCCAATTCTCATTTTAAGCTGGCATTGGAATGGGAAAAGTGCCCTAATCAAATGGTAGCGGAGAGACTAATGGAAGGGGTCAGAGTACTTTGGAACTTAGGTCATTGGTTCTCACAAGTCACCAAGATAAATTGAGTAACCAAACACTGCATTCCCCCCCCCCCCCATTTTATTTTTCTTTTGGGCCACACCCAGTGACACTCCTACTATGCATTCAGAAATCACTCCTTGCTTGGGGGACCATATAGGATGCCGGGGGATCTATCCGTGGTCCATCCTAGGTTAGTTCATGCAAGGCAAACACCCTACCCCTTACACCACCGCTACAGCCTCTAAAACTGCATGCCTGATTTGCACAGATTCTCTGCAATGAATCTGGGGCTAGAAGGATGAGGCTGGTCTGTGGAGCAGGGACATGCTGGAGGAGGGGTCCAGTTTGGGGAAGAAGAAGAAACAGGAAGCCTCAACTAGTTGCCACTGGGAGGGTGTCCAGCAGGGCTGGAGACCCACTGTGGAGACCTGGTGGAGCTGGTGTGTCTCTTCACCAAGGGAAGGTAATGTCATTTCCAGGGTTCTTCACCATCTGCCTGGGGATAGGGTCAACAGGGTCTGGCGAAGGTCTCTGAGCAAGATTAGTCTTGAAACGTTGGGGGCACATTTGTTCTTCATACAACAGTTAAAGGGACACTATTATATGTGGGGAGAAACATATTTTCTTTTCACTCTAATTTTTAGTCTTAACCGTAATAGTTTCCTTTTTTTCCCTATTCTTATTTTTCGGGGGCCAAAAAATTCCTGGCAGTGCATAGAATTTAACTCTGGCTTTGAACTCAGGAATCACTGCTGGCAGTGCTCAATGTTGAATCATGGTTGACTGTGTGCAAGACAAAGCCCTACTTGCTGTATTATTGTTCCATCCCATCTTTCCCTATTCTTTTTTTGTTTGTTTGTTTTTGGGTCACACCCAGTGATGCTCTGGGGTTACTCCTGGATCTGTGTTCAGAAATCACTCCTGACGGGCATGGGGAACCATATGGGATGTCTGGATTAGAACCACCATTCATCCTGAATTGGCTGCATGCAATGCAAATGCCCTACCTCTGTGCTATAGCTCTGGACCTCTTTCCCTATTCTTAAGAGATTTTTTTTTTATTTTTTGTCAATACATCCCTTAAAATTCTGACATTTGGCATCCTTTCTGCACTTGAATATTCTTGGAGGTTCTAATTTCCAACTTTCCATTTAATTATACAAAGAGACAAGTATATATTTTTATTTGCTCCCAGAAGTGGGTTTGCATTTTTTTTTTTTTTTTTTTGGTTTTTGGGTTACAACCGGCAGTGCTCAGGGCCACTCCTGGCTTTACACTCAGAAATCGCCCCCGGCAGGTTCGGGGGACTATATGGGATGCCAGGATTCGAACCACCATCCTTCTGCATGAAAGGCAAGTGTCTTAACTTACATGCTAACTCTCCGGCCCCTGGGTTTGCTTTTTTTTTTTGGAGGGGGGGTCATACCCGGTGGTGCTCAAGGGTTACTCCTGGCTGTCTGCTCAGAAACAGCTCCTGGCAGGCACGGGGGACCATATGGGACACTGGGATTCGAACCAACCACCTTTGGTCCTGGAACGGCTACTTGCAAGGCAAACGCCGCTGTGCTATCTCTCTGGGCCCATGGGTTTGCATTTTTTTTGGGCCACACCCAGCGATGCTCAGGGGATACTCCTGGCTGTCTGCTCAGAAATAGCTCCTGGCAGGCTCGGGGGACCATATGGGACACCAGGATTCGAACCAACCACCTTTGGTCCTGGATTGGCTGCTTGCAAGGCAAACGCTGCTGTGCTATCTCTCCGGGCCCTTGCATTTTTAAGATTGAATTCACTCTGTGATTATAAGGATCCTATAGGTAAAATAAGATCTGTCTGCTTTGCTATCTCTTAGCCTCTTTTGTGTAATTCCTGAACAGTAGTTTCTATTCATTTGAAGTACTGTTGAACCTCATTACATAGCTTCTAATTTTAAGTATTGTGTATTTTATTCTATTTTTTAATTCTTTAGTCACATCCAGTGATGCTCTGGGGAATTACTTCTGACAGTATTTTGGGGACTATATGAGATGCTGGGGATTGAATTTTGGTCAGCTGCATACAAGGCAAGTGCCTTGCCCACTACACTATCATTCCAACCCAAATATTTTCTATTTTTATATGGCAGAGGAAAAACAGCCCTGAGTTCCTGGTTGTACTTGGAGGACTATCTGGGATGCAAGGGATTGAATTTGGTTCATTGTATGCAAGACAATGCCCTATCCATTGTAATATCTACTTTGCCCCACCTTCTTTAATTTAAAAAATTTTGTTAGATAAAAAAATTAAAAAAATTTTTGTTAGATTTTTCTTTTTTTTCTGGGGCCAGAGAGCATGCATACAGAAGGTTGGTGGTTCGAATTCCAGCATCCCATATGGTCCCCTGAGCCTGCCAGGAGAGATTTCTGAGCATAGAGCTAGGAGTAACCCCTGAGCGCCGCCGGGTGTGACCCAAAAACCAAATAAATAATTTTTTTTCTGAAGGGGGGAACTTTTAAAATTCTTTTATGGTGACCTTTGGAATAGGTGTTAGGGAACAATGGGATAGAATGTGTATCCATGGGAAAGGTGAACAAAGGCAATTTCTTCCAGTAACTTCCTTTATTGGAAGTTTAGATAAGAAGATTAAGATAAGGACTGGAGAAATAGTAGTGAGGCCAAGGTGCTTGCTTTGTTGCTAATCTGTGGCACCACACAAGGTCCACCTAGTGCTTCAAGATGTGATCTGAGCTCAAAGCCAGAAGTGAGTCCGGAGCACCACTGAGTATGGCCCAAAATAAGCAGAAAATAAAACTCTGAAAAGGAGGCAGGATTTTGTTGTGCTAGATCAGCTGGAAAATAGGGTTGTTCAGTATGATTCAGTAGTCTAATCCCTAACAAGGGATGAGTGTGTCCTTTGGATTCGAAGGAGCTCATCAAGGCAACAAGGTCATGGCTGGTGGAAAGTGGTGAACTCTGAGGGATCTTAGTTAAGATCTGTCTGGGATGTCAGGAAAGGGGGAATTTTGAGAGATTAGATAATGAATAATACTGACTATATAAATGGCTAATGAGATGCTTGAGAAATAGTTTTTGCTTCAACACACGGGACTCAGTCCTTAAGTGGAGTTAGGAAAGATTTAAATTTATATAGATAGGCTTGGTAGATTTTTCCTTCTTTATGAACATATTCAGTTAATTACTGAACATCATTCAAAGGGACATATTTTTTAAAAGAAGCTAATTTGCATATTCCCTTAGGTCTAGATTGCTTGGCAAGATTTCTGAAAACTAGTTTAACTGACCACATAATACTTCCTTGTTTGCTAACACTATCTTCATTTTGATAACAAGCAAATACAGATATACTAAAAGAGAAACCAAAAGTAGCTTACAGAAGGGTAAGCATAAGAAGATGCCTACTAATTAAACTAGTTTCAGATTATTTTATTTGTGTTTATGTACTATGTATGCATATAATAATTGTGGCTTTTTTGTTTGGTTGGTTTTTTTTGGGCCACACCCAGTGACACTCAGGGGTTATTCCTATTTATGCGCTAAGAAATGGCTCCTGGTTTGGGGACCATATAGGACACTGGGGATGGAACCCTGGTCCGTCCTGGGTCAGCTACATGCAAGGCAAATGCCCTTCAGCTGCGCTATTGCTCCAGCCCCTTGTGGCTTTAAGTGTATTTTTATAATACCCACTGGGTCAGCAATTTTGAATAGTTTCCCTATATTAATATGTTTTTTATATTTATCTGTTTTATTTGGTTTTTTAAATTTAAATAGGTAATGTGTGTATTATTTAACTTGTTTTTCAAAATTACTCTTTGAGAAAAGAAATTTAGGGACCGAGAAGGTGGCGCTAGAGGTAAGGTGTCTGCCTTGCAAGCGCTAGCATGGGAAATACCGTGGTTCGATCCCCCGGCGTCCCATATGGTACCCCCAAGCTAGGAGCGATTTCTGAGCACATAGCCAGGAGTAACCCCTGAGCGTCAAACGGGTGTGGCCCAAAAACCAAAAAAAAAAAAAAAAAAAAGAGAGAGAAAAAGAAGTTTATTTTAGTTATCATGGTTTACAAAACTATTAATTATAGGGTTTCACATATAAAACCTTCTAGCACCACATCCTCCTCTAGAGTGTCTAATTCTCTTCACCATTGTCCCAGTGTGTGTGGTGGGGGTGGGGAGCATCTCCCAACACCCCCCACCCCCACCCCACAGTAACTTAGAACACATCACAATGAACAAAATCAATGAGTGCTGGTGTGGACATCAGGGGAAAAAGAGACCATTATCATTCACTGCTTGGGAACATTAACTGGCCCGGCCGTTTTTTGTTTGTTTGTTTGTTTTTTGGGCTACACCTGGTGACACTTGGGTTATTTCTGGTTATGCGCTCAGAAATTGCTCCTGGCTTGGGGGACCATATGGGACACCAGGGGATCGAACCACAGTCAGTCCTAGGCTAGGGCAGGCAAGCAGACGCCTTACCCCTTGTGCCACTGCTCGGCCCATGGACCAGCCTTTTTTGAAAACAATATGGATACTTCAAAAAACTGGTAATTGGGGCTCTAGAGGTGGCGCTAGAGGTAAGGCGCCTGCCTTGCAAGCGCTAACCTAGGATGGACCAAGGTTTGATCCCTGTCTTCCCATATAGTCCCCCAAGCCAGGGGTGATTTCTGAGCTCATAGCCTGGAGTAGCCCCTGAGTGTCACTGGGTGTGGCCCAAAACAAAACAAAACTGGGAATTGAACTTCCTTTTTTGGTGGTTATTTTTGGTTTTAGGGTCACACCCAGTAACACTCAGGGGTTACTCCTAGCTATGCACTGCTCAGAAATTGCTCCTGGCTTGAGGGACCATATGGGACTTTGAGGATCGAGGATCGAGGATCGAAGTCTTAGGTCAACAGTAACGCTCTACTGTTGCACTATCACTCTGGCCTCTGATTGAACTATCTTTTTTTTTCTTTTTTTTGGTGTTTGGTTCACACCAGGCAGTGTTCAGGGCTTACTCCTGGCTCTACGCTCAGAAGGCAGGCTTGGGAGACCACATGGGATGCAAGGATTTGAACCACAGTCCTTATGGATGCCTTACCTCCATGCTATCTCTCCAACCCCCCTGATTGAATTTTCTAATGTCCCAGAAATTCCACTTCTTGGCAACTACCCTAAGGTCCCAAGTACTATTCAGAAAACTCATTACTTACACTCTATGTCCATTGTAACACTATTCACAATCACAAAAACCTAGAAACAAAAAGTCTCTAGTTCCAAGAATCCAGGAACAGATGATTGGATAAAGAAACTAGGGCATACACATCGGAATACTGGCTTATAGGAAGAGATGAAGTCATGCAGTTTACCCTTATGTAGATGGATCTGAAGAATATCATGCTAATGAAGTTAGAAGAAGAGAGACAGAATGATCTCTCTCATATGTGGGATATTAAAAAAAAAAAAAAGAATAACAAATGTCCAAAGGCAACAGAAACTTAGGAACTGGTCTTCAGTAGGAAATTTTAAAACTATAGACCAAATGCGATAGTATTGGTAATAGGTCATACCCAAACTTTCATTTTTGGAAAGATGACAAAGCACAAAACTCCTATTGCAGGTTTCAGGATTAGTCCTGACTTAGATTGCTAACTCACAGCTGTGCTATAATTTTCTTTCTTTTCTTGGAGGAGTTGGGGGGAATTGGAGAACATACCTGGTTGGTGCTCAGGGGTTACTCCTGGAGGGGCTCATGGGACCATGTGGGATTCCGGAATTGAAACCAGGTTGGCTGTGTGCAAGACAAACAGACCCTAAGTTTTATCATTGTAACTTTCCCTACTGTCTTTTGTAACTAAAATCGAATTCATAAGAACTTTCAGGCATTAGTTTATTTTTATTTTAGTCTCTAATTTCCTCATGTGATCGTTTGTTTATGCCTATGTTGGTTTATGATAAAGTTTTATAGGGAACTTGGAGTGTGTGTTCATAAATCTAAGTAAGCATGTTCAGTGAAAAGGCTCTTTTAGACTGGAATTTGTACTTTGTGTCTGTGGTAAAATGTATAGCTTTCTGTATAGAAAGAGGAGGTACAGTAAATGCACCCCATATACACCTCAACACAGGCCCTTTGCCTGGTCTGTATTGTGAATTGGGGGACAAAAAATACTATAATAAAAATAAATAATTAAAAAAAGAAAAAAATTATAGTTTTCTAAAGAGCCGGGAGGGGGTAATGTTAGGTTACATCTTATTTTACCCAAAGCTAAAATCATCCCTGGTTTCTTTGTATCTGTTTTTTTACAACTTGGTTTCACCCCTAAGAATATCTCTGGTTCTTTTGTATCTATTTATTTACAACTTGGTTTTATCCCCAAACAGAGATTGTCTCACATGTTAAACCTGGGTGGGACTGGCTCAGGATGGCCTGAGCTATCTGTGCTTACTTTGTCTTTATTGGCCCATATAGGTTCTCAATAAAAACGGCAGTTCTGGCAGGCAGTTTGGTGTTCATACGAGGTAGCCAGACTGCACGTATTTCACCCTCAGCCTGTTCTGGATTATTTTGAGCTCGACTCTAATTCAGACTCATTCACCTGGGGTTGGAGATAGGCTTGTGAGGTGAGGTGATTTTGTTTGTTTGGTCACACCTGGCAGCGCTCAGGAGCTAATCCTGGCTCCATGCTCAGAAATCGCTCCTGGCAGACTCGGGGGACCATATGGGATGCCAGGATTTGAACCAATGACCTTCTGCATGAAAGGCAAACGCCTTACCTCCATGCTATCTCTCCAGCCCCATGGTGAGGTGATTTTACAAGGGGCCACACCTAGCTGTGCTCAGGGATCACTCCTAGCAGTTCATGAGG
Organism: Suncus etruscus; assembly: GCF_024139225.1. Classification (NCBI taxonomy): domain Eukaryota; kingdom Metazoa; phylum Chordata; class Mammalia; order Eulipotyphla; family Soricidae; genus Suncus; species Suncus etruscus. Next base: position 61,912,783 of record NC_064858.1, on the reverse strand, counting down.
GATCATGGGATGCTGGGGATCAAGTCCTGGTAGGCCACATTTAAGGCTACTTACCACTGTATCTACCACTCAGCTTCACATTCAAGGCTACCTAACACTGTACATACCACTTGGCTTCCCTTCAAGGAGTTTTGAGCTGGATAAAATTTGTAAGGCCCATTTGATCAGTGAGATTGAAATGTTTGGAAGCTGTTGTTTTAAAATTTTTTTGCTATGGACTGAAACCTTTCGGTGCTCAGTATACTGGAGGGAGACTTTTTTAAACTAGAAGAAATAGCAATTTGTGGGTCAGATTTCTTTTCTTGATATAGACTTTTTGTTAGTTTAACTTGTGTTGAACACACTGTGACAGTCCTTCCAGACTCCAGTGGTTTTCAGCCCTGAAGCACTTTCTCTCTTTCCTGTTACAGGTTGCTTGTAGTTTGCTGGCCATTGGGCTTGTGACTATAATCTGGCAAGCAGCTGTCTCCTCATACACAGTCTGAAACAGCAGCTATGTGTATGCTGTTCTCAGACTGCAGTGGGAACAGGAACTTTGCTGAGCTGTTTGATTGTAAGTGTCACCCCTGCTTTCATTCCATGGCCAGCCTGCGTCACAGGGCCAAGCCTGTCATGGGATATGATGAGGTGTTATTAGGGTCGGGGTAAAAGGACAAGATCACGCAATTGAAATAAAGCAAAGCAAGACTTTATTCTGTCAGCCACAAGCTCCAAACTGGCTAGCGGAAGAGGTTACCCTTGCCAAGGTTATAAGCCAGTTTATATTAGGAGGGGATGAGGAATATTCTAGCTTCTGATAATCTTTAAGATTATTGGTTGTTGTCTAGGGAACCTTCCTACCACTGCCTAGTTTCTTGTCCAGATAGACTACTTGGTTTGGCCAGTTATCTTGGGTTGGTGTTAATGGAAATTTAGGCTTGAGAAAGAGAAGTTCTAAGACGTTATAACATATGACCCTTTACAAAAAGCTGTCCCTCCTTGTTCAGAACGCAGGACCCCATTGTGTCATTGTCATTCATCTTCACTGTGAGCACCACAGAGGCGGGGGAGATGCTGATCTCTGCTAGGTAGGGGCCAATAGCTGGAAGTAATTATAAAAATCAGTCACAATATCATTCATACTGACATCCCCATATAATGCATAGGAATGCTTCAAAGAAGAAAAACACTGAAGTATTTATTACCAAGCTTCTTAATATAATCAATGCATTTGACTCTCCCTGTATACTGGGGGGGAGCACAGATGTTGGGCCCCACCCAGTGGTACTCATGGGCTATTTCTGGCTCTGTCAAGAGTGACTCTGGTATTGCTTGGGGACCATCTGTAGCAATGATTTGAAACCCAGGGAATTTGAACTGGGTTGAATGGATACAAAGCAAATTCCTTAACCCCATGTTTTTTATACCACATATTTTCTTGGGGTTTGGGGGGTCACATCCAGCACTATTCAGGGGTTAATCTTGGGTCTACACCAGAAATTGCTCCTGGTGGGCTCAGTGGACCATATGAAATGCCGGGGATGGAACCTGGGTCAGCCGCGTGCTAGGCAAATGCCCTACCCATTGTGCTAGTATGAAAACCTGTTAATGACATAACCATTGTCTCAAAATTGATGTTCATTATTCTGTTTTCATAATCATTGTATGAGTAGCCCACAGTTTATCTTTTCTCCCCCATTTTCTATTGTGGACATGTTGATAACAGCATTCTTTTTATATATCTTCTGTTGAAAATTGCAAATTTTTATTTTTTGCGTGAAGTAAAATAGGATTGTGTTTTTTGTTTTATTTTTTGGCTTTTGGGCCACATCCGGTCATGCTCAAGGGTTACTCCTAGCTATGTGCTCAGAAATCGCTCCTGGCTTTGGGACCATGTGGGATGTGGGGGATCCTGGGTCAGCCGAATGCAAGGCAAACACCCTACTGCTTTGCTGTGCTCCGGCCCCTAAAATGGTTTTATATAAATACATTTACTTAGAGAAGTGTGAGAGGGAGAAAAAAAGGGTGACATGTTCAAGAAAGAAAATGGGTGTCTCGGGGCCGGGAAGGTGGCGCTAGAGGTAAGGTGTCTGCCTTGCAAGCGCTAGCTAAGGAAGGACTGCAGTTTGATCCCCCGGCGTCCCATATGGTCCCCCAAAGCCAGGAGCAATTTCTGAGCGCATAGCCAGGAGTAACCCCTGAGTGTCAAACGGGTGTGGCCCAAAAACCAAAAAAAAAAAAAAAAAAAAAAAAAAAAAAGAAAGAAGAAAAAAGAAAAAAGAAAATGGGTGTCTCCAGAGTGGAAAAGTTAGATCGCATATTTCTTCAAGGTGGTTCTTAAGAGTGGAATTGTGTGTGTGTGTGTGTGTGTGTGTGTGTGTGTGTGTGTGTGTGTGAGAATAATAAATAATGTGGATTACAGTTTAAGCACTGATAATAGTGTGTTATCTATCAGTGCTCACGACTATACATGTCTGAATGTCTGATACTTTGTTTTTAAATTTGTTGAGTTTAATTAGGTTCCTTTTTTAAAGGTACAGCTTCGTGGTTCTCATATCATGGTATACTAGTCACTGAGGGGAAGGAAGTGCAAGTCAACATAATTTACTGTACTTTAGATAGTTATGGAAAAGTGTTTAATTTCATGGTATTTATATACAAAAGTACTGCATTCAACCACCACCAAAGTGCTCAGGACCTGGTTAGAGATTGGGACAGACTCTGCTTTTCTGATCAGACTCCCATATGATGTCAGCATGAGGATCTAAGGCTCTTAAATAGGGTTACATAGGGATAGTGCATTGGCTGGGCCTGGCACCTCCAGTGTTTTTGGAACAGACCAGCTAAATAACATAGAACACACAGCCAATTCCTATAAAGTCTGTGAATCAGTGCCTGATACTTTTTAAATTGATCTTATATGAGCAATATAGGCAAGCTCTTCCTTCCTTCCTTCCTTCCTTCCTTCCTTCCTTCCTTCCTTCCTTCCTTCCTTCCTTCCTTCCTTCCTTCCTTCCTTCCTTCCTTCCTCCCTCCCTCCCTCCCTCCCTCCCTCCCTCCCTCCCTCCCTCCCTCCCTCCCTCCCTCCCTCCCTCTTTCTTTCTTTCTTTCTTTCTTTCTTTCTTTCTTTCTTTCTTTCTTTCTTTCTTTCTTTCTTTCTTTCTTTCTTTCTTTCTTTCTTTCTTTCTTTCTTTCTTTCTTTCTTTCTTTCTTTCTTTCTTTCTTTCTTTCGTCTGTAGACTGTTTACTAGGGTGGTGAGGGTGGAAGAGGCTGCCCTATTAACAGGGCTCGAGGCTCTGGTCGCACTATAGCATCCATTCACATCAACACTCATGCTCCAGCTCCTGAAGCCAACACAGTGGAGGCAAGGGGGGCAGGGGCTGAAGGAAGAAGTCTTTCCTCTCCAGCTTTAGGTGAAAAGGCTGTATAGGCCCTATTCTTTTTTTTTTTTTTTTTTTTTTTTTTTTTTTTTTGGTTTTTGGGCCACACCCAGTAACGCTCAGGAGTTACTCCTGGCAATGCGCTCAGAAGTTGCTCCTGGCTTGGGGGACCATATGGGACACCGGGGGATCGAACCGCGGTCTGTCCTAGGCTAGTGCTGGCAAGGCAGGCACCTTACCTTTAGCGCCACCGCCCGGCCCCTGTATAGGCCCTATTCTAAGCACCTCCCCAACCTAGTTATGTTTGGGGTTGGGCCCAGAGTGCCTGTAGTTCAGCAAAAAGTCTGATTAACTTAGGAAGCTTGGGGCGGGAAGGGAAAATAATCTCAGTGAGAGTGAGACCTGGAACTGGGAAGTTGGAGAAGGAGGCAGCAACCTGGCAGACACCCAAATCTTTATTAGGGGACAGGGCACTGGGGAGGGAGCAGGCCCTCACTGCACAGCTTGTTCATTGGCACTGCTTCTGAGTCCTGGGGCTTCACCATGTCTGGCAACTCACCTGAGCTAAGTGGGCTCAAGAAGGGCTCGATGTGCAGGGCCTGGAAGGCTCATCTTCCCAGAAGGCCAGTTCCACTGTGTCTGGGCCTGTGGCCTCGCATCTGACTAGTGAAGCCACACTCGCCCAGCGTCTTGCCAGGAGCTGGTCGTCCTTGTACAGTCGCTGCTCGTTGGGCGGCTTCTTGAGAATGCCCTCGACGATGTGCTTCAGTTTGAACACGGTGCTCGACTCCTCGGTGTCCGTGAAGATAGTGGTCTTGTGGCGCCGATCATGAGGAATACGTCCATCGCGGCGGCTGCCTGTCCCACCTCAATGCGCCATCGCCAAGCAAATACTTTCTTCTTAAAATAGCCATTTTGTTTTAGTTTTGGTGCATGCCCAGTGGTGGTCACAGCTTACTCTTGGCTCTGCACTCAGAGATCATTCCTGCCGGGCTTGTGAGACCATATGAGGTGGTAATAAGAATTGAACCTGGGTTGGCTGCCTGCAAAGCAGTTGTTCTACCCAGAGTACTACTATTCTGGCCCCTAATAGTTTTTGTTTGCTTGTTTTGTTTGGGGCCACAACCGGTGATGCTCAGGGGTTACTCCTGGCTCTGGCTCCAGGACCATATGGGACGCTGGGGATCAAACCCAGGTCCCACCTGGGTCAGCTGTGTGCAGGGTAAATGCCATACCGCTGTGCTATCACTTGGGTAATAAAGCAATTATTTTTGTTTGTTTGTTTTTGAGTCACACCTGTCAGTGCTTAGGGGTTACTCCTAGCTCTACACTCAGAAATTGCTCCTGGCAGGCTCAGGGGACCAGATGGGATGCCGGGATTTGAACCACTGTCCTTATGCGTCTAAGGCAAATGCCCTACTGCTGTGTTATCTCTCTGGCCCCAATATAGCAATTATTAAGGGAAGTTGTTTCAAGCCACAATATTCACTCTAACTACTGATTTGTTCTTTGAGACTTCGCCTTGTACAAATATTGAACATTAGTGAATAAGAAATAGATTCTTCCCTCCCCCACCCCATCTCCTGGGCTTTGTTGTTTTATAAACTAGGATTTAGGATTTTATTTATGTTTGTTCGTTTTTGTGCCACACCAGTTTGTGGTTAGGGCTTACTTCTGACTCTGAACTAAGGAATTAAATCTGTTTTTTTTTTTTTTTTTTTTTTTTGGCTTTTGGGTCACACCCGGCAGTGCTCAGGGGTTACTCTTGGCTGTCTGCTCAGAAATAGCTCCTGGCAGGCACGGGGGACCATATGGGACACCAGGATTCAAACCAACCAGCTTAGGTCCTGGATCAGCTGCTTGCAAGGCAAACATCGCTGTGCTATCTCTCTGGGCCCTATATGCTATTCTTAAATGAGATAATAGATCTTCTCACTAAGCATTAGAATTACTGATGATTACTCATCAAATGAATAAAACCAAGAATAAAATTAAAATAACTATATGTTCCTTGATGCAGGATGGTGATAATACATGATCCATGGCAGACACCACTTTATTAGAAAACATTGCCCAGTGTAGCTTAAGTAATAAAATAGATTGATTGTTCTTTGTTGTTGGAAAGACTGGGGTGGGTGGCTTTAAAATAAATGAGGTTGAAGTTATAGTTAGGTTGTCAGGATTTCCTAGCCCTGATAATTTCTGTGGATCCCCTCTGTTAAAGGGCTTTCTTCTTGTTGCATAACAGCCCTTGATGGGGCTGGCTGATGGAGGGATGGAGGATGAGGTCTTTTTCCTCCGGTGGTTCTGAGGTGAATGCTGTGGGTAGAAAGCTAACAAGCAGTCAGGGTTCAGAAGAAATCAGCTTTATTCAGAGGATATAGCTGAAGCCAAAAGCCCCAGAATCAGCCCCAGAAAAAAGCCTCTGCCTTCCACAGACCCTTGCTTTTATACAGCAGAATCAGGTACCACCCTAGGGTGGGAGCAGAATGCCAGGTCACACTCTAGGGTAGGGCACAATTATTGATTAGGGTAGGATTAGTAACATAATAATCTTATGGAAATGTTTACATACATAACAATTCCCCCGTTTTAGTAAACATTAATAATATACAAAAGTAAGTAATATTGTCTATAATTATTAAAGGAAAAACTAAGCAATAATAAAAGAGTGGCTGTTTGCATAAGTGCATCACAGGGAAATGTAAAGAAAAACCTCTAACCTAAACACAGGGTGTCTAAAACCTGAAACATGTTTCAAGGAATCAACTACAAGATCCAGAGATGATAGATCTACGACATACAAGATGAAGAATTCCAAGTAAGTTCTTCCTTGGAAAAGCAGATGGAGAATCTGAAATTCAATGATCAAGGATCTCGTAGGTGATGAGGAGCTCCCGGGGCAATCAGAAAGCCCAATTGTAATCCATAGATAGAGATTCTTCGAAGAGATGCTAGAAAGGCTGTGTAGCAGGCAAAATGAAGCACATTTTTCCATTCAAGTCCAGGTTGACCAGAAAGCCCATCTTTGAGGGCAGTGAATTAGGCTCTTAAGTGGCACACAGCTCCTGCACAGTGGGGGGCCACTGCAATGATGATCAATAGGTATCTGAACTTAATCCAAGTTCTTAGTTCAGGCAGAAGTCCATATGAGGTCCAAAATTGATGTACCAAGTATGGCCGATTATTTATAGATGGGAGCTTAAGTCACAAACCAAAACAAAATGTTTAAGGCAGAGAACTTCCCCGTGTAAATAAACAACTTGAGGGTCTATCCAAAATTGATAGAACCTCCTTTTAAACCTAGTATTTTTCCCTATAATGCACCCACCCAAAAAAACCCTGAGAACAGACAAAAATATTATTTAGGAAATTATAGACAACAATATCTAACCCACTAACCTAAAGTCAAGAAAGCAAAACCGTAATGTAATACAACATCAATTCCTAAGATTAAAAACTAAAATGGAAAAACCTTAATTACAATAGTCAAAAGAAGAGTAGTATCAGGGCCCGGAGAGATAGCACAGCGGTGTTTGCCTTGCAAGCAGCCAATCCAGGACCAAAGGTGGTTGGTTCGAATCCCGGTGTCCCATATGGTCCCCCGTGCCTGCCAGGAGCTATTTCTGAGCAGACTGCCAGGAGTCACCCCTGAGCACTGCCGGGTGTGGCCCAAAAACAAAACAAAACAAAACAAAACAAAACAAAAAGAGTAGTATCAAATATAAGTTCAAAGGATTACAATTACAAGAAAAATACAAAAGGTGAAATTTCTACAGAGTCCAATACCAGTCTGTAAAGATGAGGGGTCTGGAACTCCGAAAAGATCGGCCAAAGACACTTGATGAGTCTGGAAAAGCGGGTTGCAGCCTGGTACAGGGTACAAAACTCCAACAGTCAAGGATTTCTTTCTCAGGCCAAGATCAAGAGGCTTGTAGTTGTGGGTGAAGGAGATGGTTTGTACATGTGAAGGGATTCCTGAAAATTAAATGTTAAGGGCTAGGAAGAGAGAGGGAAGAATAAGGAAGACTAAATTGGGAAAGATTAAGTTAGGAAAAAGAGAACTATATACAAAATATGCAAAACAGACCAACACAGAACAAGACATACACATACAGACTTCACAAAAAATATGGCCATTGGGCCCGGAGAGATAGCACAGCAAGCACCCGATCCAGAACCTAAGGTGGTTGGTTCGAATCCCGGTGTCCCATATGGTCCCCCGTGCCTGCCAGGAGCTATTTCTGAGCAGACAGCCAGGAGTAACCCCTGAGCACCGCCGGGTGTGGCCCAAAAACCAAAAAAAAAAAAATATGGCCATAACACTCACTCATACTTACCAAAAAATATTTGTTGGAAAGGATCCAAATAAAGCAAAAGAAAAAATTCAGCTGAATCAACAAAAAGCGCTTTAAAATGTAATAGCCAGAAATTGTTTAGATGAATAATTTCAAATTCAAAAAAAAATTTTTTATGGCAGAACAGAGAAGATCCGAAAGAGAATTTCATGCACAATACAAACATGGAAAACTCTACTGTAAGTGCATAACAGTTATACAGTAACTCTGTGATAGTCAATCATAGGTGAGGAGAACTGTGAAGAGAGTCCACCTAAAAGGTATCGTTATGTCAGCATGATGAATTCATTTCTGTCTTAAAACCTAAATTGAGGGAAATAAAGCAATGATGTTAGAATAAAAAGAGTGAAAGTCATTAAATGAATATATCTAAAAAAGAAAAACAGCATTAATATGATGAGAAATTTTTCTTTCAGGTGAACCTTGAGTAAATTAAATTGTAAGCTTTCATGATCAACTGTGACCAAGAGCAATAATGAAATTAGGACATAAATCCACCATACAACGAAACATATTGGGAGTTCATTTTCAATCCTATTCATTGATCATGCCTGTGGAAAGAATCATAGAGCATTAATTGCAACTGATAAGGAAGTGAAATGATTATCTGGTGTTCATTGTAGATCTCTAAGAAGTATAAAACAGGATGTGGATTTCACAATGTATTAGGGACTTTTTTAATCTTTTTGTCATTGAAATTGATCCAGTGTTGTCTTGCAGCAAATTTACAGAATGAAGTACAGTGCCCATAGTGAACTTTACCATAATGGTTTGACACTGATGATAAGTTGTACTCCTTTTTTTCTTTTTTTGGTTTTTGGGCCAACCCAGCGGTTCTCAGGGGCTACTCCTGGCTATCTGCTCAGAAATAGCTCCTGGTAAGTACGGGGAACCATATGGGATGCTGGGATTTGAACCAACCACCTTAGGTCCTGAATCGGCTGCTTGAAAAGCAAACGCCGCTGTGCTATATCTCTGGCCCCATAAGTTGTATTTCTTTTTTTTTGTTTGTTTTTGGGCCACACCCGGTAACGCTCAGGGGTTACTCCTGGCTATGTGCTCAGAAGTTGCTCCTGGCTTGGGGGACCATATGGGACACCGGGGGATCGAACCGTGGTCCATCCAAGGCTAGCGCAGGCAAGGCAGGCACTTTACCTTTAGCGCCACCGCCCGGCCCATAAGTTGTATTTCTTAATCTTTTATTATCTGAAGTGAATTCTACTAAATTGAGGTCTTCTAAAGGAAGAATCCACATACATGTGCAATTTTTTTTATTTGTTTGCCATCAAAAGCAAAACGTTTCAAGTGTATTATTAGTACTGGTGGCAGTTTCCATAAATATGTTTTCTTGGGTCTTCTTTTTTTTTTTTTTTTTTTTTTTTTTTTTTGGTTTTTGGGTCACACCCGGCGGTGCTCAGGGGTTACTCCTGGCTGTCTGCTCAGAAATAGCTCCTGGCAGGCATGGGAGACCATATGGGACACCGGGATTCGAACCAACCACCTTTTGGTCCTGGATCGGCTGCTTGCAAGACAAACGCCGCTGTGCTATCTCTCCGGGCCCAAATACGTTTTCTTTGAAAAAAATCTCTTCTAGTGTTGCAGCTGTTGTACTGAACTTTGTTGTCATCATTTAACTCAAATTCGCAGCCCGCAGGCTATTTGTGGCCCTCCGTACAACATTTGTGGCCCTGCCCTAGAGGATTTTGTTTTGTTTTGTTTTGTTTTAGTTGTTTGGGTCACACCCCCAATGTTCAAGGCTTACTACTACCTTTGCACTCAAGGATCACCCTGACTTTGTCTCCTGCGGCCCCCAGGTAAATTGAGTTTGAGACCCCTGATTTAACTCTTCTTTAAAAAATTTAAAGAGGCAATCCTGTAATGTACATTTATCTGTAGACATGACAGCCAGAGACAAATGAACAAATGTCTCATAAACCTTAGACTTTTGGTGGCATGGGAGACACTGTAGTATAGATTTGAATAGCCCTTGAAAGAGATCATAAATAATAGATTTGTGAGCCTTTTGGTATTCTGGACTAGATTGTTCATAATTTTCATTTTCCATAAGATGTATAGTTTTATCTGTCATTAGATTTACAGTAAGCAAATCCTGATGTAGTCCCTCTATTAGAAACATTAGTAGTTCGTGTGGATCCTGCTGATTGTGTCCAGCAAACTGGTCATTAAGTAAACCAATTGTTACTTTGAAGCTTTCAGGGTTAATATATCTATGATATCCATTTCTCTGGTTTTGATGAGCCGACCTAATTCTTAGGCTAATTTACCTTTATGCTCCATTGGATTTTTCCTGTTAATATCCTTTTTATAATGATCTTGATGAAAATACTGAATCAAGTCTGAAATATTATACAGGTATTGCAATATTGAGTTCATGTAGCAAGAGTTTCCTATATTTTGGAGCCCAGTCAAGACAGGTTCCTCTCTTTCCTTTTCCATCCTGGAATGTTAAGAGTTTATCATTACTGTCAATCTCACTCAATGTATGGTGTGTAACAGCTAAATCCTTGTTCCCTGTCCCGGAGACCTCAGCAATGTTGAGTATTCTGTATTTGATCTGAAGGGGAGTTTATAGTCTGAACCTGATCATGTGTGCTAGCCCAATTTCTTTTTATTTGCTTTTGTTTTTGGGCCACACCCAGCATTGCTCAGGGGTTACTCCTGGCTGTCTGCTCAGAAATAGCTCCTGGCAGGCACGGGGGACCATATGGGACACCGGGATTCGAACCAACCACCTTAGGTCCTGGATCAGCTGCTTGCAAGGCAAACGCCACTGTGCTATCTCTCCGGGCCCTCTAGCCCAATTTCTAACAAGGCATAATGGAACCCAAAATTTCTTGGGAGGGTTGTCATTTGTAGAAACATAGGCATAATCCCTTCCTCTCAGGAGAAGATATCCAGCTATGCATTTTTCATCCTCCTTGATTCAAATAGGTGTATGGGTTGTTTCTTGTCTCTGAATAACTTCTTTAAAATGTCTTTCCTCTGCAGTGTAACTTTCCCCTTGGGGTAAATTTAGATATATTAGTGTGATAAGAGTCAAAGATAACTAATCAGTTGGTGATCAGGCTCTTTTTTTATTGTTTTGTAATTGAGTTTTTTTTTTTTTTTTTGGTTTTTGGGTCACACCTGGCAGTGCTCAGGAGTTACTCCTGGCTCTATGCTCAGAAATCACTCCTGGCAGGCTCGGGGGACCATATGGGATGCCGGGATTTGAACCACCGATCTTCTGCATGAGAGGCAAACACCTTACCTCCAAGCTATCTCTCCGGCCCCTGTAATTGAGTTTTTAAGGTTCTGTGAGTCCTTTCTACAATGGCCTGTCCCCTACAATTGAAAGGAATCCCCTTCAGATGTCTTATCTGCCATTATTTACAAAAAATTCAAAATTTTTGCTAATATAGGCTGGCCCATTATCAGTTTCTATAGAATATGGAATACCCATCACAGAAAAACATTGTAAAAGTGTTGTATTAAATAATTAACGATGGGGCTGGATGGAAGTGGATAGCATCCCAGGCCACGTGGCTTCGCAACCCCCATCCAGCCGGCGGGTTTCAGGCCCAGGTGAACGGCGTAATCAAGACTCACTCACAGGCAGGCATTAGGAAGCATCATCTTTATTCATGCCCTGACCACCACAGGTGTGTGGCCTATCTCATAACCTTTCAAGCATTCGGCCATTCTTAGCCCTGCATCTTATAATTCAGCCATCTTCCTTTGGCCTCCATCCTGGTCAAAGACCAAAAGAGGCAAAGAACCTAAAGCCCGCGAGCGCAGCAGGGCCGAGACCCTTCATTCCCTGGCTTCAGGGTTTATCTACCTATTCCAAGACCTCTCCTAGGAATGGGCGGGGTTTTGCAGGTAAGGTTACACCTAATATCTGGTTCCCAAGACCCCTCCCAGAAATGGGTGGGTCTTAGGTAGCTACACCCAAATCCAGGGTCTCAGATAGGTACACCAACATTTCCCCCTTTTCTGAAATATAAAGACCCTTTTGTAATTCTGACTCCACCTTTAGCCAAAGGTGGGTTAATATTTTCATGCACCAACGTAATAGAGTGAAAATTAATATACCAGCCCTTTTCAAAAACATAACATTTCTGCAAAATATACTATACACCTGTAACTTAATATTTTCTTAATGCTTTTTTACCAAGCACTATTTCAGAACTTTCATGTTCATATACTTTTAAACTATATTGGGGGAACTTTCTGTTCCTATTAACCTTCCCTACACAGAAGTATTACAGCATAAATGTATAACATACATTTTAAAAACAGGCTAAGTACATTAAAATACACACAGTAAAACATTTTGCAATTGGCCCCGGAGAGATAGCACAGCGGTGTTTGCCTTGCAAGCAGCCAATCCAGGACCAAAGGTGGTTGGTTCGAATCCCGGTGTCCCATATGGTCCCCCGTGTCTGCCAGGAGCTATTTCTGAGCAGACAGCCAGGAGTAACCCCTGAGCACCGCCGGGTGTGGCCCAAAAACCAAAAAACAAACAAACAAACATTTGCAATTGAAAATATTAACTATGAAAAACAACAAAACACATTTAAATTATAAAGAAAATGACTTAATCAAGACAAAGATGCAGGCGGTTAGAAATCAGATCTTTAAATGGGCTAAAACTGCTAATACTCCTATTTTTTTTAAACCACTAACTAACTAAAACTTATCCCATCACCAACTATGAGTAAAATATATAACTACCCGCTTAGTCCCTACACCTAAAGTCCAGATGCTGGTTTGTTCCATGCTGATCTCACCACGTGGCTTCCTTCTATAGTTTCAGGCCCCGCTGCCGGTTCGCTCGCTGTTTCACCTTTGTGATCTGGAGGGTGGATTCCAGGCTTGCCGCGGAGCAAAGCTAAGCTGAGCTGAGCTGAGGCATTCCTGCTTCTGGGCTGATAGAGCTTTTCGCCGCTTTGCTGCAGGGCTCACGTTGTCTGCTGATTGTAGCTGCCTGCAGAACGTCCATTTTCTGCTGATAGTTTTGGCCGCTGCTTTTTTGCAGGGCGCATCTGGATGTTCAGAATTTTAAAAGTTCTGTCCGAAATTTTCAAAGTCGAAATCCAAATTCAAGCCAAAGGTTATTTTCAGAAAATCAGTCCATTTTCAATAGTCTTTTTTCTCCTCTGTTTCCAATTTAGACTTTTAATCAGTCTTTGAGGAGGCCGAGGTTTTTGTTTATTGTAACAAAGTTTCAGTCCTGGGCCTGGGTCTGGGCTGGAGGCGATGCAAGCTTCCACCTCCCTTCTTTCAGTTGCCCTTCTGCCCCCATAAGTGGTGTTTTTGAAAAGGGCTGGTATATTAATTTTCACTCTATTACGTTGGTGCATGAAAATATTAACCCACCTTTGGCTAAAGGTGGAGTCAGAATTACAAAAGGGTCTTTATATTTCAGAAAAGGGGGAAATGTTGGTGTACCTATCTGAGGCCCGCCCATTAATGGGAGGGGTCTTGGGAACCAGATATTAGGTGTAACCTTATCTGCAAAACCCCGCCCATTCCTGGGAGGGGTCTTGGAATAGGTAGATAAACCCTGGAGCCAGGGGATTAGGGGTCTCTCTGCCCTGCTGTGCTCACTGGCTTTAGGTTCTTTGCCTCTTTTGGTCTTGGACCAGGATGGAGGCCAAAGGGAAGATGGCTGAAAGGGTTAAGACGCAGGGCTAGCGAAGTATGGCTGTGCTTGAAAGGTTATGAGATAGGCCACACACATGTGGTGAATAGGGCATGAATAAAGCTGATGGTTCCTGATGCTTGCCTGTGAGTGAGTTCAATTCCCGTCGCTTTCCTGGACCCCAGACCCGCCGGCTGGATGGGGTTACAGAGCCACGTGGCCTGGGATGGCAGAGAGAAATCCATCGCCATCCACCGCCATCCAGCCCCATTGTCAATTATTTAATTCAACATAATGGCCATCGTTAATTATTTAATTCAACATAAAAGAAAACTACAAGCAGCCTTAGACTTTTGAGAAGACAGGGATTGCCCACATAAAACGAGAATATGTATGTGTCCACTACAACATGAAGATATGGTTTTCTTGGAAATAAAGCTGTTTGAGTTATATCCATTTGCCAAAGTTTGTTAGACTGTAAGCCTCTTGGGTTTGCTCCTGCTATGAGTTTTTTTTGTTGTTGTTAATGGTGCACAAATATTGCATTTTTCTATAATTTTTCTAACCTGCCTCCATGGAATTTGGTAATTCACATGTAAATGGCGTGCATTTGTGTATAGGGTTGAATGTTCCTCTACAGGTGATTTAAATATAGGCATTGCTAACAAGTCAGCAGTTTTATTTTTTTGAGCCATCGGTCCTGGAAGACCTGAGTGGACTCTAATATGAGAGACAAAAATGGGTTCAGTTCGCTTTTGAAGAAGCTGTTGTAATTGTTTAAGTAAATTCTGTATTATTGGGTTATTAGCATTAAGGGAGACAGTGGCTATTACAGGACATAAATTTACCACATACAAAGAATCAGAAACGATATTCATGGCTTCAGATACATTTTCTAATAGGTAAATTAACGTTGCTAATTCAACTTTCTGTGCAGATTTATATTTGGTATCTATGGTCATATTAATGTTGTCTCCGGTTATTCCTCCTTTTCCATTTTGGGATCCATCGATGTAAAAAACCTTGGCATTGGGAATAGGGGAATCCCAAACAATTGAAGAAATAACAAACTGAGTTTTCTTTAAAAAGTCCCAAGTTTTTCCTGCTGGACAATGGGAGGATATTTCTCCTGTGAAATCTGAGAGGGCTCTTTGTAGAGATTCATTAAGCAGCAATATTGTCTCAATTTGATATTGGCAAAATTATTATATCTGGGTCGAAACCTAGTAAAGATATAGATCTGAGGGGCCGGGCGGTGGCGCAAGAGGTAAGGTGCCTGCCTTGCCTGCACTAGCCTTGGACAGACCACAGTTCGATCCCCCGGTGTCCCATATGGTCCCCCAAGCCAGGAGCAACTTCTGAGCGCATAGCCAGGAGTAACCCCTGAGCTTACCGGGTGTGGCCCAAAAACCAAAAAAAAAAAAAAAAAAAAAAGATATAGATCTGAGTCTCCCCTTGATAATAATCTCTGAAATCAGTTGCAAGTAGGAGAGAACTGAGCAAGGCTGTTTGTTATGTAAATACACCCATTTCAGATGTCCTGCTTGTTGCATCAGTGCCCCCTGTGGGGGTTTCTATAGTAGGGAAGATTAACAGAAATACCTTTTCTCCTGGGATGAATCTTAAAAGAAATGATTTTTGTAATCTGCTCAAGAAGATGTCCAATTCATTTTTGGCAGCTGTTGTTAAATTTCTTGGGCTATCTAAAGCAGTATCACCTGCCAAAATTTTAAACAGATTTGAGAACTCTGCTTTCAGGATTCCTAGCACAGGGCAGAGACAATTTATGTCACCTAAAAGTCTCTGAAAATCATTAAGTGTTCTGAGGTTTTCTCTTTTTGTTTGTTTTTTTTTTGGGGGGGGGGTGGGGGCCACACCCGGCAGTGCTCAGGGGTTACTCCTGACTGTCTGCTCAGAAATAGCTCCTGGCAGGCACAGGGGACCATATGGGACACCGGGATTCGAACCAACTACCTTTGGTCCTGGATAGGCTCCTTGCAAGGCAAATGCCACTGTGCTATCTCTCCGGGCCCTTCTTTTTTGATAGAAGTTTTTTTTTTGATGTATTGACATTTGGTCCAAAATAAAACCCAAATATTGATATGGTGGCATTGTCTGTATTTTTTCTAAAGCTATTTTTACTCCTGATATTTGTAAACAGTCAATAACATAAGAGTATAAGTCCTGTAAATCTGTTTCATTGTTCATTGTGAGCAAGATATCATCTGTATAATCTGTATCATGGCTTGAGGAAATTTTTCATGAGCAGGGCTCAAAACCTTTTCTACAAAAAACTGGCACATTGTTGGGGAATTCAGCATGCCCTGGGGAAGAACAGTCCATTGGAAACATCTGTAGGGATGAGTATTATTGAGAGAAGGAACTGAAAATGCCAAACTTTTTTTTATCATCTGGGTGAATAGGAATATGGTAGAAGCAGTCTTTCAGATTAATTATAATTAGTGGCCATTCCTTTGGAATAACTACAGGTGATGGTAAATCAGCCTGCAATTTGCCCATTGGTATCCTGGATAAATTCATAGCTCTAAGATCCATCAAAAGTCTCCATTTACCGGATTTCTTTTTTATAGTGAATATAGGTGAATTCCATTGAGAAAAAGATGGTTCAATATGTCCTAAACTTAGCTGTTCCTCCACTAATTCTGTCAGCACCTTTAATATATCAGTTTTAAGGGGCCACTGACATGTCCAAATGGTTTGTCAGATTTCCATTTTATTTTTATTGGTGCTGGGGTTTTTATGGCAGTGGCCCCTACGAAAACTTTTGGGTTTTTAAATCAAGGGAAATTCGGGTGCTTCTGGAGCTACTGGGATATGGAATTCTGCCTTCCACTGTTTTTGTAGGTCATTTTTCCACAAGGATGGTGAAAATGGGCCCACGTCAGGTCTGATCATAGCTATTTGATTTTCTGGGCCATAAAACACCATAGTCCTCATACTCAACAAACAGGAACTTAAACCTCCTACTCCTTCCAGTTAATATGGGATTTCCTGGAGAGGCCAATTTCTGGCCATTCTTTATCAGAGATTATGGTAACCTGAGCACCCAAGTCTAGCATGCTCAGAAAGGGTCACTCTTCAAGTGAAGTTTGATCATTGGGGTTTCATCTTTTAATGTAGTAACCAGAGCCACGAGTGGGTTGTGAGCAGCACCCGGATCTGTGTTTCCAAAACCTCCAATTCCTTTTTTTTATCTGAGTTCCCACATTTGACATAAGGCACTATCACTATCTGGGCAATTGCTTCTTCTTTTTTAAAGGTCCACTTAACTGGTAGAGTAATAACTACAACGATTTTTCCCACTGAATCTAAGTCAATGACACCAGTGGTTATTGATATATTCTTTTTGTTGAGGGACCTTCTGCCAAGAATCAAACTCATAGTATCTAGGGGTAGTGTGCCCACAATGCCAGTTTCTAACATGTAAGGGCATACTCCTGGGTAAATTGTAATGTCCTCTGGGCATACGATGTCCAATCTGGCGCTCTCTGATATAGCGTGAATTAATTTCCTAATCGTGATGAATTTTCTTGGGCTGGGCTGGAAAGGATTATGGTTTCAGGAATTTGGCCCTGTTTTGATAGGGCCTGGGGGAGGCCCTGTGGGCATTTCCCTGCATCATGTCTGTATGCATGGAAGGAATTGAATTTAAAAGGTATGTTGCATAACACTTCTCTGGTGTGATGGTGAGGGGGCAGGTTGTATAATATATAACAATAGCTTCAGAAACATGTTATTCATTCTAAAGGGCAGTTAGAAAACTGCCAGATGTATTTTCCCCCTCCAAGTAGTTTGTAAGTTACTCTTTTTTGCTAAACCAACTATTCCATTCCTAGCACAGATGATCTCATTATTTTATGTGTTCTTGTACTGACTGATTTTCCTCAAAGGCGAAATCCATTAGGCACAAAACAGCTAGTTTTGTTCATTATGCAAACCCAGTATCTGGGCATGTTCAGGAAAGGTAAGCCTTTACTGAATATATGAAGTTCCAGGGAAGGTTTTGGGTTCTACTTGAACCACATGCCATTGTATAGTCTGAGGCTGATAGATTTCTGTTTCTTTTTTCTTTGTTTTGTTTTGGGTCACACGTGGTGGTGCTCAGGGGTTACTTCTGGCTCTGCACTCAGAAATAGCTCCTGGTAGGCTTGGGGAACCATATGGGATGCCGGGGATCAAACCCAGGTTTATCCTAAGTCAGCTGCATGCAAGGCAGATGCCCTACCACTGTGCTACTGCTCCGGCCCCAAGTGAAAATACTATTAATTAAAATGGGGGAAAATACTAAACAACAAATCCACTGTTGTGGTCATTTGTGTGTTGTTTTCATGCCAGGGATAGAACTGGGGACTTCATACATTCCAAGCAAGTCTACTATTCACCTGCAGTTCTAGTCCTCTACTTGTGTTTGCTTTCTTTTTTATGGGTTAGCACTGCACCTAAATGCCTAGTTGGTTGAGGGGATAGAATGGGCCAAATTCCAAACAAGATTTCCTTTCTGCAGGTGGGGGTTTATTCTTTTGTTTTGTTTTGTTTTGTTTTGGGGTCACACCAGGTAGCGCTCAGGAGTTACTCCTGGCTCTACACTCAGAAATTGCCCCTGGCAGGCTCCAGGGACCATATAGGATGCTGGAATTCGAACCACTGACTTCCTGCATGGAAGGCAAATGCCTTACCTCCATGCTATCTCTCTGGCCCCAATTCTTTAAGTTTACTTCAAGGCTTTGAGTAATCTCTTTGTATCACACACACTGGCTGTGCCTTGACAATAGGTGCTGCCTGCTGACTTGCTTAAGTTTATATGCTTAGCTATAAATATTCTGAGAAATTATCTGTCATGGGAAATTCTCTCCCTTCCATTTTTCTTTTCTTTTTTTCTTTTTGTTTTTGAGCAACACCCGGTGATGCTCAGAGATCACTCCTGGCCTGGGGGACCACATGGGATGCTGGGGATCAAACCCAGGTCCATCTTAGGTCAGCCGCATGCAAGGCCCTACCACTGTGCTATCACTCCGGCCCCTCCCTTCCATTTTTTTAATTTAGTGTGAGCTGCTCAAGTTTCTAAGTATGCATCATGTGTTTTCAAATGGGCCTCAATGATGGTTAGCACAGATACTTTCCTTTCTTGGTTATCTACATTTCTTTGTATTTCTATGTAGAATAGTTTTCAGACTCTGCTTTGTTTTGTTTTGGGCCACACCCAGTGGTGCTCAGGGGTTACTTCTGGCTCTGTGCTCAGAAATTGCTCCTAGCAGGCTTGGGGCACTATATTGGATGCTAGAGATCAAACCCAGGTCTGTCTCAGGTTAGCTGAGTGCAAGGCAAATGACCTACTTCTGTGTATCACTCCAGCTGGATTCTGCTTTGTGAGGAAGAAACTGCTGTTAGCCAGCATGCCTAGATCCTCTGTAAACTAGACTTATTGGAATGTTAAGAATATAGCTGAGCCTTCCATTACAATGGAGATTCAACTCTTCTGTTCTTTTTTTGTTGTTTGTTTGTTTGTTTGTTTGGCCAAACCCAATGATACTCAGAAGTTACTCCTGGCTATGCGCTGAGAAGTCGCTCCTGGCTTTTGGGGAACCATATGAGACACTGGGGATCAAACCCAGGTCCATCCTGGGTCAGCCGTGTGCAAGGCAAATGCCCTACCACAACACTACCACTCCGGCCCTGGTCTTCCTATTTTTTGAAAAATAGCATTTTACCAAGACACTGTGATTTACAAAGTTGTTCATAATAGGACAGCTTTTTTTATATATAACGTATAACAATTATATGATGTAATATATTTATAACAATAAAACATAAAAAGAGTTGTTTTAGGCATACAATGTTCCAACACCAGTCTCACTAATAGTGTGCCCTTCCTGCCACCAATATCTCCCTCCCACCCTTTTGTCTGCCCCTGTGGCAGGCATATAGCAAATTGATTTCTTGTTGATTGCTCCAACAAAACTTAGAGGAATAGCAAATGGAGTGATCAGAAAATAAATCAGTGAAAGTCAGGTAATGATAATTGGTTGTTATAGAATTTTAACCTGTATAAATAAATTTAAACCATGTATACAATATAATACATTCTCCAAGGATGGTTAGTGCTGGTTGTGCCTCTGTGTTAATGTGTTAACTCATTGAGCTTTGGTGAGCTTCTGTGTCTTTTGCCCATTGGTTCTTGTGTTCCTGCTGTGCTAGGGGTAAGTCTTTATAGTTAACTTCCCTGAAAAATTCTGAGGGATTAGGCTGGGCTTGATCATTTTTCCTCCTCAGTTCATCATTACTGAATGACAGGAAGTGTAACTGTGAGAGGTGTATAATTTGCTGAGTAGATCTGTGTTATACAGCCAACTGCTTGCTTCAGGAGCCATGGTGTGGGCTAGTGATCATGCCAGAGGATAACTGGAGGTCTGCTGGTGCCTAACTGGAAGGGAGTGACTCAGTTAGAAATTAATCTCACCTGGAGGGGGGGAGTTGCAGCCAGAGGTTTGGGAGCTGTGGTGTGGGCCCCTTTATATCTGTCTTCTCTGCCTTCTTCTTGGCTTCACTCTGGACACAGGTTCCATTTCCTAAATGTTCTTTGTTTCTATTTTTAAAATTTATTTTTATAAGGATATTTTTATTTAAGCACCATGGTCCTAGATGTTCTTTAAACACTGACTTTATCAGTACTGATTGGGCTCATGTGGTAGAAATGGCATCTATTCATGACTATTCATCTATAAGTTGGATTTGATGCTCAGTGTGAGTTCACAGTGTGTTTCACCAGTATCACTGGGAAAACTTTTCAGAAAAAGTCAAAGCTTGATGAGCTCTCAACAGATATTCTGAGTTGGTTGAAGTGGGGGTGTAGAATCTGTGATTTTTTTTTTTGATCTCCAAAGGTGGGAGTCAGTTTAGAGCTACATCTAGTGATGCATGGTGAACCTATAATGTTGGGGATTGAACAGGGATAAGCTGCATGCAAGTTCATGTGGCTTGAATCATCTGCACTGTCTTCATGGTCTTTGTTGTTTGTGGGCAACAACTAATGGTGCTTGGAGCTCACTCCTGGTGGGCTTGGGGGATCATGGATTGAACCCGGGTTTGCCATATGCAAGTAGACAACTTACCAACTTCTGTACTATATCTCTAGTCCCTAGAATTTGTGTTTTTTTAAACTTTATTTATTTGTTTATTGGTTTTTGGGCTACACCTAGCAGTGCTCAGGGATCATTGCTGGCTCTGCACTCAGAAATCTCCCCTGGAAGGCTGGGGGACCACATAGGATGCTGGGAATTGAACTGGGACCTGGCTGCATGCAAGGCAAATGCCCTACCTCTGTGCTATCTCTTCGGCCCTAGTATTTTGTGTTTTTCCCCAGCAAAAAAATTTGACACTCCTCTGCATTCTGAGACTCCTCTGCAGTTGGAAAATGAAAGAACAAAAAGAAAGGTGAAGTCAGTGAGCCAGCCACATCACCCAGTTGTCCTCTACAAAATCTCTTCTTTCTTCTTTGAAAGCTCCTTGTTACCTGTCTTCCTATTCAAGAAGAAGGCAGATAGTCAGAGGGACTGACAAAACATACTGAAGAACATAATTACTGTCATTAAAAGGAGCAGAATCTGCCAGGAGCAATTTCTGTGTGTGGAGCCAGAAGTAACCACTGAGCACTGCTGAGTGTGACCCAAACCCCCCAAAAAAGTCAGACCTCTGTAATTGGAGATCTTGGATTGGCACAGGTCCTAGGATGAAAAGGAGCAGAATGGCAGATGCTGTTCTGTCTAACTTAGTGGATGGGCAAAATTCAGCTAGGTGTGGGGCCCTTCACCAAATCAGTGCCAACTTCTTGATGCTAGTGTTCTTACACTTGCACAACAGACCTAAATATACAAGATACATAGCTGGAAACTTTAGGCCCATGAGGATAAAGAGGTGTGAAGTATATTGGGTCAGCGCCCATCTCTGAGCAACTACCGTAAAATCCTGTGTTTCTTAGTTGAATATCTTTATTTTTCTCATCCTGGGCATTAAACCCGACTTCATAGGAGCAAGGCAAACTTGCTTCTGAGCTGCATCTCCAGCCCTGCCTTCAGTGTATTTAGAGAGAACAGGTGACTGACTGGCCTGTCAGGGCTCTGCTCTAGGACTGTGGGTCTGAGCTGCACTGAGTGTGCATGACTTTTATGCTTGTTATTGATGGCATAAAATAGAGTTGATTAAGAATATCTGTATTTTGGGGGCCAGAGCGGTGGGGAAAGCAGTAGGGAGTTTGCTTTGCATGTGCTAACATAGGACAGACCACAGTTCGATCCCCCAGCATCCCATATGGTCTACCAAGTTGGGAGCAATTTCTGAGTTCATAGCCGGAGTAACCCCTAAGTGTCACCAGGTGTGGCTGAAAAAAAACAAATACAAATACAAATATATTTTTTTCCTTTTTGGGCCACACCCAGTGACGCTCAGGGGTTACTCCCAGCTATGCGCTCAGAAATCACTCCCAGCTTGGGGGACCATCTGGGATGCTGGGGGATCGAAGAGAGGTCTGTCCTAGGCTAGCGCAGGCAAGGCTTACTGCTCTGCACCACTTCTCCGGCTCCATGTATTTTCTTTTCATTTTGGTGATTTTCAACTTATCATTTAGGTGATTTTTCTATAAAACAGTCATAATGATACCTTGTGTGTCACTCTCCCTCCAGCTTAGCTTTTTTTTTTTTTTTCTTTTTTTCTTTTTTGGATTTTGGGTCACACTTGGCAGCACTCAGGGGTTACTCCTGGCTCTGTGCTCAGAAATCACTCCTGGCAGGCTCAGGGGACCACATGGGATGTTGGGATTTGAACCACCGTCCTTTGGCATGCAAGGCAAACACCCTACCTCCATGCTATCTCTCAGGCCCCTCCAACTTAGTTTTTATGTGAAATAAATGACCTATATAGTATGCAGAATATTTCCCAAGTGATTGTACAGTAACATGATCTTATTATTTTCATATTTTTAAATGTATGCTTTATTGCATATATACTTTGCAAATATAGTAATATGGTTTAAAACTTAATATACTTAAAATATAAAGGAATATATTCTACCTGTTGTTGTGAACTGATTTAGGTAAAGGATGGGAGCAATTTGACTCTGAGAAATCCCTAGAGTAATATAAGCCATCACTTTAATCAATTTTCTCTCTAGAACTTCAGAGACAATTGACATTATATAGATATTAATCACATGAATTCTGCAAAGCCAAGAAGCACTTTACTCATGGTTGAGCACAAAAGTCAGCTCTCTATTTTGGGGTCATAAGAAGTTGGGTTTTAAGTCCACAAATTATAGTGTCCATAACCTTGGGTTAGTTTATGAACATAGGAATTTTATGCCTTTAATTATGAAAAACTACAGTCTTGAAGTAATCTGCTTTCTAATTTTTTTTTCTTTTCTTTTTCCTAGAAATAATTCCTCAGTGGAACTCTAAACATTTTTCATTTGCCAAAACATTATTTTCTACAAAATGAAGTCGTCATCTTAATATTAACCTGTTTTGTGTGGTTCCAATTCATCTGCTATGGCACATGAAGCTTGAACTCTAAGCAGGACAGGGTTCTTTGCGATGACAATATGACTAATAGTAAAGTAAGATCTATTATCAATCAAACAAGTGGTGGTTCCTGTGGTGGAAGAGGCTTTGTAGATTGGACTTTAAATTTAAATACAGTTCAGTCTGATAAATTTTTGAACTTACTGTTGAGTATGGTTCCAGTAATTTACCAGAAAAACCAGGAAGATCGGCACAAAAAGGCAAATGGTGTCTGGCAAGATGGATTGTCCACGGCCGTACAGACATTTAATAATCGGTCTGAGCAGCACTTGGACTACCACAGCTTCTCAGAGCAGCCTTTCCATGGCAGTAATGGGCATGCAACCCCCAGCTGCAATCCTAAGTACGATGACTATGCCAGCTACAACTACTGTGACGGGAGGGAGGTGTCAGAGACCACCGCCATGCTGCAGGACGAAGATCTCTCTAGTGATGGAGACAAAGATGTGATTGTAGAAACAAATCAAAAATTACCCAAAGAGTCCAGTGGTGTCATGGCATTGCAAATACTTTTGCCATTTTTGCTTGCTGGTTTTGGAACAGTATCGGCCGGCATGGTTTTGGACATCGTACAGGTGAGCCTTTATTTTTGTTTAATTTCATTGTGGCCCCTAGCTATATTTCTCACTTGAGGGTCCCCAGGAAGTTATAGGGAGGCCCACAGGTGAAATTCATGTAAATTTGAAGCCATGGTATTATAAGACTAAATGGTTATCTGATAGGACAGGGGAACCACAAGAAGGAAACAAGGGCAAAAGTGGGCTTTAGATAGAAAAATGGGTGAGAAACACTGATTTATAGTTACCATGCTAAGTTACCATGCTAAGACATTTTAGATTTGTTGCTGACTGAAACAAATGAATGCTGAATCTGGTAAAGAATTTGCCTTGTGCACATGGCTGACCTGGGACAAACCTGGGTTTAATTCCTGTCATCCATCTGGTTCTCCAAGCCTGCCAGGATCAATTTCTTTTTTTTTTTTTTTTTTTTTTTAGGATCAATTTCTGAGTGCAGAGCCAGGAGTAACCTGAGTGCTGCTGGGGTGGCCCAAAAACCAAAAATATAAAAAGGAAAATTATTTACCAGATTCAGCATCCATTTACTAGAATAAAAATTTGAATGTTTGCTAAAATAAATTTAGATAACTCACCAAGATGACCTGGCTTACCAACCTCATGTTCTTTACAGATTTTAATAACCACTTTAATGTACTAAACAAAAAATTACAAGGCATGGGAAAAACAGCGGAAAGCAGTTTAGTGACATCAAGGCTTTTGAGAGAAAATTGCATGTTTTTGAAAAAGACCTTGAGAGTGGACAGCTAAAATATTTTCCAACCTAAAAATACATTTGGATAATTCTACAACATTTGTGGACAGTCATAAAAACACCAGGAAATTCACAAAGCATATTTCACCATTGTAGCCAAAGCAAAGGAGAATTTTAGTAAAGGATTTTCTCAGTTCAGTAAGATGGAGACAACTCTTTCATTTATAACTTCTCCAGAAAAGTCCACATTTGAAGATCTTGATCTTTCCTGCTTACAGTGGTTGGATATTCAAAATTTGGAAATGGAGCCACTGGAATTTTAAGAAAAGAATACTATCCACTAAATTACTGTTCAGATTTGAAGGAACTATACAGAGCTTTACGAACAAGCAATAGCTTAAGAAATTCATAGCCCTGAAACTAGCTTTGCAAGAAGCATTAAAAGCTTCTTGAAAGGCTAGAGCTGGGCCGGAGAGATAGCACAGCGCGTTTGCCTTGCAAGCAGCCAATCCAGGACCAAAGGTGGTAGGTTCGAATCCCGGTGTCCCATATGGTCCCCCGTGCCTGCCAGGAGCTATTTCTGAGCAGACAGCCAGGAGTAACCCCTGAGCACCGCCGAGTGTGGCCCAAAAACCAAAAAAAAAAAAAAAAGGCAAGGCGAGAGCACACTTCCCACCACGTGGCAGAGTAAGGCACTCAATAATGGTGCAGATGGTTGCCCTCTGAAACAATGAAAAGGTATATCTACTTCTTGCTAGCATAAGGATTTATATATATATATATTATATATATATTTGGATTTTATATATTTTCAAAAATGAATTAATGTCTTGGTTAAAATCATTTAGCAGTCAATCATCACAAATTGATTTTTTTTTTTTGGTTTTTGGGCCACACCCGGCGGTGCTCGGGGGTTACTCCTGGCTGTCTGCTCAGAAATAGCTCCTGGCAGGCACGGGGGACCATATGGGACACCGGGATTCGAACCAACCACCTTTGGTCCTGGATCGGCTGCTTGCAAGGCAAACGCCGCTGTGCTATCTCTCCGGGCCCACAAATTGATTTTTTATTGATTTCTGATACTTCCATTTGCCATTCCTTTTGTTGGAGCAAGTAATTAAAAATAAATATGTAATATGCCTGCCAGATCTATCTGGAAAAGCAAATTCAATGACCTGTGTGCAGCTCTTGAACATATTGAGTGTGAAAGGGTGACAAATAAAATCACTGTTAGCAGTTCTGAAAATGAAATCCTAAAAGCGTGAAATTCTCTGTCAGACAATTTTTTTTTTTTTTTTTGGTTTTTTGGGCCACACCCGTTTAATGCTCAGGGGTTACTTCTGGCTAAGCGCTCAGAAATTGCCCCTGGCTTGGGGGTACCATATGGGACGCCGGGGGATCGAACCGCAGTCGCGATCTTTCCTTGGCTAGTGCTTGCAAGGCAGACACCTGACCTCTAGCATCACCTTGCCAGCCCCTCTGCCAGACAATTTTAAGTCCATGAAAGCAGTTGGGATTGCTCTTCTTACTTTGTTTGGGTCATCCTATGCTCTGAGCAGCTGTTCTCAGCTTTGAATCATATAAAATCGGATGCTTTCATTTTGCAGTTAAAACACTTTTTCAGTTTGCAGTTAAAACACTTTCTAGGGGTCGGAGAGATAGCCTGGAGGTAAGGGATTTGCCTTTCATGCAGAAGGACAGTGATTCAAATGCAGGCATCCCATAAGGTCCCCGTGCCTGCCAGGGCGATTTCTGAGCATAATGCCAGAAGTAACCCCTGAGCACTGCTGGGTGTGACCCCAAAACCAAAAAAAAAAAGACTTTCTAAGTTATTTAAATATTATTTAAAGATGTTATTTAAAAAAGGGAGTTTACATGGCCCTGTTGTGTTCCAATCTGGAATTTTCAATAAAAACGGTTGGTTTAATTGAAAGCTCTTTTGTTTTCTTTACACCATATTATTAGAAATGTAAAGATTTGCCGGGTGTGGTGGTGCACACCTGTAGTCCCAGCTACTCAGGAGGCTGAGGCCGGAGGATCGCTTGAGTCCAGGAGTTCTGGGCTGCAGTGTGCTATGCCGATGGTGTCCGCACTAAGTTCGGCATCATTATGGTGCCTCCCCAGGAGCAGGGGACCACCAGATTGCCTAAGGAGGGGCGAACCGGCCCAGGTTGGAAATGGAGCAGGTCAAAGCTCCTGTGCTGATCAGTAGTGGGATCGCACCTGTGAATAGCCACTGTACTACAGCCTGGGCAACATAGCGAGACCCTGTCTCTAAAAAAAAAAAAAAAAAAAAAATGTAATGATTTAACTATTGTAAATTTTACAAAAAAAACATGTATAGACTCTTTGGGAATACACATCGAGTCTTGACACAGTTAACAGTTTTAAGAAGTTTATTTATTTTTTTTACTCAGGATACATTTGAAATGTTATGTGAATAATACATTTAAAATATATTGTGTAACTGAATCAAATTCTTCCTAAATTCAGTATATTGAATGAAATTATTAAAACATTATAAATTGCCAATAAATTGAAATGAAAACCAAAGGATTGTGAATCAAATTGATTCTCTGACCATACAAAGATTTCAACCTTTAAAAATGATTTTAAATAGTTCAGGCAACTTTATAAAGAGTTTTTAGATATTAAAATCCTGTTATTAAGGTTTAATTGACGTGCTGGACTTTCAGGAAATTCTTTGGTTTTGTGCAGCAGTTTGGGCACTTGGGCTCAAAAAGGTTAACCATTGCTGCCCTGTAGTCTTTCTTCAAGGTCCTTGGAAGATTTTCTCTCAAACACAGTTTGAGATATAAGGTGACCCTGAACCTCTTGTCCTCTGTAGGAATGTCCTATTAGAAAGGGGTCTGTCCCAACCCTCTTCAAGGTTGGGATAGACTCCAATTTTTTAGATCGTTTATAGATATAGAGAGGAAAGACAAGACTGTGGCTAGTTGGTGCCAATCCAGGGTCTTGTATTGGTAGATGGTTGGTTCCTAGAGTAGGTGCAGAGAACCATGCTGGTCCCAAGATTCAGGGGTAAATGACTGATGTCCCCAAATCAAGTCACCAAGGTAAATGTTCAGAGTAGAATGCTCCTGTAGTAGGAAATCGAGTCTTCATCCCGAATGGAAACAACTCCTCTTAGTTTCTAATATTTTCCAATTTTAATGCACCTATGCAAAAGAAACAGTGCTATAGGATAATATTGCAGTCTCTGGGGAAGATAATAATCCTATCCTAGTTCTATCAAGAGCACAAAAATGGGTACCACCCATCATGGGTACCATCTCTACTCTTTTCTAAGAATTTCTATTAGCATATCAAAATAAAAATGGAAAGCATAACATACCATAGAGCATATACATGTTAAAGACTCAAGGGATGTGTATAACCTCTTTGTATACTTCTTAACTATAAGAGGTTATACACATCCCTTGAGTCTTTTGAGATAGTCTAAGGAGAGTAGATAAATTCTGGATCCCAAATGCAGTCTGCAATATAGTCTTGTGGAGTCTGGAAAAATGGCTTACAGCAGGAAATTTCCTAGATCTAAAAATCTCTCAATAGCCAAAAACAGTTGTAAGCAATAGTCTATGGTGAACTGTAGTAGTAAAAATTCACCACCAAGAACACATCAGTAACAGCAGTGTGCCCTCCTTCTTCTTTGAGGATGATTTACAGTTCAAGAATTTGAGTAACTGCAACAGCAGCAGCAGCTTGAATACATAGAGCAGGAGACCTTCATGTAGAATGAACCACAAAGAGCATCACGAGCAGTTCACATGCTAATGGTGCTGCCTGAGTCCCGCTTTCCATGCAGTGGGTGATGTGCAGCAAATTCAGCTGAGTTGATTTATATAGACCCTGGATTGGTACCATAAGCACCAGCATGACCACTGTGGAAACAGTGGCATCATCATCTTCCTGGAAAAAAAGAAATGGTCATATATAAGAAGGAAAGGCTAACTATAATATGAACAGAAATTACATAAAATATGGACAAACATTAAACAGAGGTGGCCACTACACACACACACACACACACACACACACACACACACTCATACAATAGGTTCATCAAAAATCTGATGGAATGGTGTCAAAATGAAGCAAAAAAAAAATCAGCTGAAATGGTAAAAAGTGCTTCAAAATAGAATAGCTGGTAACCTAGGTAGAAGAAAAAATACTTGGGTGCCCTGGGAGCCTTGATAGGCCCCCAGCCTTCCCCTCTTCTGCCCCCGGCCTCCAGGCCTCCTGGGGTGGCAGCCCAGGGGCCAGATAAGGTGAGTGTCGGGTGGGGTCCCTCCTGGATGGGGTCCCAAGCTTTCCCCACCCTTCTCCCACCTCTAGGGTGGGAAGAGCACAGGGTGTAGGGCAGGGGATCCTGGCTTCCAGCTCTCTTTCTTTCCTCTCTTGAGCTGGAGGCTAGCTCTAGCTGGGATGGGGTTTGGGGAGACCCCATGTGAAAGGCCTTCTCCCTAACTTGGGTGTGCTGGGAGCCTTGATAGGCCCCCAGCCTTCTCCTGGAGTGGCAGCCCAGGTGGCCAGAAATGGTTGGTCCTAACTTGGGATGTGCTGAGATTTGCTCGGTTGCGGTTTGTCACTGGCAATTTCTGACCACTCTGCATATGGAAAACTGCACGGGGGCGCTAATACACTTAATACACTGCATGTATTAAGAGTATTCCTTATCTTTATGTTATGTTTTGTGTATCCAGAATGTCCATTTTGTATTCTGCCCTTTCCCACACCCCTACAAAGCTCATTTTTACTCCTTAACTCCTCAACCCCCCCAAATATCACTAACCCACATTACTCTTTTTAACTTTAGTACTGCACAATCCTAATCAAAGACCAAAGCCATGCATTGTGTGTAACAACCCCAAACTGTTTCAGAAGACATAAAAAGGACACGTATTTCTTTAGAATATTTTGTTTTTTCTCTGACAGCTAAAAGTCTTACTAAATATTCTCTTATACAGTGACGATTCTAACCACTTTTTATCTTCTCTTTATGAGCTGTTCAACAAGGAATTTTGGTGAAAGAGCCCCCCAGGTTAATGCTTATGATTGAACCATGTAATGGGGATTGTTGGACTTGTTCTTACGACCCCCATATGCGCCAATAACGCCACGTGGCATTGCTCCTTTTTTGCATAGGCACATTAAAATGGGAAAATACTATACATACAAATAAGATCCTATCTAATAGAGATTGGAACACACAAACCTTGTAGTGCAAAGGGATCTTACACCCTGAACATTGACATAACGACTGGCACAGACCTCAGAAGAAAGGGCATTTTCCATTCACCCCTGAACCAGGGAAGCCATCCACAAAACATCCAGGTTTGTTATAACATCACCAGGAAGCAATCCTCTACCACGGAAGACACTATCACTGCTCAGACATCGACCTGCTGAAAAGAGACTTCCCTTAACACTGAGAAGACTTAACAACAACAATGACCTGCTTACAGGACAGAGCTCTCTGCATTGCCCTTTAATGGTGAGGTGAAATGAGAGGACACTCCACATCCTGACTTCAATGTAGGATATGCAGATTCCAGGATCTTTAATACAGAAACATGATACCAACAACAGAGACTGTGTGAAAAGTGTGTTGGCACTACAGACAATGTCTTGGATTGGATGATCTAACTTGCCTGGAGCCTAGAGTTGGTCTTATGCCAGGAAACTTCAGGGGTAGGATCTCTTATTTAGGCCAAGGTTATTCCTTTCCATGCCCCTCATATTTTGGTGGGCCTATGCAAACAACAATTGCCACTCTAACACTGTTTTTACTGTGCTCCTTTGACTCTAATCCTTAAAAAAAAACACTTAAAATTTGAGGTTAACTTAAGCTAATATGCATGTACATGGAAATGTAAAATATATTATGCCTCTAATGTTTAAGGAGTTACGTAAGTTTTATGGCTTTAGATTGCCTTGTATGCTGTTAAGAAATATTATAATGTGTTACAATCTGGGGGCTTGAGGGACAAAG
The DNA here is from genome assembly GCF_024139225.1 of Suncus etruscus. Classification (NCBI taxonomy): domain Eukaryota; kingdom Metazoa; phylum Chordata; class Mammalia; order Eulipotyphla; family Soricidae; genus Suncus; species Suncus etruscus. The sequence continues at coordinate 61,882,546 of NC_064858.1, read as the reverse complement.
TAATTGTACATGGATTCTGTTTTATTTATCTTAATGTTCTTTGGCTGAAAGTTCAAAGTTAAGATATCAGCAAGGGGACTTCTTCTGAGAATTATGTTATGGGTGATTGTCCTTCCACTGTAACTTTATCTTGTCCTCTTTTTTTGCATCTTTGTTCTCATAATTAAAAATAAAAAAATTAAAAAAAAAGAAAAAATATAAACTTAACAAAAATTTCTTTCAGATGTCGAGTAGAGTGATCTGAAAGAGAATTACATGTACAATACAAGCATGGAGAACTCTACTACAAATATTGAACTGTAACTCTATAATATATTGAGCAAAGATGAAGAGCACTATAAAGGGAGTCCACATAAAAAGTATCATCTTGCCAAAATTATATTGCATTCAAATTCCATCCTGAGAACTAAACTGAGGAAAATAAAGCAGTAGTATTAGAATACAAAACTAAAAACTCATTAGAGAAATTAACAAAATGATATGGAGAAACATTAATAAAATGCATAAGTCTTCTTTTGGAAAATCCCTGTATAAAAAAAAAGGAATATGATTATATAAAATTCATAAGTAGCTGCAATCTTAGAGAGTAATAAAAGCAAGACAAGATTCAGCATAAGGATCACTAAAGTGGGTATCCAGCGTTTTCAAACCCTTCCTACAATTATACCTGTGTAGAAAACCATAGAGCATTAGTAAAAACTGAAAAAGGGAATTTATTAGCTGGGAAAAAATAGCACATCATTCATTGTAGGTCTCTAAACAGTGTAAAAAAGAATGTATGCTGCTGTGGATTTCACTGATGTGTTGGGGACTTTTTTGATCTTTTTTTTTTTGTTGTTGTTTTTGGGCCACACCCGGTAACGCTCAGAGGTTACTCCTGGCTATGCGCTCAGAAGTTGCTCCTGGCTTGGAGGACCATATGGGACACCGGGGGATTGAACCGCGGTCCGTCCAAGGCTAGCGCAGGCAAGGCAGGTGCACCTTAACTTTAGCGCCACCGCCCGGCCCTTTTTTGATCTTCTTGTCATCAAAATTGATCCAATATTATCTTGCAGCAATTTTACAATATGATGTACAGTGTCTGTAGTAAACTCTACCATAATGGTTTGAAACTAATGATAAGTTGTATTTCTCAATCTTGTTTTTATACTCAGGGGTGAATTCTGCTAAATTGAGCTCTTCTAAAGGAAAATCGACATAGGTGTGCAGTTTTTTCTATTGGCTCACCATCAAAAGCAAAGCATTTCAATGTATTATCAGTACTGGTGGCAGTTTACAGATATGTGTTTTCTTAAAAAAAAAAAAAAACCCTCCTCGTGTTGCAGAAGTTGCACTTTGTTGTTGTCTCTCAACTCTTCTTTGAAAAATTTGATAAAGCATTCCTGTAATATACATGTATCTGTAGATGTGACAGATAGGGACAAATGAACAAATATCTTATAAACCTTAGATTTGTGGTGGCATACGAGGCACTGAAGTATGGATTTGAGCTGTCCTTGAAAGAGAGCATAAATAGCAGACTCATGATGCTGTTTGTTTTCTTGCCCAGATTATTTAGAAATTTTAGTGTCCATAAGATGATTAGCTTTGCCTGTCACAGAACTTTCTTTCAGCAAATCCTGGTGTAGGTCATCTATGAGAAACATCAATAGTTCATGAGGATCCCTTTGATTGTGTCCAGCAAACTGGCCATTAAGTAGACCAAGAGTAATTTTGAAGCTTTTGGGGTTAATATATCTGTGATATCCATTTCCCATGGTTTTGATGATCTGACCAAATTCTTCTGCTAATTTGCCTCTATATCCTATAGGATTTTTTCTGTTCATATCCTTTTTATAAAAATCCTGATAAAAATATTGTGTCAAGTCTGAAATATTTTTTGTTTTGTTTTGGGGCCATACCTGGTGATGCTCAATGGTTACTCCTGGCTATGCACTCAGAAATCACTCGTGGCTTGGGAACCCATATAGGATGCCGGGGGATCGAACCATGGTCTGTCCTAGGTTAGCTGCTTGCAAGGCAGATGCCTTACCACTAGCGCCACTGCTCTGGCCCCATTATGACATAGGTATTGCCCATATAAATCGGGAATATGTGTCCACTACAACATGGAAATAAGGTGTTTTTGGGGAAAAAAATCTGTATAAGTTACATCCATCTGCCAAAGTTCATTAATCTGTAAACCTCTAGGGTTTGATCCTGCAATTTGAGTTTTTTTGTTAATGATGCATAGATGGTACAGTTTTCTACAATTTTTCTGGCCTACCTCAATGGAATCTGATAATTCACATGCTGAAGGCATACATTTGTATGAAGAGCTGAATGTTCTTCTAAGGGAGTTTTAAAAAATAGTCATTGCTAATAGGTTAGTAGTTTTATTCCCTTGAGTAAATTTTTATTACCTCAGTCCTGGTAATCCTGAGTGAACTCTAATATGAGTGATGAAAATGGGCTCACTCTGTTTCTGGAGAATCTGCTGTAATTTTTTAAGTAAATTTTGTATTATCAGGTTATTGGCATTGAGGGAGGCTGTGGTTATGGCAGGGCACAGACCCACTGCATATGGTCTTGTTACATGGGAGAGCAAATAAATCAGGGTTGCCAATTCCAGTTGTTAGGCAAACTTATAATTGGTATGGACCTTTTGTTTTAATTGAGTCTCTGGAAATCCCTCTTTTCCCGTTTTGAGATCCATCGATAAAAAGCACCTGAGCACCAGATATAGGAGAAGACTGAATAATTGAAGAAATAACAAACTGGTTCTCTTTAAAAAAAAAAAAAAAGTCCCAAGCCTTTCGTGCAAGATAACGAGAAGAGATTTCTCCTGAGAAGTTTGAAAGAACTCTTTGAAGAGATTCATTAAGAAGCAGGATAGATTCAATCTCCTCTTTTGGTATAGGTCAGGGGTGGCGAACATGCGGCTCTCGAGCCGCATGCAGCTCCGGGCCAAAATGAATGCGGCTCTTTGCCTCTTATTATTATTTTTTTATACTGTGGCTCTTTGACAAGTTTGGATTTTGTTCTCCTGCTTCTGAGAAGGGACCTCTGAGGAGAGATCTCTGAGCGCATAGTCCCGTCCCCAGGCTGTGTCATCCCATCTCCCATCCCTCAGAAACAACTGCATGGGCCAGCGACATGTTGTGTCACATCTTGCCATTAGTTCTTAGTGTGGAGGACACAGCACACCCTCATCATCACTGCAGGATTTTTACCCTCACTCAAAATGGCAAAATGCAATATATGTTTAATATATTATTGTTAAAATTATATGCTTTTGTGTGAGTATTTGTTTTGGCAGGTCACTGCGTGGTGTGGCTCTCTGACTCTCACAGTTTAAAATTTTGGCTTTATTTCAAACTTGTTCACCACCCCTGGTATAGGTAAAACTATGGGTCTGGGTCAAAACCCAGCAGAGAAACCATTTGAGCCTTGCTTTGATAATAAGCTCTGAGGGAACTTTTCACAAGCAGGGCATAAAATCTTATCCACAAAAATTTGGCACATTATTGGAGGATTAGCCATCTCCTCAGGTAAAACCTTCCATTGAAAATGCCTATTTGAGAAAAAAAAGGTGCCTATTTGGTTGCATATTGTTCTGTGAGGGAACAGAAAATGCAAAACGCTATCATCTTGGTGTATTGTGCCGGCCTGCAGCTCCAGTTTATTCATGGTCGTGGAAAGGGTCTTCACCTGTAAGAGAATAGGGTGGGGCCCAGAGAGATAGCACAGCAGCGTTTGCCTTGCAAGCTGCCGATCCAGGACCAAAGGTGGTTGGTTCGAATCCCGGTGTCCCATATGGTCCCCCGTGCCTGCCAGGAGCTATTTCTGAACAGACAGCCAGGAGTAACCCCTGAGCACCGCCGGGTGTGGCCCAAAAACCAAAAAAAAAAAAAAAAAAAAAAAAAAGAGAATAGGGTGGAAATAGGAGGAGCACCAAGACAGGAGTCTGATCAAGGTGTCAATTTATTTTCAAGCAGCCAAAGCTTATATAGGTTTTACACAATGGGTGGTGGGAACAAGGCAAACATTTGCTGAGCATACATTCCAGTGGGTTTTGCATGAACTCATTAATTTGTTACAAGTTTAGAACATCTTGTTGCTACACACAATGCTCTATCTATAGATGAGAACTTCCTGAGCCAGAAGAATGTGGTCTTGTGGCTTTTGATCTGCATCAACTCATGGCCAACTGGCACGTACAATATGTACAGTTCAACTAGGGGACAGGCCTGCTACAAAATGGCAATTAGCTGCAAAATGGCTGTGCTTAGGCTAAGACTGTGAGGGAGAGTCTGGCTCCCCACAGTGTTTGGGAATATGGTAAAAGCAGTCTTTTAAACCTATTATTATCAAGGGCCAGTCCTTTGGAATAACAATAGGTGAAGGTAAACCAGTCTGCAATTTGCCCATGGGGATCATGGGTAAATTAACAGCTCTAAGATCCATTAAAAGTCTCCATTTCCAAGGCAGAGAGATAGCATAGAGGTAAGGATGGTGGTTAGAGTTCTGGCATCCCATATGGTCCCCCGGGCCTGCCAGGAGCGATTTCTGAGCATAGAGCCAGGAATAACCCCTAAGTGCTGCCGGATGTGACCCAAAAAACAAACAAACAAACAAACAAAAAAAGTCTCCATTTCCCTGATTTTTTTTTTGAATAGTAAATATGGGCAAATTCCACTGAGAAAAGGAAGTTGCAATATGTTCGTTTCATCTGTTCATCCACTATTTTTTTTTTCAGCACCTTTAATTTATCAGCTTTCAGGGGCCACTGACCTGCCCATATTGGTTTTTCAGACTTCCAATCTATATTTATTGGTGCTGTGTCTTTAATGGTAGTCGTCCCTAGTAAAAAATTTTAGTTTTTGAATCAGAGGATGATTCAGGTTCTTCTGGAGCTAGAGGGATATGAAATTCAGCTTTCCTCAAAGATGGTGACACTGGGGCCCATGTGTGGTCTATCTATGGCTCTCTGATTTTCAGGGCCCTTGCACTCCATAACTTTTGTACGTAGCAGACAGAAGCTTAATTCTCCCACTCCCTCCAAAGAAGGTGGTATTTCCTGGAAAGGCCATTTTTCTGGCCTTTTTTGAGAGATTACAGTAACCTGTGCCCCAGAATCCAGAAGCCCTTGACAGTTTTTCCTTGCAATAGTAGTTTTAACATTGGATTTTCATCCCTCATTTATGCAACCATAGCCACGAGTGGGTTGTAGTGCTTTCAAAACCTCCGATTCTTTTCTTATCTGATTTTCCAGTCCTGACATCTAGCAATATAGCAATACCTAGAGCTGAGCAATCCCTTCACCTTTTTTAAAAGTCGAAGTAACTGCTATGTTAATTATCACAATTATCTCCCCCATTGAGTGACTATGACTCCATTCACGATTGAAATTCCTTTGATGTTGAGGCTGCTCCTGCCCAAAATCAAACCAACTGTATTCGAGGTGTCATACCCATAATCCCTATTTCAACATATAAGAACATTGTCCTAGGTAATGTCTTCTGGACATATTATATCTAGACTACTGCTTTCTGTGCTTGTGGGATTCAGATTATTTACAGTGCTGGGCCGGGCCGTGGAGCATTATGGTTGAGGGGTTTTGGCACTGATTTTGAGGGAACTGAGTCTAGCCCTGATACATGTTTCCCTGCATCGTGTACTCATGCCCCTGGGAAACTGAATTTAAAAGGAGTTGGCAATCTCTTTCAATCTCTTTTGATGTGCCAGACTTCCCACAGTTACTTTGCCTCCTGGGGTTTGTTTTCAAACTTCTCCCCAGGTGTTATCAAAGAGGTTTTTGAACTGGCAGTGCAGCCAGTGACGCCCTTTACCATATTTCAGGCAAAAACCTGGTTTCCTTACTCTCCCTCTGGGGAGAAGCTGTAATGCCCTTAGTCACAATAAAAGTTTGTACAGTGTTTTTGTGAGCTGGGGATTCGGTTATATCTTGCACATTCTGACAGGCTATGAGAAAATCGTTCAGATCAGCTTTATCGATCAGAGGCAATAATACTGATTTACAAACTGTATTAACATTGTGGTAAGCCAAATTCTTTTTAAGAACTTTTCTCATTCACTTTCTTTTTTTTTTTTTTTTTGGTTTTTGGGCCACACCCTGTGACGCTCAGGGGTTACTCCTGGCTATGCGCTCAGAAGTTGCTCCTGGCTTCTTGGGGGACCATATGGGACACCGGGGGATCGAACCGCGGTCCGTCCTAGGCTAGCGCAGGCAAGGCAGGCACCTTACCTCCAGCGCCACCGCCCGGCCCCCTTCACTTTCAATTTAAGCACATCCTGGAGCCTTCCCACCAACTCTACATATGGTTCAAGATTGCCCTGTGTAATTTTAAGAAAATTCCCTGATTATATTCCTGTGGAATTAATCTTTTCCCATGAGGATAACGCGATTTCCTTAACTATATCCAAAATTTCCTTTGGTAAAGTTACTTGAACTTGAACATTGAATGTTTATTTTCAGCCATTAATAGTTCATAAGATAGTGTCACCCCTCCACCTGTTTTTTAGTTCCGTCTGGGCTAAAGAGCTTGGCTTTAATTCCTTCTGTGTAAAACATGTCCCATTGAACCTGCTGAGGTGAAGTTAAACACATTTTTACTGTTTTTTTTTTTAAATAATGCAGAACCCAAACTGATTTTTGACACCAAAATTATAGTAACTCCACACGATATGTTGATGTTGGACAGTATAATCTTTACATGACTTTTTTGTAGTTGTTGTTGTTTTCTGTTTTTGTTTTTGTGGCACACGCAGCTTTGCTCAGGGGTTACTCCTGGCTATCTGCTCAGAAATCGCTCCTGGTAGGTATGGGGGGACCATATGGGATGCTGGGATTCGAAACACCTTTGGTCCTGGGTCAGCTGATTGCAAGGCAAAAGCCCCACCATGGTGCTATCTCTCCAGCCATCTTTACATGATTTTTTTGTTTGTTTGTTTTTGGGTCACACCTGGCAGCACTCAGGGGCTACTCCTGGTTCTATCCAGAAATCATTCCTGGCAGGCACGGGGGACCATCTGGGATCCCGGGATTTGATCCGCTGTCCTTCTGCATGCAAGGCAAACACCCTACTATCCATGCTATCTCTCCAGCCCCATTACATGACTTTTTATTTTATTTTATTTTATTTATTTTTTGGTTTTTGGGCCACATCTGGCAGTGCTCAGGGGTTACTCCTGGCTGTCTGCTCAGAAATAGCTCCTGGCAGGCACAGGGGACCATATGGGACTCTGGGATTCGAACCAACCACCTTAGGTGTTGGGTCAGCCGCTTGCAAGGCAAACACCGCTGTGCTATCTCAAGGGATTCATAGAATGAGATATTTACTCCAGGTAAAGGGGCTGAACCCATTTTGACAAAATTACTTGGAATAGTACTCTGTGATGATTCATTCTCTTAATTCTGATTCTGACTGGTATGTCTGTCAATTATAGTAATAGAATCAAGATTCACCTGTGGTTAGTGCATGTGGTTGTTCACTCGTGGTCGGTATAGAAGTAGGGCTGTGTGTTTCTTTTTTTTTTTTTTTTTTGGTTTTTGGGCCACACCCGGTGGTGCTCAGGGGTTACTCCTGGCTGTCTGCTCAGAAATAGCTCCTGGCAGGCACAGGGGACCATATGGGACACTGGGATTCGAACCAACCACCTTTAGTCCTGGATCGTCTGCTTGCAAGGCAAACACTGCTGTGCTATCTCTCCGGGCCCGGGCTGTGTGTTTTTAAATCTTTGTCTTGAGCCCGAGTGTTTGCAGGATAAAGGCCTTTATTTTTTGTAGTGGGAGATAATCTACCAGTTTGCACTTGGGCCCAAGCATGCATAGGATAAGGGCCTTTATTTTCTGTAGTGGGAGGAGAGTCAATATTCCTTATCCTTTTGTCCTTAAATACCCAATCAGTAAGCTCAGCAGGAAGATATTCATCAATATTGAAATTTCAGAAATGATCAAGGATATATACAGGACAGGAGAGACAATGATGTAATTATATACTTTCATTTGCAATGTGGACCACAGCCAACCTAAAGTGAAAACAACAATGCTGACCCAATCTGTTTGAAACAAGGTGGCATAATCCATGCAATTAACCACATTAGCCATCTGAAAAAGTATTGAGGAAGGTTTCCAAGAAAACATTTCATTTACTGTTGGTGAGGGTTGGGTTGCAGTCTGTTTGAGTGCCAGTTGAAAAATCACCCCCATGTGCCTTATTTCCAAGCCAGGTGAACAGTCTAAATCAGGGTCACACAAGAAACAACCCAGGCGAGGCTGTGGATGAAACACGTGTAGACAGGCAGTCTTCTACCTAGTATGGAGCCAGAACTACCGTTTTTATTGAATACAGAGATCACCCTGGGTGGGGCAGTAAACCCACCCAGGTTTACAAGACAGTCTTTGTTTTGGGTGAAACCAAGTTGTAACAAACAGATACAAAGAAACTAGGGATAAATGTTGTTTTAGGTAAAATAAGGTGTAACCCAGTATCAACATTTAAGCATCAGCAAAAAAATCATCAGCAGAGGCAGCATCAGCAAAGGAAGTCACTTTGCAAAGAAGCCTGGAGAAGCAGCTGAAAGGGAGACAGAGGCAGAGAGAGCCAGAAAAGAGGCGAAGTGGCTACTTGGAAAAGAAGCCATGTGAGGAAATGTATATATTAGGTTAGGACCATGAAATAAAGCTGGCTATGGGCTGGGAAGGTGGTGTTAGAGGTAAGGTGCTTGCCTTGCAAGCGCTACCGTAGGATGGACTGCGGTTCGATCCCCCGGCGTCCCATATGGTCCCCTCAAGCCAGGAGTGACTTCTGAGCACATAGTCAGGAGTAACCCCTGAGCATCAAACGGGTGTGGCCCCCCAAAAAAAAGAAAAAAAAAAGAAAGAAAGAAAGAAAGAAAGAAAGAAAGAAAGAAAGAAAGAAAGAAAGAAAGAAAGAAAGAAAGAAAGAAAGAAAGAAAGAAAGAAAGAAAGAGGAAAAGGAAAAGGAAAAGGAAAAGGAAAAGGAAAAGAAAAGAAATCTGGCTGATTCCTGGAACTTCATCTGACTGCTATGTGAATATTTTTTGCCATCACCCTACAATCTTCAGACCTCCCAGGCTGAACTGAAAAGGGCTTCACCATCCCCCTACCAAAACTAGCACTATTTAATTTATATTAAAGCAACAATGGGCCGGCCCAGTGGCCATAGAGGTAAGGTGTCTGCCTTGCAAGAGCTAGCCAAGGAAGGACCGCGGTTTGATCCCCCGAGTCCCATATGGTCCCCCCAAGCGAGGGACAATTTCTGAGCGCTTAGCCAGGAGTAACCCCTGAGCATCAAACGGGTGTGGCTCGAAAAAACAAAAACAAACAAAAAAAAACAACTGGCCTGGCGCCCAAACCCTGAACTGACTTGAACCCTGGACCCAAGTAGAAGACTGCAACAATGGTGAATGCTTTGGCCTTATGTTATGTTGGCTTGTCACAGCTTTCTTAAGCTGGACTGAGAATGGAGAGCTCAGAACACACGTGGTGTCTGTTCTGAACATGGTGGAGGCTCCTCCAGGTGGGACATACACTAGAAATGAAGGGGAGAGAGCTGAAAAATTTGGAGTGACTCCCACCAGAGGAATAGTCACCTGACCTTTCTCCTACCTTTTTCGAGGACCATGGCCTTCCAAACTGCAAATAAGAGGTCACTGATTGGAAAAAAGCTGGAAAGAAACCTTCTTGGAAAGGTACTACTAGCAGGCAGAGTAATGGATTCCCTGCAACCCAGATTCTTTAGTGCTTTAATATTTGTTTTCAGAATTCTGGGGAAATTGCATGTTAGAGTTTTGAAAGTTCTCAGCTAAAAAAGAAAGAAAGTTCTCAGCTATCCTAGTGAATGTTTCTCAATTGCTCTGATATCTTATTGTATATCTTATGTAGCAACTTATTCTCAAATTATATCTGCAAAAATTTCTGATCTCTTTGTCCACAGAAATAGATGGACAAGGAACTTGGATACTATAGACTATTATTAACAGTGCTCAATATAAGAGTGTTTTAGGGGCTGGAGCAGTGGCACAAGCAGTAGGGCATTTGCCTTGCACATGCTAACCTGGGATGGACTGCGATTCTATCCTTCAGCATTTCATGTGGTCCCCCAAGCCAGGAGAGATTTTTGAGCGCATAGCCAGGTGTAACCCCTGAGTGTACAGGGTGTGGCCCAAAAACCGGAAGAAAAAAATAATGTTTTAGCAAACTTATTTTCAAACTATATATCTGTGGAAATATTCTTGTGATTTTTGTTTAATGAAGTTTATGAAAAGGAACTCGGTTGTTCTAGACTTGTATTACAGTGCTCAGTTGTAAGAATGTTTAAGAATTTTCTAATTAAGTGTATCTGAAGAAAAGTTTTAATGTTTATGTTCAGAGAAGTCTATGAAAAGTGTTGTGAGATGAGAAAATTATGAAAAAAGCTGATTGTTTTGAGAATGTATACAGTTTAAACTTCGTTGCTATTACAGCCAACTTTTTTTTTTTTTTTTTTTTTGGTTTTTGGGCCACACCCGGTGACGCTCAGGGGTTACTCCTGGCTATGCGCTCAGAAGTCGCTCCTGGCTTGGGGGACCATATGGGACGCCGGGGGATCGAACCGCGGTCCGTCCTAGGCTAGCGCAGGCAAGGCAGGCACCTTACCTTTAGCGCCACTGCCCGGCCCCATACAGCCAACTTTTACTGTGCCTATGTAAAATAACCATTTTTGCAAATTCTGTCCTGGGGTTCCTGCCTCTAGAAGAGAACAATAGAACATGGCTTTTGTATCCTTCAATGTTTTGAACAAAAAGGGGCAGTTGTTGGGTTATACCTTATTTTACCTAAAACAACGTTTATCCTTGGTTTCTTTGTATCTGTTTGCTTACAACTTGGTTTCACCCAAAACAAAGATTGTCTTGTAAACGTGGGTGGGTTTACTGCCTCACCCAGGGTGATCTCTGTATTCAGTAAAAATGGTAGTTCTGGCAGGCAGTGAGCTCCGTACTAGGTAGAAGACTGCCTGACTACACATGCTTCACCCACAGCCTTGCCTGGATTGTTTCTTGTGTGACCCTGATTTAGACTCATTGGAAGTAAGGTGCATGGTGGGTGATTTTACAACAATAATGTCTTTTTATTTTAAATCCCATATATGAGTGAGACTATTCTGCATCTCTCTCCTTTTTTTTGTTTTGTTTTGTTTTGTTCACACTGGTGGTGCTCTAGGACTACTCCTGGCTCTGCGTCCAGAAATCAATCCTGGCAGGCTCAGAGGACAACATGGGATAACGGGGTTTGAATCACTGTCCTGGATTGGATGCATGCAAGGCAAACACTCACCACTGTGCCATCTCTCTGGCTCCTTTCTCCCTCCTTCTGACTTATTTCACTCAGCATAATACTTTCCATGTTTGTCTATGTATAGAAAAATTTAATAACTTCATTTTTCTGATGGGTGCATAGTATTCCATCGTGTATATGTACCACTGTTTCTTTTTTTTAATTTGGTTTTTGGGTTACACCTGACAGTATTCAAGGGTTACTACTGGCTCCGTGCTCAGAAATTGCTCTTGGCATTCTTGTGGGACCATATGGGATGCAGGGAATCAAACCATTATCTGTCCTGGATGGGCTGCATGTAAGGCAATTGCCCTGTTGCTGTGCTATCTCTCCAGTCTCTTACCACAGTTTCTTTAGCCACTCATCTGTTCATTATTGGGAATCTGGTTGTTTTTAAATAGCACTGCCATGAATATAAGTATGCCTAAGGTATTTTTGTATTGTGTTTTTGTGTTCCTAGTGCAGGAGCCCTGTCTTACTGCTATTCATTTTTTAGTCTGTTTTCTTTTTTCTTTTTAACAAGCCCATAATGAAATTTTATTTTATTATTTTTAATATCTTTATTTAAATACCTTAATTACAAACATGATTGTGGTTGGGTTTCAGTCATGTTCACCAGTGCAACATTCCCATCACCAATTTTTATACTGTTTTCTACCTTCTATATTTTCTTAGCAGTGTTCTCATCTGGGAGCTCCTGTATCTTTTGCTCAGCTTCTGTTACTCTGTTTTTCAGAGCTTTATTGCTTTCTTTATATCTCCAACCATATTCTTCATTCTGTCATCTCTTTTTTTTTTTTTGTTTGTTTGTTTGTTTTGGGGGGGTCACGACACCCAGCAGTGCTCAGGGGTTACTCCTGGCTTTCTGCTCAGAAATCACTTCTGGCAGGCTCAGGGGACCATATGGGATGCCGGGATTGAACCACTGTCCTTCTGCATGCAGTGCAAATGCCTTACCTCCATGCTACCTCTCTGGCCCCATTCTATCATTTCTGATTGTAGTAGGTTTTTCTTTTTCTTTTTTCAGCCCTGCAGTATGTTTTTCATTTCAACTCTCATACTTTCTTGTGCTTTGCTGACTACCTATGCTATTTCTTTGAACCATTGATCATGGTGTCACTAAAGAAAGACATTGTTTGATGATTTACTGGTGTTAATGTCTTCAGTGATACTGTGGATTGCTCTGTGTTCCCCATTGGTTTTTTAATGTTCTTACTATGTTAGGAGTGAGTCTTCATAGTTAGAACCCCTAACTATACATGCTGAGTGACAGGCAAGAGAGACAGTACAGTAGGTAAGTGCTTGCCTTGCTGACCCAAGTCTATTCCCCAGCATCTCATATGGTCCCCTGAGCAACACCAGGAATTATCCCTGTGTTTAGAGCCAGGAGTAACCTGGAACATCACTATATGTGACTTCCAGAGCCAACCCTCCAAAAAGAAGATGCTGAGGTGTTAAGCCAAGATTGCTCTCTTTTTTCTTTGACCATCTTTACCACATTATTGAACAAGTAATGTGAGCAGAGTGTAATTTGTGGTCAGTTGTGCTTTAGAGCTGTGGTGTGGGCTCATTTGCATGGCACAGGTCAGGTAAGAAAGCTGCTGGAGGGGCCAGGTGGTGGCGCTAGAGGTAAGGTGCCTGCCTTGCCTGCACTAGCCTTGGACGGACCGTGGTTCGATCCCCTGGCGTCCAATATGGTCCCCCAAGCCAGGAGCAACTTCTGAGCTCATAGCCAGGAGTAACCCCTGAGCATCACCAGGTGTGGCCCAAAAAATAAAATAAAATAAAATAAAGCTGCTGGAATCTGGCTCTGCTTCCCATTCTGGGTTAGGTCCTACAATGTCAGTCAGAGGACTGACTCATCTGGAATAGCAGAGCAGCAGATGGAAGGTCAGGAAGGAGCTGTGGTATGGGCCTGTTTGCAGACATATCCATGTGTGGAAGCTTTGCCTCTTATTCCAACGTAGGCTCAGTGACATCAGCCAAAAGCAGGCCTCACCTGGAGGGGCAGTGAAGGTCTGTATAAAGAAGTTCTGTATAAAAATTTTGGCCCCCCAAAAATGAAATTGCTGATGTTAGGTTAAATGTGTGTATTTGAAAGCAATTTGACAGTATCTACAAGATTTTAAATATACTTAACACATTTAATATATAAATACTTTTTAAAAATTTTGTTTTATTTTTTTGGGGGGGGTCAAACTTGGCCATACTCAGAGCTTACTCCTGGCTTAGGGAGTAAGGGATCACTTTGGGGACTATGAGGCATGACAAGGGTTGAACTCAGATTTGTGGCATGCAAAACAAATGTTTTATCCTCTGTATTGTTACACCAATCTCCTGTTTTACCATGCCTTTATTAACATTGATTTTCATGAATGTTTTCATTTTTGCTAATTAAAAGGAAAATATTACTGCATTATAGTTAATATAATTTTATTAATATATTCACATGTTTATATATTCATATGGTTTAATTATTAATATTTAACACCTTTTGGTTTTATGGTATATTTTCTTAATCTTTCCTTCTTAAAAATATTTTTGATATAATTTTTATTTTGATCAAAGTGGCTTACATATCTTTCACAGTAATATTTTAGGCACATATTAACAATGTGTCAGGGGAATTCCCATCAACAAAGTTGTCCTCCCTCAACCCCCGTTCCCATCTTGCATCCCATATCCCCCACCCTCAACCCCCGGGCTGCTAGTATAGATGGTTCCCTCTGTGTCTAGCTTACTATTTAGTGATCATACAACTGTTTGGTCTTGATAACCTCCACTCTTTCCCCTTCTATTTGAGAGGCAGTACTAGATAGTTCAAGTTATATGGTTTTGTTTGAAGAAAAGAAGAGCAATAAAATGGGGTAAAAATCAAATAAGCCGAAAATGGACGTAGTGCTTTTAGAGGTTCTCAACCTCAGTTTGAGAGAGAAAAGGGAAAAAGGGAGTGAAACACCACAACCATACAAAAGGAGATCTCACATAAAAAAATTTAAAAAACCAGTGAGCACTACAGCAATAAAGAAAAGCACCGCATAATAACCACAGTCCTGAAATGAAAACATAACAGAGCGCAAAAAGGGAAAAGGAAAAAAAAATTGGAGACAACAACTTCAATATCTAAACCCAAACAAAGAGATCAAAAATATAAATAAATAGATAATTAAATAAATATGATTATTTTGTGCTGTTTTTTTTTTTTTTCCTGCACAGGCATAGTAAATATTGGGGACATTAGAGAGGGAATTCCCTTGGCCTAAAAGCTACAAGGTTTCTCTTTCTTTGAAGTATACTGTCATGGGAATAACTATAGACTCCTTGCATGTTCATTTCCTCTCCCCTTGGTGCCTTTGTGGTGTGTGGAAGGCTTCAGCTCCATCATGGGTGATAAAATCAGACCTCTATATTTAGAGATCTTGGTATCTGCACGGGTCCAGGAATGGGACTTATGATGAAGACTTTCTTTGCCATTCTAGAAGTTCTGTTTTTTCAGTGTCATTTTAATCCATCTTCTTTAGTTGGTGGTCTTGGTCATTGCGCTGATCCCAATAGGGAGTCTGGGATAGAGTTTCCAAAAGACCCGTTCCCTTGCAGTTGTCTCAGTCAGACCTTTGGAATTAGAGATCTTGGATGTTGTATAGATCATAGACCAAAACCTAGACTAGGGCTTTTTTGTTGCTTCCACGATACATTCTGCTCAATCATGGTTGTCACAGTCAGTCATCTGTAGATAGCGATCTTGGCTTTTGCACAAATCAAAGGGTGACAAGTCTTCTGATTTTTTTTCTTATCAGTAGATGGCGAAGTAGAACAACCTGTTCTTAGATCAAGTTGTTCCCATTTCCTCGTTGTCAGGATATCATATTAGAAGTGGCCCATGTTGGTGCCAGAGCAGTATTAAGAAGAACCGGAGGGGAGGTTACTGAAGCTATTGTGGAGAACTGTGTCATTTCTGTCTGGGATCCAGGGTTCAAGGCTGGACAGTCAGTGTCTAATCACCTGGGGTCTAAGTTTGGTCCACATGACATATGTTCAAGGTGGGAGGTGCCCCTGTATCGTAAAAAGTATGAGTTCTTATCCCTAGTAGATAAGAACTTGTTTTTATATGCAAGATTTCCCCCCTTTTTTTAGTATGCCTTTGAGGAAGAGATGGTGCTACATTATATTGCTGGTGCATTTGGAGGTGGAAAGAAAAGGTAACAGAAACTAGACTAAAATTAAAAATATATATGCTCGGGGCCGGAGAGATAGCATGGAGGTAAAGCGTTTGCCTTTCATGCAGGAGGTCATCGGTTCGAATCCCGGCGTCCCATATGGTCCCCCGTGCCTGCCAGGAGCAATTTCTGAGCCTGGAGCCAGGAATAACCCCTGAGCACTGCCAGGTGTGACCCCAAAAAAAAAAAAATATATATATGCTCACATATATATAAAGAAAAAAGAATTTTTAGGATGAATTTTAAAAAGTAATTAAAGGAACAAAGTGATGCAGGAGACTACCTTACATTTGGGGAAAAACAGATTAAGTGGTAGTATTGCATAGGCCTTAAATTTATGAAGGAAATATAGGCTTCCCCATTGTCTTGAGATTTTCTTGTGGGTGTGGGCTCCAGGGTGTATTTTCATCTCACCACTTGGCCTTCTTGAGGTTGAGAAAAGATTTGCAGCAGAGAGGTCTTGGGTAGAGTTCTTGCAGTAGGGATCCTTTTGGAACTAAGTCTGGTAACGAACAACAGTCCACGTTAGGGAGAGATGATAAGGAGGGCCACACAGCATGAGTCAGCAGGGATGTTGATTGTATTTTTTTTTTTTTGCCGGGGACAAAGTGTGGGTCTGAGTGGGTGTCCCTTCGCTTGGGTTCTGGGTACCAGCTCATTGGGATAGGAGGTCAGTCTTGATGCCTAATGAATTAAGAACTGAGGGTGAAGAGCTTTAATAAGGTGGGAAATTGAGTTGGGATTGGAAGGTTGAAGAGATATTCAGATTTCTGAAGTGGGAAGAGGGGATACTATATGGGAGGGCTATATACACTATAGGTATGGGTTGTTTACAATTTAGGTTTGGCTCTCAAGGAGGAGTCCTATCTCAGTGTGGTCGAGCCCACATATAAACATATAGTAGTTAGCTTAGGTATAACTTTAGAATAGAGGAGGGGAGAGCAAGAAATAAGCTGAGTACAGCAAGATAGGTAAGTATAGTACATCTAAGGTACAGAAAGTAATAGGTCATCTTTTGGATATATATAGGTTTCACATCTTGAGCACTAGGTGTTTACCCTATGCAGCATTGTCCATAGCGTCTTATATAACAACCTTCCTTTACTAAATAGGAGGTAGCAGTGTGGTTTTTATTTAACAAGGATTGAACTGATGATAGTGAGGAGGAAAGAGTAGAAGAAAAGTGAGGAAAAAAAGAAGTAGTGAGAAGAGAGGAGAAAAGAGCAATGGAATGTTAGGTTTGCTTGAATGTGTTCGATGAGTAGATTCTGTAGTATAAGTCTGTGGGTCACAGTTGCTATTTCAGTGGTCTGGCTGGTCACATACTTCTGGTCCTAAAAGAGGACATAACCTAGAAATAAATGTTATGTTAAAGTGTTTTATCAAGACATTTTCATAATGCAAGCTGAATATGCTATCTAATGTGACTAAGCACCATGGTGTCACCGTAGGTTGTCCAAGAACCCCTGTAAAATACAAGCAGAGAGGTTATTTTAAATATAGTAAGCTTAAAGCATTAAAGTATATTGTTATGAAATGCTTCCATTGGAGTCAATGACTCCCCATCGTATTCTTTACCTGAGTTCAGATCCTTTAAGATCCCTTAGATATTATTATGGGCCTTTGTAGTAAAGCCTTATTACTTACCTGTTCTCTCTATTCTGTTGTTTCTGCTGTTGCTGGTTTCTTTATGGTATAATGTGTAGTTGAGACTTTGTGTTGTTCCTCTTCCACTTGTTTTGGGCCCTACTCCCCCATATATGTTGATTATTACAGTGCTTGGAGTTTCTACCCTGTTACACTATTATTTGATCATGGAGTATTGGTTCTATATATGGTGTATATTCTAGGTACTTCAGAATAGTGCTATCATTCTGTGTTTGTCTTTCATCTTCTGGCTTACTTCATTTAACATAATATTTTCTAGGTTCATCCAGGTTGCTATCATGTCTACGATTGTATCATTTCTAACTGCTATGTAGTATTCCATTGTGTATAGATACCACATCTTTTTTTTTTTTTTTAGATACCACATCTTAATGATCCACTCATCTATTTTTGGACATCGAGGTTGGTTCCAAGACTTGGCTATTATACTGAGTGCTGTGATAAATATAGTGGGGTGCACACATACTTTGGGATGAATGTCCTTCTGACTTGGGGTAGATACCTAGGAGAGCAATTGCTGGGTCAAATGGCAGCTCAATTCTGAGTTCCTTGAGCACTCTCCAGACTGTTCTCCATAGGAATTGGACTAGAGGGCATTCCCACCAGCAGTGGATGAGAGTGCCTTTCATGCCGCATCCCCGCCAACAGAGATTGTTCCCATTATTTTTGATGTGAGCCATCCTCACTGGTGTAAAGTGGTACCTCATTGTTGTCTTAATTTGGATTTCCCTAATGATGAGTGAAGGTGAGCATGTTTTCATGTGTTTGTTGGCCATCATTGGGTCTTCCTCAGAGAAGTGTCTATTTATTTCATCTCCCCATTTTTCTATGGCTTTATTTGGTTTTGAGGGGCTCATATTTCTGAGTGCTTTGTATATTTTGGATATCAGCCCTTTATCTGACATGTTGAGTGCAAAGATTTTTTTCCCACTTAGTTAACAGTCTTCCTTTGTTAAGTAGTGTTTCTTTTGCCATGCAGAAGCTTTTTAATTTGGTGTAGTCCCATTTGTTTATATTTGATGCTAAAGTTCTTGCCATTGGCATTCTATCATCAAAGACTTTTTTGATACATAGGTCTTCGAGTGTTCTGCCTATTTTTTCCTCAATAAACTTTATAGATTCGGGTCTGATTTCAAGGTCTTTAATCCATTTTGAGTTGACTTGTATATGGAGTGAGGTATGGGTCAATTTTCAATTTCTTACAGATGGTTTTCCAGTTGTACCAACACCATTTGTTAAAAAGACTTTCTTTGTGCCATTTCAAGTTCTTGGCTCTTTTGTCAAATATTAGTTGACTGTATATCTGGGGCCTTATGTCTGGAAATTCTGTCCTAACCCACTGGTCTGAGGCTCTGTCCTTGTATCGGTACCATGCTGTTTTGATCACTATTGCTTTATAATATAGCTTCAGGTTAGGTAAAGTGATGCCACCCAGCTTCTTGTTTTTTAGTATGTGTTTGACTATCCTGGATCTTTTGTGGTTCCAGATGAATTTTATGATTGATGTTCTAAGTCTTTTAAGAATGATGTCTGGGGGCCGGGCGGTGGCGCTGGAGGTAAGGTGCCTGCCTTACCTGCGCTAGCCTAGGAGACGGACCGCGGTTCGATCCCCCGGCGTCCCATATGGTCCCCCAAGCCAGGAGCGACTTCTGAGCGCATAGCCAGGAGTAACCCCTGAGCGTTACCGGGTGTGGCCCAAAAACCAAAAAAAAAAAAAAAAAAAAAAAAGAATGATGTCTGAATTTGATGGGGATTGCATTAAATCTGTATAGGAGTTTGGGTAGGATAATCATTTTGACTATGCTGATTTTTCCATTTCCTTAGATCCTCTTCAATTTCTTTCTGAAGTGTTTTGAAGTTTGCCCGGTATAAGTACTTCACTTCCCTTGTAAGGTTGATTCCTAGGTACTTGATGTTTTTTGATACTATTTTAAGTGGAGTTATATTCTTTTTTTTTTTTTTTTTTTTTTTTTTTTGGTTTTTGGGCCACACCCGTTTGATGCTCAGGGGTTACTCCTGGCTAAGTGCTCAGAAATTGCCCCTGGCTTGGGGGGACCATATGGGACGCCGGGGGATCGAACCGCGGTCCGTTCCTTGGCTAGCACTTACAAGGCAAGACACCTTATCTCTAGCGCCACCTTCCCGGCCCCTGGAGTTATATTCTTAATCTCTCTCTCCTCAACCTCGTTTGTATACAGAAACGCTACTGTTTTGTGTATTGACTTTGTAACCAGCCATTTTGCTGTATTGGTTTATTGTTTCTAGGAGTTTTACTGTGGACTGTTTAGGGTTTTCCATGTATATCATCATGTCATCTGCAAAAAGAGATAGTTTGAATTCCTCTTTCCCTATTTGAATTCCTTTGATTCCCTTCTCTTATCTGATTGCTATTGCTAGGACTTCTAAGACTATGTTGAATAAGAGTGGAGAGAGTGGACATCCTTACCTCCTGACCTTAGTGGAAATGCTTTCAGTTTTTCACCATTAAGGATAATGCTGGCTGTGGGCTTTTCATAGATAGCTGTAACTATCTTGAGAAAGGTTCTTTCCAGGCCTATTTTGCTTAGTGTTTTCAACATGAATGGTTGTTGGATTTTGTCAAATGCCTCTCTGCATCGATTGATATGAGCATGTGGTTTTTGTCTTTTTTTATTATTGATGTGGTGTATGATGTTGATTGATTTGCATATGATGAAACCCAGGGATGTATAATGGTATATAATCTTTTTGATGTAGTGCTGGATTCATTTGGCTAAGATTTTGTTGAGTCTTTTTGCATCTATAATCATTAGTGAGATTGGTCTATAGTTCTCTTTCTTGGTGGTATCTTTGCCCTCTTTGGGAATCAGAGTGATATTATTCTCATAAAAGAATTGGGGAGAATTCCTGTCTTTTTAATAGTTTGGAAGAGCCTGTGGGTCAGTGGAAGTAATTCTTCTCAGAATGTTTGATAGAATTCACCTGTAAAATTATCTGGACCTTCCCAGTGTCCCATATGGTCCCCCGTGCCTGCCAGGAGCTATTTCTGAGCAGACAGCCAGGAGTTACCCCTGAGCAATGCCGGGTGTGGCCCCCCCCCCACACAAAAAAATTATCTGGACCTGGACTTTTGTTCTTGGGGTGTTTCTTAATTACTGTTTCAATTTCCTTCGAGATGATTGGCCTGTTTAGGCTTTCTAAATCCTCCTTTTCTAGTCTTGGAAGATGGTATTTTTCCAGCAATCTGTCACTTTCTTCTAGATTCTCTAGCTGAGTATAGTTGTTCATAATATGTTCTAATGATGTGTTGGATTTCTTGAGGTTCTGTTGTAATCTCTAATCTCTCCCCTTTCACTTGTGATCCTGCTTATTTTGGGTGTTTTCCCTCTTTTTTTTTTTTTTTTGGTGAGTCTTGCCAGTAGTTTGTTTATCTTGTTTATTTTTCAAAAAACAAACTCCTGGTCTCGTTGATTTTCTGTATTGTTTTCTTAGTTTCTATGTTGTTTATTTTTGCTTTGGTTTTTATTATTTCGTGTCTTCTGGTTGTATTTGGATTTCTTTGTTGCTGTTTTCTAGCTCCTTAAGATGGTTCTTTAAGCTGCAATTTTGTCGTTTTCCTCTTTCCTGACATAGGATTGTATTGCTATGAGTTTCCCCCTGATTACTGCTTTTGCTGTGTTCCACAAGTTTTGACAATTTGTTTCTTCATTGTTGTTTGTCTCAAGGAATCTTTTTATTTCTTCCCTGTGTACCTCTTTGATCCAGCTGTTTTAGAGCAGCATGTTGTTTAATTTCCAGGTGTTGGATTTTCTCCATTGGTTCTTTTTTTGTTTTTTGTTTTTTTCAGGCCACACCTATTTGATGCTCAGGGGTTATTCCTGGCTAAGCGCTCAGAAATTGCCCCTGGCATGGGGGGACCATATGGTATGCTGGGGAATCGAACTGCGGTCCTGATCCTTGGCTAGCGCTTGCAAGGCAGATACCTTACCTCTAGCGCCACCTCGCTGGCCCCATTTCTCCATTGGTTCTTTTTACAGTCAATTTTGACCTCTGTTGCATAGTGATCTGACAAAGTGCTTCTAATGATCCTTACCTTAGTGTTTTTATGCAGGTTAGATTTGTATCCTAAGGCATGGTCTATTCTGGAGAAGGTTCCATGTGGACTTGAGAAGAATGTGCATTCTGCTTTCTGTGGGTGGGTCCATTAGCCCTAGTTCTTCTAATTTTTCATTTAGGGCTCTTATTTTGTTGTTAGTTTTCTGTCTGGTGGATCTGTGCAGTGGTAATACTGGAGTATTAAAATATTCTACTACTATCACATTTCCTTTCATGTGTTTATCCAATTTTGCAAGCAGTTGCCATACATATTTTGATGGCTCTGCATTAGGTGTGTAGATATTAACCAGTGTTAGCACTTCTTGGTCTAGTGTTCCCCTGATCAGTAAATAGTGACCCTGTTTGTCTCTGATCACTTTCTTGAGGTTGAATGCAATTTGGTCTGATATAAGAATGGCCGTCCCTGCTTTTTTTGTTTTCCATTGACCTGGATAATTGATTTTCATCCTTTTATTCTAAGCCTGTGTCTATCCTGTACTTGTAGGTGTGTTTCTTGCAGGCACCAAAAATCTGGTTTATGTTTTCTAATCCAGTTCTCAATTATGTGTCTTTTAATGGGAGAGTTTAGTCCATTAACATTTAAGGAGATGATTGACAGAGAGAGCTGTTGTGCAGTTGTATTGTTTAGGGTGGTTGTTGTTACAATTGGGGGTTTGGATTGTGTAATTCGTCTCTGAGTAGGTCATTTAGGGTCGGTTTGTTTGTGCAAATAATGTGCGTTCATTTTTGTTTGAGAATGATTTTAGTATTCCCTCCCATATGAATGAGAGTTTTGCTGGATAGTGGACTCTAGGTTGAAAATATCTTTCATTCAGTCATTTAAATATGTCATTCCACTGTCTTCTTGCTTGAAGATCTGGTTTGATTCTAATGTTCCTTCCTTTGTATGTGAGGGTATTTTTCTCCCTTATTGCTTTAAGTAGGTCACCATTCTCTTTGTTTCTTGCCATTTCAATTACTATGTGTCTTGGAGTTGGTTTGTTAGGGTCTGTTTTGTTGGGGACTCTTTTCAATTCCTGGATTTGCTCAGACACGTCTTTCCAGAGGGTGGGAAATTTTTCTGCTATTATTTTCCTGACTAATTGTTCTTCCCCTTTCCCTGTTTCCTCCCCTTCTGGTATATCTGCAATTCTTAGATTGTTTCTTTTGTCTTTGTTCATTAAATACTGGACTTTTACTTCCAGTGCTTTACCTTCTATTTCTTTGTTGGCTTCTTTGTTGTCTTTTGTTTGCAGTTTATCTTTGATTTCTTCTATTTGATTCTTGAGCTGTGCAATTCTGCTCTTCTGACTTTCTACGGTTTTTGTATTTTAATTCTGTTTGTATGAAGTCTTTCATGTTTTGTAGCAACTATTAAGTTGGTTCATTTGTTCATCTATTGATTTCTTGTGATCTCTGGCCAGTGTGTCTTTCATTTCTTCTAGCATGGCTTGTAATTCTATTCTCATGACTGCTTTTAGGTCTTCCTCTCTTGGGTCTGTGTGTTTTGGTGGACTTGGAAACTTGTTGAGTTAAATAATAAAAAAATCCTTGGATGGTGATGGAGGCCTTTCTCCTCCAGCCCAGAACCACATGTAAGCACCTCCTGTTCAGCTGGTGGTTCTGAGGTGATCTCGGCGGGTAAACAACTCACTCACAGGCAGGTTCTAAGAAATAACAGCTTTATTTGCCCTGGCCAACATGTGTGGCCTATAATCTTAAACCTATTTAAGCATGGCCTTGTCAGCTTGCCCTGCATTTAGCTTCTTTCAGCCATCTCTCCTCCTGCTACCTCTTCATCCAGGCAAATCTCTTTGCCCTTCTGGCCAAAAGCCTTTTGTTACCTCCCAAAGACACCTCCTGGAAATGGGAGGTCTACTAGCAGGTAAGGTTACACCAGAGGAAATGGGGGGTGTGGTTACAGAAATTTGTTCTGATTTCTCTCCATCTCCCCTGTTGTTAATGTTTTCCTTAGTTTACCCATCTTTCTTTGCATTTATTGGCTTGGCTTGGAGTACAGTGCCTTCAGGTTTCAGCCTGCTTTTGCCACCTGTGGCATGGGGCTGGGTCCCTTCTCGGTGTGTGGTTTTACGTGAGTACGTTGGGTGATGTCGCTGAGTTTTGGTCCTTCCCTCATCCTCCAGTCAAACTTGGTCAATTGCCATCCCCTTCCTGCCAGACAGTGCAGGTTCACTCCTGGCCAAAATGGTAGAGGGCGCCATTGAGTCTAGATCACTAGCCCTCTACACTTGGGAGCCAGCCTGAGCTTTTTTCTTGCCCCTCTAGTCACTGGTCCCCCTGCCTCTCTGTCTCCCTGGGCTGTATGATAGCTTGATGAGTTGGCGATCCCCACAAGTGCTCCCACAGGCTTTTCTCCCGGCTTCATGGACCTAGGGTCCCCTGGGCTGCCAGTGTTATATCGAAGAGTGGGCTCCTTTGGGTGGATGCTCACCACACGCTTGGGTCAGTGGCCTTCCCGCCCTCCCCTGCCTGTCCTAGGGACTCACGGCTCCCTTAAATGGTCGCCTTCCACATGCTCTGGTGGCGACCTCCCGCACTCCCCTGGCCTGTCCCAGTAACTCACGGTTCCCTTGAATGGGTGCCTTCCACGCACTTTGGTTGGTGTTCTCCAGCACTCCCCCTGGTCTGTTCCAGGGACTCAATCCCTTGAATGGGCGTGCGCCTTCCACGCATTCTGGTCTGCGGTCTCCCGCACTCCCTTCTTAAAAATTTAAAACAAATTTTGGGTCACTTTCAGCAATTTTCAGGACTTACTCCTAGCTCTGCACTCAAGGAGGGATCACTTCTGGTGGTATTTGAGGAGTCACATGTGGTGTCAGGGATTGAACCTTAGTCATCCATGTTAAGATATGCATCCTAGGGCACGGAGAGATAGTATAGCGGCATTTGCCTTGCAAGCAGCCGATCCAGGACCAAAGGTGGTTGGTTCGAATCCCGGTGTCCCATATGGTCCCCCGTGCCTGCCAGGAGCTATTTCTGAGCAGACAGCCAGGAGTAACACCTGAGCACTGCCGGGTGTGGCCCAAAAACAAAAACAAAAACAAAAAAAAGATATGCATCCTACCCAATTTACCATCTTTCTATTATCCTCCTCCTCCTCCTCCTCCTCCTCCTCCTCCTCCTCCTCCTTCTTCTTCTTCTACTTCTACTTCTTCGGTTTTTGGGTCACACCTGGTGGCGCTCAGGGATTACTCCTGGTTCTACGCTCAGAAATCACTGCTGGCAGGCTTGGGGGACCATTTGAGATGCTGGGATTCTAACCACCGTCCTTTTGCATGCAAGGCAAATGCCCTACCTCGATGCTATCTCTCCGGTCTTATGATATTTCCTTCTTAAAAAGTTCACTCATTCTTTACATGACTGAAACCCAAACACAATCATGTATGTAATCAAGGTGTTTAAATAAAATATATAAAAAAGACAATATAAAGGATAGTGATTAGCATATTGTAAATCCTTAATAAATTTAAGTCATATTAGAATATTAAATAAATTAATGATTACAACAAAAACAAACAAAATTAATAAATTTAAGTTATAAGTATCATAACTCTCATCATTCTCTCCACTGTAACCACCACTAGAAAATAACATTTATTTCAGGACAGCAAAAGGACTTAAAGAAAAGAGAAAAATTGGGCCTGGAGCAACAGTATGGGACTTGCTGTACATATAGCCAATCCCCAGTACCACATATAATTCTCTGAGCCCCACCAGATCACAGAACCAGTAGTAAACTCTGAGTACTATAAAGTGTATGGAGAGAGAGAGAGAGAGAGAGAGAGAGAGAGAGAGAGAGAGAGAGAGAGAGAGAGAGAGAGATATGGGGGAGAGAGAGAGGGAAAAAAAAGTTCACTCATGGGGCCAGAGAGATAATACAGTAAGTTATGTTGTTGCCTTAAACATACCCAATCCAGACAATCCAGATACAATCCTGACACCATGAGCAGTAACCCTAAGCAGTGAACCAGGAATAAGCCCTGAGCACAACTGAATGTGTGCCCAAGTCCCACCGAAGTTCCCCCAAATTAATAAATTTGGGGACCATATGGAGTACCAGGGCCTGAGCCCAGGTCAGCCACATGCAAAGCAAGCACCCATATAATTTGTTAGATTAGCATGTGTATAATTGGAAGTCCCTTTCTGATTTCATGAACTTTAATACTGCTACCAGTATTAAAAGTTATAAAAATCAACCAAATACTTTTAAAGACTTACTTAATAGAGCCAGGAGTAACCCCTGAGCACTGCTGGGTGTGACCCCCCCAAAAAAAACAAAAACAAAAACAAAACAAAAAAAAATACAATCCCATATAATTTTCATTATTTTAAAACACACAAGCACAAGAGATAGAACAGCATGTAGGGCATGCCTTGCATGCAATCAACTTGGGTTTGATCCTCCTTGATATTCCATATGGTACTCCAAGTACCTCCAGGAGTATTTTACCTAGCTCAGAACAAGGAGGAATCCCTTAGCCCTTCCTGGCTCCCAGGGTAGGGTAGAAATTTTTAAGGCAGAATACTTACATAATTAATTATGTATAGTCCTCTGGTATAATCTTAATTGGGGGACTTGTGGACAAAGTAATTGTACATGGGTTCTGCCTTATTTTTCTTAATGTTCTTTGACTGTAAGTTCAATATTTAGGTGTCAGCAAGGGGATTTCATTTGAGAACTCTGTTTATGGGGGATTGTCCTTCCACTGTAACTTTACCTTCTCCTCTTTGCATCATTGTTCTCATAATTAAAAATAAAAAAAATAAAAAAAAATAAAAAGAAGTGATCCTTGATCACAGAGCCAGGGGTAAGCCTTGAGGACAGTGTTGCCCTGGTGCCCCTCTCCTTGCAGAAAAACATATAAAAGGCATTCAAGCAAGAAAGGGGAAAATAATTTTTTGTTACATGACATGGCATGATTTTATTTATTTATTTATTTATTTTTGGTTTTTGGGTCACACCCACCCAGTGGTCAGGGGTTCCTCATGGCTCTGCACTCAGAACTTGCTCCTGGCAGGCACTAGGGATCATATGGGATGCTAGAATTTGAACCGCCATCAGTTCAGTGTAAGACAAATGCCCTATCACTGTGCTATCTCTCTGGCCCCATGACATGATTTTATACATAGAAGACCCAGAAGGCTTTATGAAAAACTATTGTGTTATTAGAGTAACAGTGATATAGTATTGACTATATATCTACATGAAAACAACCATTAGAAAAATTAAAACAAACTGTATGACTACATCAAAAACAATATACCTAGAAATAAATTTAATTAAAGATGTAAAAGACCTCCTTTACCTCAAAAAACCAATGCTACTGAAGGAAATAGAATATTAAAAACAAAACAATCTAGACACCTGGAGAATGCTCATGAAATGGATGAATAAATGCTATTAATGTGGCCATATTACCTAAAACAACATGCAGATTCAATGTAATCCCTCTCAAAATGAATGTCATTATTTATAGAAATAGTCATAAAATTAATTTGGGAGGCGGGAAATATAGCACAGCTGTAGGGCATTTGCCTTGCACACAACCAATCCATATGGTTCCCCATGCCTACCAAAAGTGATTTCTGAATGCAGAGGCCAGGAGTAACCCCTGAGCACTGCTGGGTGTGACCCAAAAACCAAAAATAAATAAATAAGTAAATAAAATAGATTTGAAACTATGTGGTCTTCATATAGTCAAAGCACTCATGAGGAAAAAAGAATCAAAGAAGATATTGCATGCACTTCTTAACTTCACACTAAACTGCTCAGTAAACAAAGATAGCATGGTATTAGAATAAAAATATACACAGCTCAATGGAACAAGTCCACAAATATATTAATAGCTAATTAAAAGCTTAAGATCTAAAACTAACAAAAGTATCTTCAATAATTGGTCTTGGAAATATTAAATAGCCTAACACAAAGACTGAAAATCAACTACTTTCTTTTTTTGGTTTTTGGGTCACACCCGGCAGTGCTCAGGGGTTACTCCTGGCTCTATGCTCAGAAATTGGCCCTGGCAGGCACAGGGGACCATATGGGATGCCGGGATTCGAAGCACCATCCTTCTGCATGGAAGGCAAATGTTTACCTCCATGTTATCTCGTCAGCCCCTCAACGACTTTCTTATATTTATTTTATTCTTGGAAATGTGGGATCCAGAGATATAAGAACTAATTAAAGCACATGCCTTGCATGTGGCCAACTCTAGTTCAGTCCTCAGCACTGTGTTGTCATGGCTAGACCTAGAGGTCCCTGAGCACAAGCAGATGTGACTCTGTAGGCTCCTGAGAACCATCAGAGTGACCCGGGTATCACAGGCCCAAAGCAGCTCTGCATCATTGAGTCCTTCCATTGAATTGACCAGCCTAATTGATGGAGAATCACTGGAATGGGCTTCCAGGCTCCTGGAGCATCACTTGCTAACAACACCCTCACCTCTTAAAAACATGTTTTTGTAGGGGCAAGAGAGATAGCACAGTAGCAGGGCGTTTGCCTTGCATGCAGCCGATCCAGGACAGACAGTGGTTTGAATCTGGTATCCCACATGGTCCCCCCCGTGCCTGCCTGGAGCAATATGTGAGCACAGAGACAGGAGTAACCCCTGAGCACTGCCAGGTGTGACCCAAAAAGCCAACAACAACAATAACAACAACAAAATACATGTTTTTTTTTTTTTTTTTTTGTGGCTTTTGGGTCACACCCGGCAGCGCTCAGGGGTTACTCCTGGCTCCAAGCTCAGAAATTGCTCCTGGCAGGCACAGGGGACAATATGGGACGCCGGGATTCGAACCGATGACCTTCTGCATGAAAGGCAAATGCCTTACCTCCATGCTATCTCTTCGGCCCCCAAAATACATGTTTTTGTAGTTTTATATTCAATAGCAAGGGAAACAAAATAAAAAATAAACAAGTAGGATTATATTAGACAAAGTCTTCCCCAATGGAAGGAACATTTTCCCAATGAAGGAAATAATCATAAAAATAAAAAGACAACTTTTATTTTATAAAAAGACAACTTAATTCATTGGAGAATATATTTGCACATCATATAATAGATAGTGTATATAAAAGATAGTGTATAATATTAGAGCATATAAAGATTTCATAGAAGTCAGTATTACAACCAACCTGATTAAATTTGGCAGAGGGCAGGAGACAGGCAAGAACATGTGCTTTGTCTACATGTGTGAGACTCAGAGTCAATCATAAAGGAAATAATAAAGATCAAAAAGTAGGGGGAAAGCACCTGAGAGATAGGTAGGGCATTTGCCTTGCACACAGCCACAGCCAACCCATGATGGATGGTGATTCAAATTCCGGCGTCTTATATGGTCCCCAAGCCTGCCAGGAGCGATTTCTGAGCACAGAGCCAGGAGTAACCCCTGAGCACTGCTGGGTGTGACCCAAAGCCAAAAACTAAAAAAAAAAAAAAAAAAATAGGGTAAAATCTATGAAATTAAAATTATGAAAACTAGTTAAAGATAATCAATGAGGCAAGTAACTTTGTACCAGACAGATGATATTATGGATAAGGTTCTTGCCTTCCTTATGATTGACCCAGGGGCTAGAGAGATAGCATGGAGGTAAAGCATTTGCCAAGCATTTGCCTTGCATGCGGAAGGAAGGTAGTTCGAATCCCAGCATCCTATATGGTCCCCTGAGCCTGCCAGGAGCGATTTCTGAGCATAGAGCCAAGAGTAACCCCCACGCACTGCCAGATATGACCCAAAACCAAAAACAAAAACTTGGGGCCGGCGAGGTGGCATTAGAGGTAAGGTGTCTGCCTTGCAAGCGCTAGCCAAGGAAGGACCACAGTTCGATCCCCCTCCCCCAGCGTTCCCCAAGCCAGGGGCAATTTCTGAGCGCTTAGCCAGGAGTAACCCCTGAGCATCAAACGGGTGTGGCCTGAAAAAAAAAAAAAAAAAGAATGGGGCCGGAGAGATAGCACAGTGAGCATTTGCCTTGCAAGCAGCCGATCCAGGACCTAAGGTGGTTGGTTGAATCCCGGTGTCCCATATGGTCCCCTGTGCCTACCAGGAGTGACTTCTGAGCATAGAGCCAGGAGTAACCCTGAGCGCGATCGGGTTTGACCTAAAAACCAAACAAAAAACAAACAAACAAAAAACCTTATGATTGACCCAGTACATTATCTAGATTCTAGAGCTACAAATGTTCCTCTGAGCATTGCCAGGAGTGACCCCTGAGCATTGCTGGATGTGCCCCCAAAACCAAAAAGACAAAAACTAGAAAGATATAGCTTGTTTCTTAAAAAGATCAAAAAAGAAATCTTCAGATTTTTTTTTTGTTTGTTTGTTTTTGGGCCACACCCAGCGTTGCTCAGGGGTTACTCCTGGCTGTCTGCTCAGAAATAGCTCCTGGCAGGCACGGGGGACCATATGGAACACCGGGATTCGAACCAACCACCTTTGGTCCTGGATCAGCTGCTAGCAAGGCAAACGCCGCTGTGCTATCTCTCCGGGCCCGAAATCTTCAGAAATTTTATCTGAAAATTCCAGTAAACAGTTAAAGCAGAATTTATAGTAATCCTAGATAGGCTCTTTGGAAAAATAAAATGAGAACATGCCCAAATTTATTTAAGACAACAATATAGGACCCAGCTCGGTGGCACTAGAGGTGAGGTGTCTGCCTTGCCAGGCTAGCCTAGGACTGACCGCGGTTCGATCCCCTGGCATCCCATATGGTCCCCCAAGCCAGGAGCGACTTCTGAGCGCATAGCCAAGAGTAACCCCTGAGCATTACCGGGTGTGGCCCAAAAACAAACAAACAAAAAAAGACAACAATATACTTGCCTGTCAGGTGGTTTCGTCTGCGTGAGGCTCGCCCATTTCACTCTGGGTGTGCTGACCCCTCCAATTTCCCCAAATGTGGGAAACT
The DNA here is from genome assembly GCF_024139225.1 of Suncus etruscus. NCBI lineage: Eukaryota > Metazoa > Chordata > Mammalia > Eulipotyphla > Soricidae > Suncus > Suncus etruscus. Next base: position 61,852,323 of record NC_064858.1, on the reverse strand, counting down.
CGACTGCACAATTTGTGGCAGTGCGGACTGAGTTTGCACTTTCCCCTTTAAAAAAATACAATAATATAACTCTGATACCGAAGATTTTAATTTTAAAAACTTAAACTTGAGGCTTTAATGATTGTATAGTGGGTAGGTCACTTGCTTTCACACAGCTAATCCAGGTTCAGTACCTGACACCAAGAGTAGGCCCTGAGCACAGAGACCACCAGTAGTAAGTTTTGAATGCCACCACATGTAGCTCCAAATCAAATGATAATAATAATGATAATATTTTACCATGAATAGAAATTTCATTAACAAAAGATATAAATAGAATTCAGCAATATGAAAAACATACACTGAACAAGTATAGACTAGTCCATGGATACAAATCTAGTTCAATACTTGAAAATTAATGTAATTTTACCATATTAACAGCCCAAAAGGCGTTTGCCTTTCATGCAGACGGATGGCTTATGCTGTTAGGTTATGATGCATCACAAGTATTCTTATTCTTATTTCCAAGTAGGGATGTTTTATTTTATTTTTTGTGGTTGGTTATTTCTTGGCCACACCAATAGTACTCAGTTTACTCTTGGCTTTGTACTCAGAATTACTCCTGTTAGGCCACGGGACCATATGGAATGCCAGGAATCAAATCCAGGTTGGCCACATGCAAGGCCAACACCCTACCCACTGTGCTATCACTCCAGCCCGTGGAGGGCTCTTTTTATCTATTCTTTTTATGAGCTTGATGAGTTTTTGTCTAAATGTCAGAAATGGGAGACTTAAAATTCCTAAAATCAGTTATGTCCTTTTCTTTTTGTTTTTGTTTTTGTTGCTAAGAAAGGTAGTCCCCCCCCCCCCTTTTTTATTGTTATTTGTTTTGGGGCTGCACCTGATGGTGCTTAGGGGTTTACTCCTGGCTCTGCACTCAGAAATCTCTCCTGGCATGCTCGGGGAACCATATGGGGATGCCAGGGATTGAAATCAGATTGGTCCCAGGTCGGCTGTATGCAAAGCAAACACCCTACCCCTGTGCTATCTCGCTCAGGCCCCCTCACCCTGATTTTTGTTGTTGTTGTTGTTGTTGTTGTTGTTTTGTTTTTTTGGGTCACACCCAGCAGCGCTCAGGGGTTACTCCTGGCTCTACGCTCAGAAATTGCTCCTGGCAGATTCAGGGGATCATATCAGATGCCGGGATTCGAGCCACCATCCTTCTGCATGCAAGGCAAATGCCTTACCTCCATGCTATCTCTCTGGCCCCTCCCCCTTATTTTTATTATAACATTGTGATTTACCAAGTTGTTCATAGTTAAGTTGTTTCATCATCAAATGTTCAAACACCAATCCCACCACCAGTGTGACCTTCCCTTCACTAGTGTCCCCAATCTCCCACCCACCACCACCTACCACAAACAAATTTACTTCATATTGCTTGTTACTACACAAAGGCAAATGGAATTATTAAAACTTAGATAACAAGGGTTAAATTTTAAATGATTGTTGTATCTCTCCATGGTATTACTAAAGTCAGTGTCTAAGGATTTACTGAACTGTGGTGGATGCTAGTTGGAGCCTTCTGTGTTACTATTTAGGTTCACTGAGCTTGGTAGATTACTACGTAACTTCTTCTTGAGATTTCCTGTGATATACTGGGCTGACACTACTATAAAATATTGAAGTGTCAGCATGTGGAGAATGATCTGGTTAATGATCCATGTATATTGGAGAAGAATGTGTATCCAGGTTTCTGGGGATGAAGTGTCCTAAATATATACTAGGCCTCTTTCTTCCATTTCTCTTTTCAAGGCTAGTATATTTTTTTTGGGTTTCAGTCTGGTTGACATATCAAGTGTTGACAGGCCGTGTTGAGGTCTCCCACAATTATTGTGTTGTTATTGATATTCTCTTTCAAATTTGTCAATAATTGTATGAGATATTTTCCTGGTCTCTTATTGGGTGCATATATGTTTAGTAGTGGGATTTCTTCCTGTTACATATATCCCTTGATTAGTACAAAGTATCCATCTTTGTCTCTTACAACTTTTCTGAGTCTAAAATTTGTGTCATCTGATATTAATATAGCCACTCCAGCTTCTTTAAAGGTGTTGTTTGCTTGGATGATTTTTCTCCAGTCTTTGATTTTGACTCTATATTTGTTCTGACTATTTAGGTGTGTTTCTTATAGGCAGCAGAAGGTTGGATTCATCTTTTTGATCTATTTCACCACTCTGTGTCTCTTAACTGGTACATTTAATCCATTGACATTGAGGGAGATGATAGTCATGGGGTTCGATATCATCCCTTTTTATCGATTTTTAAGGAAAGTTATCTAACTAACTTCATTATTTGTGAAATCTTATATTACTACTATAGTGTTTTATCTGTGGGGTTTTAATCAGTGTTAAAACCAATGTTTAAATTTCAGATGGATTGGGGTGTCAAGGGAACTTTGATGGTGCATAGTGCCTAGCTTTAATATCAATGCTGTAAATGTAAACACTTGTAACAATACTATATAAACTCTTATTAGACACTGAAATCAGTCAGTAATTAATTTAAACAAATTCAGGATTTCTGGTTCTTGAGTCTGTGCTCTTACATACTATATTGACTGTTGCCTTAAAAACAAAAAGTGAGGGGCCGGTGGGATAGCATGGAGATAAGGTGATTGCCTTTCATGCAGAAGGACGGTGGTGCCAGCCAGGGGCGATTTCTGAGCGTAGAGCCAGGAGTAACCCCTGAGTGACCCCCCTCAAAAAAATAAAAAGAAAACAAAAAGTGAGAGGTTGGAGAGATAGCACAGTGGTAGGGCGGCATGTACCTTGCACACGGCTAACCGGGGACAGACCCGAGTACTATTCCTGGCATCCCATATGGTTCCCTGAGCCTGCCAGGATCAACTTCTGAGTGCAGAGCCAGGAGTAAACCAAGTGCCACCAGGTATGGCCCAAAAACAACAACAACAAAAGTGAAACCCAAGAGCATTAGCGGTAGATATGCTGTTTATTGTGGAATATAGTGATGATCAGCTATCACTGTCAACTGAATGATGAGAGTAAATGAAATAGTCACTGATAAAATGACCTATGCCATTTGGAATATAGGTACAACGTTGGAAAAATGAGTTTTAGAAGTGTCCTTGTTCTAAGTGTTTTTCTTAGGATATAAAATTTTTATTTTTATTTTCTCTTACAGCATTGGGAAGTGTTCAAAAAGGTTACTGAAGTTTTCATTTTAGTTCCTGCTCTTCTTGGTCTCAAAGGAAACTTGGAAATGACATTGGCGTCCAGATTGTCCACTGCAGTAAGTTCTTCTTACCATACATGATATATATTCTCTGAGACGGTTCTCTACTAAAAAGAATTTATATCAGGAAAACTAGGGGCCTGGGGAGGATGTTGAGTAAGGGGGGGTTTTTGACTCTGCTATAGGTTGCTCATGGTAGTAGAATTTTTTTCTTTCTGACAATCTGTGAACTTGGGGGTCATGCTTGATACCTTATTCTGAATTTTTTTATTAGTTTTTTTTTGGGGGGGGCACATTCAGCACTGCTTTGGGCTTACTCTTGACTCTGTACTCAGGAATCACCCTGGCTATGCTTGTGGGGCCTATATGGGATGCTAAGGATCAAATCCTGGTAGGCCATGTGCAAGGCAAACACCCTATCCCTATACTGTTGCTTGACCCTGCCCTGGACATTTTTCTGAGGGTTTTCCAATATGAAAAAGATTCTCTTCATCCCTAGCAGTGATGTTATACTTGGCCTCCTCTTATCCCAAAATGCTCTTCTCAACACAGGTCAAGCACATATTGAGAATTTGTGCTGTTCAATGGTGGGTTTATTGATATTTAAACATTTTGTGATTGTAAACATGTATATATACTTAGGAGAAAAAATATACAGCAGGTATTGCTTGCACATGGCTGACCCAGTTCAGTCCCTGGTATCTCATTTTCCCAGGAGCACTGCCAGGATAATACCTAAGTACAAAGCCAGGAGTAAGCCCTGAACATTGCAGATATGGCCCCAAAACAAAATAAAAACAAGTATATAAGTCTGTATACTTATTTAGAAATTGAAGAAAAGGGAGAAAGTAGAAATAAGAGGATTAAAAGCGTTACCACTGCTGAAACAAATTATGTTAAAACCATGTAACTAAAGAGATTCACTTCTGTGAACCATATGCACACTGTTAACCAGAAATTAAGTTTTCAGAAAGTATTACCAATTTTAGTCCTTTAATATATGAAGATTCACTAATTGCTTTAAAGGAGCTACAGCAAATGAATCTCTAAAGAAAGAAAGTGTGTGTGTGTGTGTGTGTGTGTATGTGTGTGTGTGTGTATCTAATGGTAACTTAAGACATCGGACCTGAACAACTCTGGTGGGAACATCTCTTCTGCTTCTTCCCTTTCCTAATCTCCAAGTTGCTCTCCTCCAAATTTCTCTAAGGTTTTTTGGAAATCACATCCATTAAGTAATGTTTTCTTGGCATTTTTTTCTTTCTTTTTTTTTTTCTTTTTGTTTTTGTTTTTTCAGGCCACACCCATTTGACGCTCAGGGGTTACTCCTGGCTAAGCACTCAGAAATTGCCCCTGGCTGGCTTGGGGGGACCATATGGGACACCGGGGATCGAACTGCAGTCCCGATCTTTCCTTGGCTAGCGCTTGCAAGGCAGACACCTTACCTCTAGCGTCACCTTGCCGGCCCCGGCATTTATTTATTTTTCTTAATAAAGAGGAAATGCTGAACATACCCTATGGAATTTTTCTAAGTTCCTTCCATATATATAATCATACTGCCAGGGCAATAATGATATATTAGCCAAAATAAGGACATTTGTTTTGGTTTTTGGTTTTTGGTTTTGATTTTGGTTTTGGTTTTTGGGTCACACCCAACAGCGCTCAAGGGTTACTCCTGGCTCTACGCTCAGAAATCGCCCCCAGAAGGCTTGGGGGACCACAAGGGATGCCGGAATTCGAACCACCCTCCTTTTGCATGCAAGGCAAATGCCTGACCTGCATGCTATCTCCGGCCCCAAAATGAGGACATTTATAAGCTTTCATAATGTTATAGGCCTTGTTCCAAGACTTTTTCTTGTTTTTGTTGTTTTGTTTTTTTGGACCACACCCATTTGACACTCTGGTTATTCCTGGCTATGCTCAGAAATCGCCCCTGGCCAGATTTTAAATTATGTAAGTTGAAGAAACTATTTAGAAAGTATCATCACTGGGGGGGCCTGGAGAGATAGCACAGCGGTGTTTGCCTTGCAAGCAGCTGATCCAGGACCAAAGGTGGTTGGTTCGAATTCTGGTGTCCCATATGGTCCCCCGTGCCTGCCAGGAGCTAAGCTATTTCTGAGCAGACAGCCAGGAGTAACCCCTGAGCACTGCTGGGTGTGACCCAAAAACAAAAAAAAAAAAAAACAACAAAAAAAAGGAAGTATCATCATTGCGGCTGGAGGTAAGGCGTTTGTCTTTCATGCAGAAGGTCAGTGATTCGAATCCCGGCATCTCATATGGTCCTCTGAGCCTGCCAGGAACAATTTCTGAGTATAGCGCCAGGAGTAACCCCTGAGCACTGCCAAGTGTGATCCAAAAACCAAAAAAAAAAAAGAAAGAAAAAAGAAAAAAGAAAGCATCATCATTAAGCAATGTACAAAACTTTATATTATGGAATTGTTTGAATGAAGCTATTTCTTTTTTTTTTTTTGAAGCTATTATTTAAATAGTCATGATTAACCAAATCTTCGAACCTCGTAATAAAGAGATTTATCAATTATTAAATGAGAAGAAAGAAAGTCAAAGAGTTTGGTCAAACCATTATTTTTAGCAGTATCTAGACTTACAAATTCACCCAGAAATGTTCTTCATTTGAAAGTAAGCATTACCTGGGTTCAGTCCCCAGAATCCCATATGGTTACCAAAGTATGCCAGAAATAATTTCCATTTTTTTTTTAAATTTGATTGATCGATTGATGGGGCCAGAGTGGTGGCATAAGTGGTAAGGCATCTACCTTGTATGCGCTAGCCTAGGACAGACCACGGTTCAATCCCCCTGCGTCCCATATGGTCCCCTAAGCAAGGAACAATTTCTGAGCCAGGAGTAACCCCTGAGCATCACTGGGTGTGGCCCCTCCCCCAAAAAACTTGATTGATTGATTGGTTTGGGGCTACTCCCAGCAGCGCTCAAGAGTTACTCCTGATTCTGCCCTTGGCAGGCTGGAGACCCATATGGGATGCCGAGAATCGAACCGGGTCCCTCCTGGGTCGGCCACATGCAAGGCAAATACCCTACCACTGTGATTTCTCTAGCCCCAGAAGTAAGTTATTTATTTATTTATTTATTTATTTTTGTTTGTTTTTTGGGTCACACCTGGCAGCTCAGGTGTTACTCCTGGCTCCAGGCTCAGAAATCGCTCCTGGCAGGCTCGGGGGACCATATGGGATGCTGGGATTTGAACCAATGACCTTCTGCATGAAAGCAAACGCCTTACCTCCATGCTATCTCTCTGGCCCCAGAAGTAATTTCTGAATAAAGAGCTAGAATATCCAGTGTCCATAGCCTAGCCTAGCATCTATAAGTGCTAAGATATTATTTATAACAAATATAATAATAGGGCCAGAGTAATAGTACAGTGAGTCGGGCACTTGCCTTACACATGGCTGACCAATGCAATCCCTGTTGGGTTATATCTTATTTTACCTAAAACAAAGTTTATCCCTAGTTTCTTTGTATCTGTTTACAACTTGGTTTCACCCAAAACTAAGATTGTCTTACTTGTAAACCTGGGTTTAATGCCTCACCCAGGGGTGGGGTGATCTCTGTACTCAATAAAAATGGCAGTTTTGGCAGGCAGAGACCTCCATACTAGCTAGATAGAAGGTTGCCACACTACACGTGTTTCACCCTCAGCCTGGTTTGGATTATTTCATGCACACCCTGATTCAGACACATTCCCATGGGTTTGGAGATATAGTGTGTGGGGTGATTTTACAACTCATGCCCAAACAGGGACCTTGGATCCAGGGACCCCAGAAGAACACAACAACAGTGAGTGACTTAACTCTGGTGGGTTATCACCACGACTGCCCCCTCAAGCTGGACTGAATGTGCTGTGCCTTTCACTGAACATCAATTAACATAGTTCCTCTTCTGAATGGCTTCATGTTGCTCTGGTCTATCTACCTGTATTTCTTCTTTTTCTTTTTCTTTTTCTTATTATAATAATAATTTTTGTTTTGACCAAAGTTGATTACAAATCTTTCACAGTAACATTTTAGGCACATATTGACATTGAATCAGGGGAATTCACACCACCAAAGCTGTCCTCCCTCCATCTGTGTTCCCAGCATGCATTTCTTAATCTGTACTGTACATGCCAGGATCCCTAGAGACTCTCTTGCACACATGCCACAGGTGGGAAGAGTGCCTTCCCAGTGGTGATGAGTTCTTGATCTAACGGCCTTCCCAGAACTGATCATCTTTGAGAACTGGCACGAAACTAGAGTTAGACCTGCATTTCCTAAGAATGATAAGGCAGCTACCATCTCTGCAGAGTCAGTCTGAAAATGGCTCAACCAAAGTTACCTCCGTGCTCCTAGCACTGAGTTAGCTAGACAAGCTAGTGCTTACCATCCAAGTACTGGGCACTGTTAAATGGTTCAATGTCCGGAATGGTTATGGATTTAACAACAGAAATGTCACCAAAGAAAATGTCTTTGTTTACTGGACATTTATTAAGAGAAACAGTCCCAGGAAGTTTCTGTGTAGTGTTGGCAATGGGAGTTTGATGTTGTTGAAAGAGAGAGAGGACCAAAAGCTGCTAATATATTCGGACCTGGAAGAATGCCAGTGAAAGGTAGTAGATATGCTCCCAATCTACATAGGTTCTGTCAATTCATCCCCCAGTCTCACTGAGTTGGCCTATCACCTATAGTGGCAGAGGCCCCCTCAGATGATACAGAAGTAGGCAGTAAAGGGGAAAGAGTTGAAGACTCTGGGCAGCATCCCAGATGCCACCGTCTACCATCTTTCATCTAGCAGAGGCTCCTTTTGCGAGGACCTTGTATCCCTAACCTGCAACAGCTTATCAAAGAGACCCCAGCAGCCTAACACAGAAGGTGATGATGGAGAAGATAGAAGATCCAAGACTAGCTGAAGACCAACAAAGGAGAAGATGCTTTCAGAACTTTCTGCACTGGGCTACCTCCAAAAATTTAACTTTCTCCTAGGCTAATCTCTTGACCCTATTTTCACTAGTAATTATATTGCTGGTTAAATTGTATTTTATCTGTATGGATCTTATTGTTATAAGCCCCATTGAAAACAAAATTTTGTAACTATCTAAATTTGTATCTAACTGCTTTAATATTAGCTTGCACAATTCTGTGGAAATGCATAATGTTGTGAGTTTTATTTTTTATTATTATTATTTATTATTATCATTATTATTTTGGTTTTTGGGACACACCCGGTGATGCTCAGGGGTTACTCTTGGCTATGTGCTCAGAAATCGCTCCTGGCCTGGGGGACCATATGGGACACCAGGGGATTGAACTGTGGTCTGTCCTAGGTTAGCACATGCAAGCAGATGCCTACTGCTTATGCAACCGCTCTGGCCCCTTGTTAGTTTTAAAAATTCTCAGCTCTCCTAGTGAATGTTTCCCAATTGATAGGATATTTTATTGTGTACTTTATGTAGCAATTTATTCTCAAATTGTGTCTGAAAAATGTTCTAATCTCTTTGTCCACCAAAGTAGATTGAAAAGGAACTTGAATACTATAGATTCTTATTAATAGTGCTTATTATAAGAATGTTTTAGCGGGCCCAGAGAGATAGCACAGCGGTGTTTGCCTTGCAAGCAGCCGATCCAGGACCTAAAGTGGTTGGTTCAAATCCTGGTGTCCCATATGGTCCCCTGTGCCTGCCAGGAGCTATTTCTGAGCAGACAGCCAGGAGTAACCCCTGAGCACCGCCGGGTGTGGCCCAAAAACCAAAAAAAAAAAAAAAAAAAAAAAGAATGTTTTAGCAAACTTATTTTCAAACTACATATATATATATATATATATATATATATATATATATATATCTGCAGAAATGTCCTTGTGATTTTATTTAACGAAGTTTATGAAGAGGAACTTGGATGCTCTAGATTTGTATTACAGTGCTCAGTGTCAGAATGTTTAAGAATTTTCTAGTTCAGTGTACCTCCAGAATGGTTCTAATGTCTATGTTCAGAGACGTCTGTGAAAAGTGTTGTGAGATGTATAATGATATGAAATAACTGATTGTTTTGAGAATGATGTATATAGTTTACACTTTGATGCTCCCACATATAGTTAAGATTACAATTAAATAACTTGCTAGCTTTTTCAGGGAAACCAAAATCTGGGCAGCTCCAAGGAAATATTTCTAAAAGCTACATTATTAAGTATTACCCAGCATTACTTAGACTCAAATAATAAATTCAATATGCCAACTCATTTTGAAATCAGCCAAGCTGTAAGAATTCTGCTTAGAAAAATAAAGACTGCTACAGATAATTCAATTTCATCACAGGCTACCATTAGAACTAAGTAACGTGAATTTAATATTTATCTTCTTTATTTTGGTTTTTGGTTTTTGGGTCACACATCTAGTGACACTCAGGGGTTACTCCTGGCTATGTGCTCAGAAATCACTCCTGGCTTGGGGAACCATATGGGACGATGGGAAATCGAACTATGGTCCATCCTAGGTTAGTGCATGCAAAGCAAACGCCCTACCGCTTGTGCCACTACTATGGCCCATTAATATTTATCTTTTAATTTTAATTTTTTGTTTATTGTGACAATTATATTTTATATGAATTAATTTCTATAGACATATGATTGTATTTGTCTGTTCACATATTATTAGTGACTCAGATTTTTTAGTCACAATCTAAAGGAATTATTCTATTTTTTTTAATTATTTTTTTTGTTTTTGTTTCTGGGTCGCACCAGGGATTGCTCCTGGCTCTGTGTTCAGGAATTGCTTCTGGCAGGTTTAGGGGACCATAAGGGATGCTGGGGATTGAACCTAGGTTTACTGTGTGCAAGGCAAACATCCTACCTGTTGTGCATAGCTCCAGTCCCGGAATTATTTGGTTCTTTTAGCAATTAGAACATCATAAACTAAATGATTCTCATGTTATAATTATCTGAGCTTGGTGCCACCAGTTACTCTATTTCCAGCTACTAATATTTCTTGGGACTGTTTGGTATAAGACTAGCCCTAGGAACTAAGTGAAATATCCAGCTTGCAAGAACTAAAAACACAAATTCTGTCAATAATTTAGAAATCTAGGCTAAGAAAAGAAATTTACAGATTTCTTTGTAAAATAGCATGAGTGATGATTCTGAAATGCTGAGAAATCTCAACACATGCATTTGTTGACTACTTTGGGTGAGTCTACAGACTACTAGAACTACTGTTTTCCAGATTGGTGGAGGAAACCAATGTGTGCAGCACTTATCAATGTTCTGAGGCCATTAAGCTAAGGTCTTGTTTGTACATGATTAAATTTCCCATTAGAAATAGTCACATATGGGGCCGGGCGGTGGCGCTGGAGGTAAGGTGCCTGCCTTGCCTGCGCTAGCCTAGGACGGACCGCGGTTCGATCCCCCGGCGTCCCATATGGTCCCCCAAGAAGCCAGGAGCAACTTCTGAGCACATAGCCAGGAGTAACCCCTGAGCGTCACAGGGTGTGGCCCAAAAGCCAAAAAAAAAAAAAAAGAAATAGTCACATAGGGCTGGAATGATATCACAGCAGTAGAGTATTTTGCCTTACATGCTGACAACCCAGATGGACACAGGTTTGATCCCTGGCATCCAATATGATCCCCAGAGTCTGCCAGGGTGATTTCTGATTACAGAGCCAGGAATAACCCCTGAGTGCCACTGGGTATGGCCCAGAAACAAACAAAACAAACAAACAAAGAAACAGTCACATGGAGGAATCATTAGAATCCAAGTCCATATCACATCTTTTCCTCCCTTCTCTCACCTCTTTGTTATGGTGGTGGTACAATAGGGAATTCACAGTTGTTTTCACACTTGATTGTGGTGGCCAGGGGTGGTACATACTTGGTTGTGGTGTCCTGGGGGTTGCAATTTAGTTGCAATGTCCTGGGCTCACTTTTGTTGAGTTTGTTTGGGACATACTTGTGGCCTCAGTCATATAGAGCAAGTGCTCTATTACTGAATCCCTCCCTGAGCTCCATTGTATTTTTAGTAATAATATTTGCTTTCTAAGTTATTGAGTTATAAAAACTTCTCTTTGGATACACAGTTTTGGGCTCCTATATGGTTGAAAAGAATTAGTGGGCCAGAGAGATAGCATGGAGATAGTGTGTTTGACGGTGGTTCGAATCCTGGCATCTCTTATGGTCCCCTGAGCCTGCCAGGAGCGATTTCTGAACACAGAGCCAGGAGTAACCCCTGAGCGCTGCCAGGTGTGACCCAAAAACCAAATAAAATTAAGAAAAAAGAATTGGCTATATGTATAGTAATGTTTTGGAGTTATTTTTCTGTTTAGATATATACAAATCCTTTTTTGTTTGTTTGTTTGTTTGGGCCATACCCTGTGATGCTCTGATGCTCAGGGGTTACTCCTGGCTATGTGCTCAGAAATCACTCCTGGCTTGGAGGACCATATGGGATGCTGGGGGATTGAACCATGGTATGCCTTGGCTAGCACGTGCAAGGCGCCTTACCACTCCACACCACCGCTCTGGACCCTAGATATATATACAAATCTTAAGTGAGATACATGGCCAAAATTCATATGGGAACATACATTTTTTTTGTTTTTGTTTTTTGGTCACACCCGGCAGTGCTCAGGGGTTTCTCTTGGCTCTACACTCAGAAATCGCTCCTGGTAGGCTCCGAGGACCATATGGGATGCAGTTCTTCTGCATGCAAGGCAAACACCTTACCTCCATGCTATCTCTCCAGCCCCTAGAACAAATACAGTTTTATTGATAATAATTTTAGTCATGACTCAAATATAAATTATGCACATGTGAATGATTTATTTATGCCTGCAGCTTGGTATTGAATTTAAAGTAATATTAGTTTGTGACCTAGAATTAAATGCTAATAATTCAAATGATGTAGTTATTTATGTCAAGTCTCAGTATGCAAAAGTTGTCATGTCAGAGTGTCACTTGTTGGTGTAAAATGACATCAGTGGTTAAGTGACTAGTACTAACTGAATTAGTAATTAAATTGAATTTTCTTCCCACTAAACATCTCAGGTAAGTCAAATGTAAATTGCTAGGAATAGGGTGATTTTATCATTACATTTAAAGTACAAATTGAGGGTTTGGAGAGATAGCATGGAGGTTAAAGCATTTGCCTTGCATGCTGAAGGACAGTGGTTCAAATCCCGGCATCCCATATGGTCCCCTGTGCCTGCCAGGGACGATTTCTGAGTGTAGAGCCAGGAGTAGCCCCTGAGCACTCCCGGATGTGACCCCCCCCCCAAAAAAAAGTACATTGTGAATTTGTTCATCACATTTACTAAAGAACTACCTTTAGATATGGTTAGAATGATGATCTGAGGTTGCAAAAGGAATGGGTTGAGGAGAACCTTATAATGATGATAGAGATATCTAGCACTCTGGTGATGGGCTTGGGGTAATAGCACCACCAATATAAACAATATTAAACTATTGTAAAATAAAGTTCCCCTTGGTTTTTGGGTATCATATGTTATTTAAAAAGTGTAGAGGTTGCGGGGCAGGAGTGATGTGATAGCAAAGTGGGTAGGGTGTTTGCCTTGCACTCAGCCAAGCCGGAACCTACCTGGTTTTGATCCCTAACATCTCATATGGTTCCCCAAGCCTGCCAGGAGTAACTCCTGAACACCATTGGCTGTGGCCCTCCCCCAAAAAAGAGTAGAGGATGCATATATTATTTCATTACATATGAAAATGTTTACCTTCACAGGTAAATATCGGGAAGATGGATTCACCTATTGAAAAGTGGAATCTCATAATTGGCAACTTGGCTTTAAAGCAGGTAAGTGGCATCCATAATAGCTTATAGATCTTGTGCGTCAGATTGTAGACCTGTTATATACAGGTGCAGCCTTGAGGGTCTCCTGTAGGGGTGGTATAAATTTTAGTGCTATAAAGTCTGTCTTTTGTTTCAGAGGATCTCACACAATAATTCAGTACCATGAAAAAGTGACAGGCTAATTGGATAACTTTGACTTGAAAGTTTTCATTTTTAGAAATAGTTCAACTTCTTCCCTATATATAAAATATAAACAAAATTATAAAATACATTTTTTCACAAGTGTATGGGGTCAGAATCTGAATTAATATCTTCAAATAAATGTTTAGCTCTTCCTCGCTTAAGGGTTGTTTCTTTACTTTGATTTATTGTTGTTCATGAATCCTGTTTTTAGTTCTTTAAAATACATTGTGGTCAGATTTTTGTTCTTGCTGTTTTTTAACATTTAATGTTTTTAACATTAATTTGTTAATGTGGCTAGTGTTGTTATTGCCAGTTTCTCACTCAACAGTGGGTTTTATGCAGACTATTTCTAGTACTTTCTACTTCAGATAAAAATTATCTCTTTTTCCTGCCTTCTTTTTAGCCCAAGATGCAAGACCTGAAATCCCCTACTACCAGTTGAGTGATTAGGAAATGCTTGTAATTTTAATATTAGTTCAACTTCAGCGTAACATTGAGAACATGATTGCAGAAAGTAATTTCACATAATACATTCTTTTTTTTTTTTTGCCACACCCAGCAGTGCTCAGGGGTTACTCCTGGCTCTGCTCTTAGAAATTGATCTTGGGGTGTGGTGTTCTTTTTTATACTTGAAACCCAACTACAAACATGTTTGTAATCATGGTGTTTAAATAAAGATATTATGAAATTAAAAAAAGGAGGGCTGGAGAGATAGCATGAAGGTAAGGTGTTTGTCTTGCATGCAGAAGGTCAGTGGTTCGAATCCTGGCATCCTATATAGTCCCCTGAGCCTGCTGGGAGGGATTTCTGAGCATAGAACCAGGAGTAACCCCTGAGTGCTGCCAGGTATGACCCAAAAACCAAAAAGAAAAAAGAAAAAAATGAAGGAAGGAAGGAAGGAAGGAAGGAAGGAAGGAAGGAAGGAAGGAAGGAAGGAAGGAAGGAAGGAAGGAAGGAAGGAAGGAAGGAATAAAGGAAGGAGGGAGGGAGGGAGGGAGGGAGGGAGGGAGGGTGGGAAAGAGGGAGGAAGGAAGGGAGGGGAAGGAAGGAAGAAGGAAAGAAAGAAAGAAAGAAAAGAAGAAAGACAAAGAAAAGGAAAGAAGAAAATGACAATCAACAGCCTAAAGGGACACCTTAAATATCTGAAAAACAACAGCAAAGTAACCCAAACACAAGCAAAAGAAAAGAAATAATAAAAACGAGAACAGAAATCAGCAATTTAGGGGCCAGCGTGGTGGCGCTAGAGTTAAGGTGTCTCTGCCTTGCCAGTGCTAGCCTAAGACGGACCGCGGTTCGATCCCCCAGCGTCCCATATGGTCCCCCAAGCCAGGAGCAACTTCTGAGCACATAGCCAGGAATAACCCCTGAGCGTCACCGGGTGTGGCCCAAAAACCAAAAACAAAAATAAAAACAAAATAATCAACAATTTAGAAACAAGGAAAATAATACAAAGAATTAATGAGACCAGGAGCTGGTTTTTGGAAAGAATAAGCAAGATAGACAAATCACTAGCAAGACTCACAAGGAAAAAACGGGGAAATAAATAAATCAGGAAAATAAAACAAAAAAGAAATTCCTCCTGGCAGCTCCGGGGACCATATAGATCCAGGTCTGTCCTGGGTTAGCCACATTCAAGGCAACCTCCCTACCACTGTGCTATTGCTCTGGCCCCTCATGTAATATATTCTGAAGACAAAGAAACACAGGCTTAAAATCTTTACAACTACTAAGATTACGGAATTATAAATTTTTTAAAAGGGTTTAACCTCTAATCAATTATATAACCTGCTACATTAATTTAACTTAAATTTTTTTTTAATTGAAACCATTGTGATTCACAAAGTCCTTCATAGTTCGGTTTTAGACATACAATATTACAGGGCCAATCCCATCACCAATGTTAACCTTTCTACCAATGTTCCTAGAATGCATCCCATGTCACCACCCCTGCCAGCATAACAAGCCCTTTATAAGGTGTGTGTGTGTGTGTGTGTGTGTGTGTGTGTGTGTGTTTGTGTGTGTATTTTAACCATATCTGATGGTGCTTACGTCTTACTTTTGCTCAGGGATCACTCCTGGTGGTGCTCAGGGATTATCTATGGTGTCAGGGATTGAAATTGGATCAGCTACATACAAGTGAAGAGCCTTCCCCATTCTCTTTCTTTAGCCCCTTCTTATCCTTTCTAGGCATTATAGTCTTCTTTTAAATTATACTATCTGAATATTAAATGTTCCTATTTAATGTAATGTAATTCCTATTTAATGTAATGTAAATGTAATTAATTTAATGTAATGTAATGTTCCTATTTAATGTAATGTAATTCCTAGGTAGAATCTAGGAATGATAGTTTGTTTTTTAATATTAATGATACAGGATTTTCAGATCCCTAAAAAGAAGGAGTTACTCCTGGCTCCATGCTCAGAAATTGCTCCTGGCAGGCTTGGGGGACCATATGGGATGCCGGGATTTGAACCAATGACCTTCTGCATGCAAGGCAAACACCTTACCTCCATGCTCTCTCTCCAGCCCCCAGAATCTACTATATCTTATCAAAAAGGAATATTCTACTTTTGGTTAGCAGGAAGAAACCTGCCTTACTTTAGAGCTGTCTAGCATTCTTTTCAGCTTGGAATCACAGGAAAGTGATGAAAGTGTCAACTAGTAAATGACAAAAGCAAATTAAAAATTAAAATATAGATATATTTTAAATGCCCTAACTCATAAATGTAATGAGTTTTAGAATAAATAATTTATTCTATAACTCCAATGAATTTTATCTCATCTTTTCATTTTTTATTCCACCATTTTTTTGTTTCTGGGCTATACCTGGCAGTGCTCAGGGCTTACTCCTGGCTCTGTGCTGCTCAGGGATCATTCCTGGTGGTCTTAGGGAGAAAATATGGGATATTTTGACCATGTGCAAGGCAAGCATTCTACCCACTATCCTATAGCTGTAGCCCTATTTCCTTACATTTTTTAAGTGCCACTTTCCCATGTCATCACTGTTCACGATAGGAGCCAGAGGTGGCTGGGAAGTCACAGGTGCAAGCTGCTTAATTTGAAGTCTGTATTTTTGTCTCAAGTCACCAAGGATTTTTGAGAACCAGGGAAGCCCATGAAGGACAGGCAGTAAGTGGTTGGACTTCATTGACCTGTGAACAGCAGAAGGGAGAAGAAAAGCTCCTTTCCAGTTAGTCACATTGCTCCATCTACTAAAGCTCAGGTGGGAATGGTGGTGAGCATGGGGATGAACAGTAAAGTCTCCCTTGCCAGAGATGTTGTGTAAGGATGTGAGAGGGCTCATACTCTGGGGTCTAGAGCTGGGGTGGGTAGCCTTGGGGTGGTGGAGGTGTATGCAGTTCCTCTGACCTATAAGTGGGATCCCAAACAGGTGACCTGTCAAAGAGATCTTCACAGATGTGCAGGCTGGTGGGGAGGCAGGTTTGGCAAAGTTCCCAAGCCAGAAGGAGATGTGTTCTACACTGAATCCTATTTAGGCCTGCGGCTTCTGTTCACCTTATTCAGCCCTGCTGGAACTCAGTTTGGCTTTCCTTTTGTATAGAAGTCAGGCATCCATTCTTTTTCAGGTTTACAGAATGGGATTTTCCTACCTCAACTGTGCTTCTGTTATTTGGTAGATAGGATCACACACATACACTCACATGCACACATTTACATATTCATAAACATGTATGTATACATGTGCCATGATATCTATAGCAGGCTCAAAACTTGAACTCACAGTGGTGAAATGTATATTTAAGTATGATGTAAACAACATTTTACTTAGTAATTAATTTTACTACTTTTATGTCACATTGCTTACTAAGTAGTATGCAGTTGTTCAACTATTTGAACTGTTTGTACAGCCAGAGGTGCTTACAACTGGGTTCTCAGCTCAAAATCAGTGGCTGACTTCAGCAGAATCCATAATAAAAGATCATGGATTGGAAGTTAGGAACTCTGGTCTCAGAAGGACTGGCTCTTCCATTAATTTAAATGTTGTAGGATTAGACCATTTGGGCTTTTTTTTTCCCCACCCAGATCCCCAGATCTCATACATGGATTAGTTTCATAGAGTCTGTGAACTCTCAGAAATTCTGCACAAAAAATTCTCTGCATTTGTATCTGTAAAGAAGCTTTAAAGTGTTTTCCAGATTGTCAAAGGAGTTCATGATATAGAGTTAAGATCATATTTGTGGGGCCAGAGTGATAGTAGATATGGTAGGCACTTGCCTTTGCATGAGGCTAACGCAGATTCAAACCCAGACACCTCAGATGGTCCCTCAAGTCCAGTCAGAGTGATTCCTGAGAGCAGAGCCAGGACTAAACCCTGACCATCACATGGAATGTGTAAAAAAAAAGGTTGGGGGGGGGGAGAAAAGAAAAAAAGAATCATCATCTCTACTAAACTAGATTATTCCTGTAGGGTTTATTTTAGTTATAACACTTTATGAACAGAATTTTCTGTTATTCTTTTTAGCTGCCACTTTTTAGCCCTGAATGTTGCATTATGCCAGGATTGTTTAATTGTAGAAAGCATTATATATACTTTATTTAAATATCAAAATAACTGTGATTTAAATATTAATTCATCGTGATTGTAATTTTTTGTTTTGTTTTTGTTTTTTTGGGACCACACCCAGCAGCACTCAGGGGTTACTCCTGGCTCTGTGTTCAGAAATCACTACTGGCAGATTTAGAATCCAGGTCAGCCATGTGCAAAGCAAATACCCTATCCACTGTGTTATCACTCCAGCCCCTTGTTTATATTTTTTTGTGAAATTGGTGTTCATTGTGTCTAACTCTTCCCTCACTGGGGGCACCATGACTATAAGGAATAAATCTGTTTGGACCACACATGTAGCCTTAAACCAAGCATAGTATCCTGTACATAGTAGATTCTAAAGACCTACTTGCTGAATAAATGCATGTGAATATCTTACCACAGGATTATGGGTATATCTAGGAGTCAGACTCATATCTTCATATCTTACAAATATCCTGACTCTTGGGGCCGGAATGGTAGCACAATGGTAGGGCATTTGCCTTGTACGTGGCCAACCCAGAATGGACCTGACCTGGGTTCAATCCCTGGCATCCCATATGGTCCCCCGAGCCTGCCAGAAGTGATTTCTGAGCACAGAGTCAGGAGTAATCCCTGAATGCCACTGATGTGGCCAAAAACAAACAAACAAAAACGCTATCTGCAGAGCCAAATTTCCATTGAATGTCCTAGGTATTTTTCAGCCTTAAAGTTGGTGTTTTTCTCAATGTATTATACCATCTCTTAGGGTGCTTGTTAAAAACTACTTCATACCTATTGTCACCAGATTAGTGCAATTTGAGGACCCACTTCCTTAAAGTATCATAAATTGAGAGAAAGTAAAGGAAGTTAAAGGTCTTGTTGTTCAGTGCAATGGTCCATACTGTCTTCTGCCATCTCTGCACATTCACATAATTAAATGTTTTCAAAATGAGTAATTTAGTGGATTTTATAAAAAATTTATTTTTAGGTTCAAGCAACAGTAGTTGGTTTTCTGGCAGCTGTGGCAGCAATTATCTTAGGCTGGATTCCAGAGGGAAAATACTACCTTGATCATTCAATACTTTTGTGCTCTAGCAGTGTGGCGACTGCGTTCATCGCCTCTCTTCTGCAGGGTAAGTATTGTTAGAAATGTCTTTTACCTTCAAGTTCTTTGCTTATATGTTACCTTTTCACTATTTAAAAGAAACATATAGTACCTTTAATTTAAAAAAAAACTTTATTTACACACTGGTTTATAAAGTTGTTCATAACAGTTAATTTCTGGCATTCAGTGTTTCAATACCAACCTCACCACCAGTGTGACCTTCCTTCTATCATGCTCCCTAATTTTTCCATTCACCTCCTCCCTCTCTTAGCAGGCACAAAATAATTTATTTTATATTACTTGTTACAAAAAAATAGTTAATGGAATGATCGAAAAATACCTCAATAAAAAATGTGTGAAAATTGTTATATCTCCCACTGGGATTCACTTAAGTCATTGAGAGTTTATTAAACTGTTAGTTGCTATTGAGCCTTCTGTATTATTGTTTCTGTTTATTGAACTGTTTATGTTGACTTTGATGCTACTTTCCCATCTAATATGGTGTGCTCCTACTGTGCTGTCAATATTGTGGAATTCATAGGTATTCAGCTGCATGCTCCAGGAATTCCAGGGTCTGTAGAATGAGGCTGATAAGATTCATTTCTTTCTCGCTTTTTTTTTTTTTTTTGGCCACACCTGTTTGATGCTCAAGGGTTACTCCTGGCTAAGTGCTCAGAAATTGCCCCTGGCTTGGGGGACCATATGGGACGCCCCAGGATTGAACCGCGGTCCTTCCTCGGCTAGCGCTTACAAGGCAGACACCTTATCTCTAGCGCCACCTCACCGGTCCTGATAAGATTTATTTCAACAGCTTAGCTTGGGGCTTCCATCTCTTCGAAGACTAGCCAGTAAAGCTGTAAAACTGGGCCTTTGTTACATGAAGGGTGAAGGGGGATGATGTGGGTTGTGGCTGTGACTGCTGGGACTTCGGGCTGTGCAAGGGGTTGGAAAAGGCTGCTTGCCCAATTCCAAGAAGACTCCAGAGTTTTCCAGCTTCAAAATTAGTGTACCTGAAAGTTTTGTTGGCTTCGTATCTTTGCTGTGATGAGCTGTGAAGCAGTGAAGTTGGACTGTTGGCATGGCAGCAGCTGTGGGGTTTGGGTGCAGCTACCTGGGCTTTGGCAGGGAGGGACTCCACTTGCCACCCTCCTGAGGGCACAACACAGTTTTCGGCCTGAAAACTGATGCATCCTTGATATTTAGTGGCTTGGCTTGGAGATTAGTGGAGAAGCTGAGAAGTGGGGCTATTGTTTACATGGCAGCCTTTGTGGGATGTGTGTGTGGCTCACCTATGAGTTTTTAAAATAATTTATTGAGGATAAGGATGTAGATTAGCAGCAGAACACATAGAGTGATGCATGAGATCTGGGTTTGATCTCCTAAACCCCTCTACCAAAAGTCAGTGAGGGAAATATATAGTTTGTTTTGTTTCTGGGCCACACCCAGTGACGCTCAGGGGTTACTCCTGGCTCTGAGCTCAGAAATCACTCCTGGTTCTGGAGACCATATGGAATGCTGGGGATTGAATCTATGTCTGTCCTGGGTCAGCTGCATGCAAGGCAAGCACACTACCACTGTGCTATCGCTCTGATCCCTATTTCAGATATATTGATGTTTATTATAGGTAAGGCTTTCTGAGTTTTGTTTTCTTTACTTTATATTAATTTTTTTTAATTTTTATTTTTAATTATGAGAACAAAGATGCAAAGAAAGAGGACAAGGTAAAGTTACAGTGGAAGGACAATCACCCATAACATAATTCTCAGAAGAAGTCCCCTTGCTGATATCTTAACTTTGAACTGTCAGCCAAAGAACATTAAGATAAATAAAACAAAATCCATGTACAATTACTTTCTCCTTCAAGTCCCCAGATTGTAACATTATAATATTTCTTAACATCACACAAGGCAATCTAAAGCCATAAAACTTATGTAACTCCTTAAACATTAGAAGCATAATATATTTTACATTTCCATGTACATGCATATTATCTTAAGTTAACCTCAAATTTTAGGTGTTTTTTTTTAAGGATTAGAGTCAAAGGAGCACAGTAAAAACGGTGTTAGAGTGGCAATTGTTGTTTGCATAGGCCCACCAAAATATGAGGGGCATGAAAAGGAATAACCTTGGCCTAAATACAAAGAGACCCTACCCCTGAAGTTTCCTGGCATAAAACCAACTCTAGGCTCCAGGCAAGCTAGATCATCCAGTCCAAGACATTCACTGTAGTGCCAACACACTTTTATTTTTCACACAGTCTCTGTTGTTGGTATCATGTTTCTGTATTAAAGATCCTGCAATCTGCATATCCTACATTGAAGTCAGGATGTGGAGCGTCCTCTCATTTTACCTCACCATTAAAGGGCAATGCAGGGAGCCCTGTCCTGTAAGCAGGTCATTGTTTTTGTTAAGTCTTCTCAGTGTTAAAGGAAGTCTCTTTTGAGCAGGTCGATGTCTGAGCAGTGGTAGGGTCTTCCGTGGTAGAGGATTGCTTCCAGGTGATGTCATAGACAAACCTGGATGTTTCATGGATGGCTTCCCTCGTTCAGGGGTGAATGGAAAATGCCCTTTCTTCTGAGGCCTGTTCCAGGTCGTTATGTCAATGTTCAGGGTGTAAGGTCCCTTTGCACTACAAGATTTGTGTATTCCAATCTCTATTAGATAGGATCTTATTTGTATGTATAGTATTTTCCCATTTTAATGTGCCTATGCAAAAAAAGAGCAATGCCACACAGCTTTATTGGTGCATATGGAGGCCGTAAGAACAAGTCCAACAATCCCCATGACATGGTTCAATTACAAGCATTAATATGGGGACTCTTTCACCAAATTCCTTGTTGAACAGCTCATAAAGAGAAGATAAAAAGTGGTTAGAATAGTCACTGTATAAGAGATTATTTAGCTGTCAGAGAAAAAACACAAAATATTCTAAAGAAATACGTGTCCTTTTATGTCTTTTGAAACAGTTTGGGGTTGTTACACACAATGCACGGCTTTGGTCTGTGATTAGGATTGTGCAGTACTGAAGTTAAAAAGATTAATGTGGGTTAGTGATGTTTGAGGGGGGTGAGAGAGTTAAGGAGTAAAAATGAGTTTTGTGGGGGTGTGGGAAAGGGCAGAATACAAAATGGACATTCTGGACATGCAAAACATAACATAAAGATAAGTAATACACTTAATACATGAGTGCGCCTGGGGACACTAGCCACCCCGTGGTTTTCCATATGCAGAGTGGTCAGAAATTGCCAGTGACAAACTTAGCGCAACCGAGCAAATCTCAGGACACCCCAATTTAGGACCAACCATTTCTGGCCGCCTGGGCTGCCACCCCAGGAGGCCTGGAGGCTGGGGGCAGAAGAGGGGAAGGCTGGGGGTCTATCAAGGCTCCCAGCGCACCCAAGTTAGGGAGAAGGCCTTTCACATGGGGTCTTCCCGAACCCCATGCCAGCTAGAGCTAGCCTCCAGCTCAAGGGAGGATAGAAAGAGAGCCGGAAGCCAGGATCTGCCCGCCCTACACCCTGTGCCCTTCCCACCCTAGAGCTGTGGGAAGGGCAGTAAAAGCTTGGGACCCCACCCACCTTGTCTGGCCGCCTGGGCTGCCACCCCAGAAGGCCTGGAGGTTGGGGGCAGAAGAGTGGAAGGCTGGGGCCCATCAAGGCTCCCAGCACACCCAAGTAAGGGAGAAGGCCTTTCACATGGGGTCTTCCCAAACCCCATACCAGCTAGAGCTGGCCTCCAGCTCAAGGAGAGATAGAAAGAGAGCCGGAAGCCAGGATCTGCCCGCCCTACACCCTGTGCCCTTTGCACCCTAGAGCTGTGGGAAGGGCAGTGAAAGCTTGGGACCCCATCCAGGAGGGACCCCCGACACCTACCTTGTCTGGCCGTCTAGGCTGCCACCCCCAGAAGGCCTGGAGGTTGGGGGCAGAAGAGAGGAAGGCTGGGGGCCTATCAAGCCTCCCAGCTCACCCAAGTTAGGGAGAAGGCCTTTCACATGGGGTCTCCCCTAACCGCATGCCAGCTAGAGCTAGCCTCCAGCTCAAGGAGAGATAGAAAGAGAACCAGAAGCCAGGATCTGCCCGCCTTACACCCTGTGCCCTTCCCATCCTAGATATGTGGGAAGGGCGGGGAAAGCTTGGGACCCCCCTGACACCCACCTTGTCTGGCCTCCTGGGCTGCCACCCCAGAAGGCCTGGAGGCCGGGGGCAGAAGAGGGGAAGGCTGGGGGCCTATCAAGGCTCCAGCGCACCCAAGTTAGGGAGAAGGCCTTTCACATGGGGTCTCCCCAAACACCATGCCAGCTAGAGCTAGCATCCAGCTCAACAGAGGATAGAAAGAGAGCCGGAAGCCAGGACCTGCCCGCTCTACACCCTGTGCCCTTCCCACCCTAGAGCTGTGGGAAGGGCAGTGAAAGCTTGGGACCCCATCTAGGAGGGACCCCCCCCCCCCCGACACCTACCTTCTCTGGCCGCCTGGGCTGCCACCCCAGAAGCCTGGAGGCCGGGGGCAGAAGAGGGGAAGGCTGGGGGCCTATCAAGGCTCCCAGCACACCCAAGTTAGGGAGAAGGCCTTTCACATGGGGTCTCCCCAAACCCCATGCCAGCTAGAGCTAGCCTCCAGCTCAAGGAGAGATAGAAAAAGAGCCGGAAGCCAGGATCTGCCCGCCCTACACCCTGTGCCCTTCTCACCCTAGAGCTGTGGGAAGGGCGGGGAAAACTTGGGACCCCCTGACACCCACCTTGTCTGGCCGCCTGGGCTGCCAACCCAGAAGGCCTGGAGGCCGGGGGCAGAAGAGGGGAAGGCTGGGGGCCTATCAAGGCTCCCAGCTCACCCAAGTTAGGGAGAAGGCCTTTCACATGGGGTCTCCCCAAACCCCATGCCAGCTAGAGCTACCCTCCTGCTCAAGAGAGGATAGAAAGAGAGCTGGAAGCCCGGATCTACCCGCCCTACACCGTGTGCCCTTCCCACTCTAGAACGGTGGGAAGGGCTCGGCAAGCTTGGGACCCCATCCAGGAGGGACGCCCCGACACCCACCTTGTCTGGATGCCTGGGCTGCCACCCCAGGAGGCCTGGAGGCCGGGGGCAGAAGAGGGGAAGGCTGGGGGCCTATCAAGGCTCCCAGCGCACCCAAGTTAGGGAGAAGGCCTTTCACATGGAGTCTCCCCAAACACCATGCCAGCTAGAGCTAGCCTCCAGCTCAAGAGAGAGTCTTTATTTTTTTAAGTGATAAGTTTTCAATTGCTTTTACTCTCCAGTATTTGCTACATACAGTCTTGCCTAAAATTATACACTTTAGAATTAGTGAGAAATGGATTTTTCTCAAGTTTTTAGAAATCATTTAGAGCTTCATAAGAAATTATTTTTCCTCCTTTATTATATCTTAAGAGTTCAAGTCTGAGAAACCTATGACAAGAGTTTTAAAAAGTGCATGAGTCAAAGTACAGTTTATATATGAATAAACATATGTTCCATAACCCCAAAAATATCTAACACAAATACTATTTCTTCCCTACATACAGCCTTTTGAGAACAGTGGTTCTCACCTGAGAGGCACTGGTGACAATGTAACTGTGATGAAGAGGTGCTACTAGTAGCCAATGGACAGAATCAGGGATCTGTTAAACATCCTATAATCTACACAGGATGAATCCCACAACAAAGCATCCAGTCTGAATGTCAACAGTGCCAGTTTAAGATCCCATGTTTCAGAGTTAACTCAATTTTTACTTCACAAGCTGTGAGTTGTGTTTTCTGAGCCTTGTTTTCCAACTACAGTTCCCAAATAATGCGAGACAAAAGTTTAAAAGCTCAATTATTTCTCCTAAGTTATTTGAGAAACTTTCTAGAAACCATGAAGAGACTTTACTTGCTTGTGATTTTAGTATTCCAGGAATTGTAAGTTTTATAAGTAGTCATTCTGTTAAAATATTAATTTTCAGATTTCAAAAATTCTTCTCCCTCCACACTGTTTCTGTAGCAAACCAGATACAACTATTTTTTAATACTCAGAAATCTAAAATACATTTAGAATTTTTCAGTTGGGTTTTTTTCTTTATATCTCTTAATATGAACTTCCTGCTATCAAACTGGCTGATTATATAATTGTAACCATAAAGACTTGGCTCTTTTTTTTTTTTTTTTTGGGGGCCACACCCAGCGGTGCTCAGGGGTTACTCCTGGCTGACTGCTCAGAAATAGCTCCTGGCAGGCACGGGGGACCATATGGGACACTGGGATTTGAACCAACCACTTTTGGTGCTGGATCGGCTGCTTGCAAGGCAAACACCACTGTGCTATCTCTCCGGGCCCGGCTCTTTTTATTTTATAATTTTCCTCTTCCTAATATCAATTATAAAGTTAAAAATGAAGGATTCTGGGGCTGGAGAGATAGCATGGGCATGGAGGTAGGGCATTTGCTTTACATGTTAAAGTACGGTGGATTGGATCCCAGCATCCCATATGATCCCCCGAGCCTGCCAGGAGCAATTTCTGAGCATAGAGCTGAGTATCCCCTGAGCACTGCCAGATGTGACTCCCCCCAAAAAAATGGAGGATTCTTTGAAAAAATATTTTTATTTAATTAGAGAACCATGATTTACAAAGTTATTGATAGTTGAATTTTAGGCATATAGTATTCAAACACCAATCCCACTAGTGTCAATTCCCTTCGCTTGTACCCCACACCTATGTGTGATAGGCACATTGCAAAGTTCTATGCTTTTAGCTTCAATTTTATATTTTCAGTGTTGTTGAGTCTATAGTTTGGATTTATAGCTAGATCACTCTTCTACATCACTGATTTAACCAAAGCCCCAACCTTTATTCCCCAGTTACTTCCCTTTATCATCTTTTCCTACTTTGATTTATTTTCTTCTTCTCCCTAAGCTCTGGAGTTAAGTGTGACCTAGGCATCCCCTTTACTACATTACATTTCCTCATCCAGTTATTCTACATACTACAGAAATGTAAAATTATCCTCTTTCTTTCTTCTTCTGGCTTACTTCATTCAACATGATATCTTTCAGTTCTAACTAGGTTGCACCAAATTTTATGCTTTCATCGTTTCTTGCAGCTGCATAGTATTCATTGTATGTGCATATATAAGCTACATCTTCATAATCACAAACAGAGATTCTTATATCAAGTGAACTTATAACACAGCTAGTTCTTTTTTGTGGAGGGTGGTCATACTTCTAGGTGTTCAGGGCTTACTCCTGGCTCTGAACTTAGGAATTACTCCTAGTGGGCTAGGAAGAACATATAAGATGTCAAACCTGGGTCAGCTGCTGTACTATCACTCCAGCCCCATAGTCTTTATGTTTCTTTTGGGCCGCACTTGATGATGCTCAGGGGTTATTCCTAGTTCTACACACAGGAATCACTCTTGGTGGGCTCAGGGGACCATATGGGATGACAAGTATCAAGTCTGTGTGTAAGACAAGTACCCTACCCACTGTGCTATCTCTCTAGCCCCACCGTGGACTCTCTTAACTAGGTTCTGGTAATAAAATTAAAACTTCTCAAATAAATTTAAGCCTTTTTTTCTAAGAATTTAAAATTCTACCAGGTATAGTTCCTTGTCTGCATAGAGAATTACTAGAATTGGCTAATGTTAATACCAGTCAAGTCAAAGTGAATTTAACTATTATTAGAAAATTAATCTATGAGAAAATTAACTTATTTAAAAGAAATATTAAATATTTTAAATATAAATATTATTGTCTTTTCTTTTTTATTTAATATATTTTATTTAAAGCATTTGATTTACAAAGTTATTCACAGTTCAATTTTAGACATACATGGTTTCAGTACCAATCCCACCACCATTTACCATTTACCAATGTTCCATAAGTCACCCAGTATCTCCCCTTCCCAGCCTGCCATCATAATAGGGCAGCTTTTTAAGTTTGGTTGTTAAATGTTGGGACTTACAATTTCATTGTTGACTCCATAGTTTGGATATTTAGCCCTGTCCCTTCTTTTTTTTTTTTTTTGGTTTTTGGGCCACACCCATTTGACGCTCAGGGGTTACTCCTGGCTATGCGCTCAGAAATCGCCCCTGGCTTGGGGGGACCATATGGGACGCCGGGGGATCGAACCGCGGTCCTTCCTTGGCTAGCGCTTGCAAGGCAGACACCTTACCTCCAGCGCCACCTACCCGGCCCCTGTCCCTTCTTAATATGCACCTAAGTCCCCTGAGCCCTTGCCCTCCTTTATTTCCCAACTGTCTTTATCCTTCTCTACTTTATTTTCTTCTCCTCACTATACTCTGGAATCAAGAGTGCTCCATACAAACCCCATTTAAACTATTACATTTCTTCATGAAGTTATTCTAAATATCACATATAAGTGATATCATCCTGTATTTATTCTCCTTCTGGCTTACTTTATTTAACATAATATTTTCCAGTTCCATACGTGTTGTAGTTGAATTGCATGATTACATAATTCCTTAAAGCTATGTAGTATTCCATTGTATATATGTACCATATCTTCATGACCCACTTGTTTGTTGTTAGACATCTAGGTTTATTACAACTCTTAGCTATTATAGTGAGTACTGTGTTAAAAGCATTTTATTAGGTTCATTTATTTCTTATTTCTTTCAGGTTTCATTTCATATATAATTTAAATTAGTCAAAAAATGATATTTATGACCTAGGACTCAAAACCACCAAAAGTTATTTTTTTAGTAATGTCAGGAACCATGCCCAGGGGCTCAGACAGGCAAGTCAAGTGCTCTGGTGCTTAATTACTTAAACAAAGTCCTAAAAATTTAATTTTTAAGATATATTTGGCTAAGACTTTTTACTTTGCATAATATAATATATGTTTTAATTTTATGGACTTGTATGTATGTGGAGCAGATAAAAATATGTTTCTGATTCTCAGATATTTCCATTGCTCTATGACACTAAGATAGTTTTCTGTTGCAGAGATAATGATGGTATACTGTCATAGAACTGACTGGATCCTTAAGTGTACTACTGATTAAAAAGAAAGATCTTTATACACTCTCATCATGATCAATTAGTGCATAATACATTATTAAAATATATCTATGTCTACAGACAATTAATTCATAGAAAGCAGCTATACAGTGAAGAAAAGACTTCAACAGGGGCCAGAGAGATAGCACAGTAGTAGGACATTTGCCTTGCATGCGGTTGACCTGAGACAGACCTGGGTTTGATCCCTGGCATCCCGAGCCTGCCAGGAGCGATTTCTGAGCACAGAGCCAGGAGTAACCCCTGAGTACCACTGGCTGTGGCCCCAAACAAACAAACAAAAACAAACAAACAAACAAAAATTTAACAAATAATAGGAAAATTGGACAACCACATGCAAAAGACTGAAAGTACACCATTGTCTTTTAAAAAATATTATTAAAGCACCTTGGTTTACAAAGTTATTCATAGCTGATTTTAGACTAGAACACTAACTTAAATATACAAAATTCACTGGCAAGGGCCAGTGAGATAATTTAGTAGTTAAGGCACTTGCCTTGCATACCATCAATCTGGCTTTGATTTGATCAATCAGGCACCACTTATGATCTCTCCTGTACCACCAAATTTGACCTAATCTCCCTTCCTTCAAATAATAAAATGCAATAAGACAAAAGGCAGCCTTTAAACTTGAGAAAATATGCACATGCATTCAACAAGGGCTTAAGAACCCAGATACATCAAGAACTTATATCACCAGTGGCTGGAGAATTAGTGCAGTTGGGGGCAAATTTTTGCTTTGCTTTTGTCTGCCCCAGTTAATTCCCAGTATTGATTGTTGCCCAGTTACCCCCACCCCAGCTTAAATAATAAGAACTCATCATAAACTCAATAATTAAATCAAGCAACCCTGTCCAAAATTGGGCAGATGATTGGAATAGACACTTCAAAGAAGACATACAGATATTGAAAGGTATTTCAAAAATTCTCATCATCATGTTTATTACAGATGGATATATACACTGATATATCCTTTGACAACTGTGATAGTGGTCTATACTAAAAAGATTCCATGGCAAAAAAAAAAAAAAAAGAAAGAAAAGAAAAGAAAAAGAAAAGGGCTGGAGAGGTAGCACAGCGGTGTTTGCCTTGCAGCAGCTGATCTAGGACCTAAGGTGGTTGGTTCAAATCCCGGCGTCCCATAAGGTCCCCCATGCCTGCCAGGAGCTATTTCTGAGCAGATAGCCAGGAGTAATAACCCCTGAGTGCCATCAGGTGTGGCCCAAAAAAAAAAAAAAAAAAAAAAAAAAAAAGATTCCATAGACCAGAATGATAGTACAGGGGGTAAGGACTTGCCTGGCTTATCCCACGGACCACATGTAGTCCTTTGAGCCTGGCCAGGAGTGATCCCTGATTACTGATAGGTGTGTCCCCCTCACCAAAAATAAAAAATAAAATAAACATTGCAGGAAAAGCAGTATAGAAGAAACAAGAGTTAGCAAGGGGAGGACGACCTTCATATGCTGTTAGTGGACATACAAATTGTTGCAGGGCCAGATGGTACAGTGGGGCAGATATTTGTCTTGCATGTGGCCAGCTGGGATTTATTTCTGTCATCATATGGTTCCCTGAGTACTGCCAGGAGTAATCCCTGAGTGCAGAGCCAGGAGTGGCCCAAAAATAAGGATAAAATTGTAGCATATCCTATGCAAAACAGTATGAAAGTTTCTCAGAAAGCTAGAAATATACTATGATATAACAACTCCACATCTAGTTATCTTTACAAAGAAAATAAAAACACTAGTTCAAAAAGATAAAATATGTTCCTGTGTTCCTTGCAGCCCTGTTTATAATAGCTAAGATATGGAAGCATCCTCAGTGTCTGAGGGCGGAGGATTAGGCAAAAAAAGATAAGATGTATATGCATAGTGGATATACACTGCTCTAATAGCAATAAAGAAGATGGAATATCTTATCATTTAGGACAATATGGCAGAACCAGAGGGGAGGATTCTAAGTGAAATAAATTACCTGAGAGAGGCAGTTACCTGAAGTTTCAATCATGTGGAAGATAAACCACATAAAGGAACAACAAACCAAATCAACTCAAACTTTTGGATCCTGACTACAGAACTGAAAGTACTAGAGAGGTGAATTGCATCTGAGGACAGAGGATTATAGGTTCAGTAGACTGTGTAGATGGTTTGGTATCTTTTAATTTTTGTTGGCTAACATATAGTTGAAGAATTGTGGACCTGTACACCTAAGATTTATATAGCATTTAATTCAGCATTACCTCAAAAAATAAAAACAAATCAAAAATGTGAAAATCTTTTTTTCTATTACTATATTTAGGTTGTGATACTGACCTAACTAATATTACATGATCTCTGCACTGCATCCTATTTCTTTTCTTTTTGTTTTATTTTATTTTGGGGACCATACCCAGTAGTGTTCAGGAGATGCTTCTGCTCAGTACTCAGGATGGGTCCCAGGTTTCCTGTATGCCAAAACATCCAGTTGAGCTGTCTGTCTGGTTCGTGTATTGAGTACATCTTCTTTTTATGTTTTGTTTTGTTTTTGGGTCATACTCGGCAAGTCTCAGGGGTTACTCCTGGCTCTGCGCTCAGAGGTTGCTCCTGGCAGGCTCGGGGGACCATATGGGATGCTACCATTCGTCCTGGAATCGGCTGCTTGCAAGGCAAGCATCCTACCACTATGCTATCTCTCTGCCCCGATTACTTTTTTTTTTTTTTTTTTTTTTTTTTTGGTTTTTGGGTCACACCCGGCAGTGCTCAGGGGCTACTCCTGGCTCTACACTCAGAAATCGCCCCCAGCAGGCTTGGAGGGACCATATGGGATGCCGGAATTCGGACCACCATCCTTCTGCATGCAAGGCAAACGCCTTACCACTGTGCTATCTCTCCGGCTCATCTTTTTAATGAGTATATTGGCATGAGGGAAAAATTAAATCATTGGGCATGGGTATATATTTTATTTTCTCTCCTTGCTGTGATCTTTGAAAATAAGGATTATGGGGCTGGAACGGTGATGCAGGGCGTAAGGCGTCTGCCTTACCTGCACTGCACTAGCCTAGGACGGACAGTGCCCAGCATCCCATATAGTCCCCTCAGCCGGGGTGATTTCTGAGTGCATAGCCAGGAGTAACCTTTGAGCGTCACCATGTGTGACCCAAAAATAAAACAAAACAAAACAGAAAATAAGGATTTAAATATGCAACTATGCTGTCTTGTTTTCTTTTTCTGTTCTTTAGGATCAAGTATAGTCTTAAAAGAGCAAACTTTACAAAGATGGCTGCTTGTTTCTGGCTCCAGTGTTCAAAATGAAGTTGCTTCCCTCCTCTTAAAACGTATTTAAATAATAGGGACCGGAAAGATAGTATGAAGGTAGGGCATTTGCGCCTTGCATGCAGAAGGACGGTGGTTCGAATCCTGGCATTCCATATGGTCCCCTGAGCCTTCCAGGAGCGATTTCTGAGCTTAGAGCCAGGAGTAACCCCTGAGCACTGCCGGGTCTGACTCAAAAACAAACAAACAAAAAAAAACATATTTAAATAATAAAATGAGGCATTTCTAACTACCTCCATGTAAACATATCTATTTTTGTTGACTTTCTTTTCAGTTGCTATATGTATAAATGTGACTTACTTTCTTTGTTCTATTTATTCTTTGAGGTTTCAAGTAAAATCTTCACATTTGATATATGCAAATAAATACAATACACTTAAGGCACGTTATTAATTTGAAACTTAAACTTCCATTTTTATCTTACTGTAGGTTTTCAAGTCTCTAAGTGTAACACTTAATTTCTCAAATCAAATGCTACCCACTTGGAGTTTGTGGAAAGGTATTTTGCCAGAGAATTAGAATAAATGTTTTGTTTGCTTTAGTCAGCTTATCTAAGCAAATGCTTAGGGTTGATATATTATTGGGCTAGCATTTCAGGACTTTAGGGGATTTTTCTCCTTTAAAATTGTAGCATAAAGGACCGGAGAGATAGCATGGAGGTAGAGCGTTTGCCTTTCATGCAGAAGGTCGATGGTTTGTTTTTGTTTTGTTTTGTTTTTGTTTTGGGGCCACACCCGTTTGACGCTCAGGGGTTACTCCTAGCTATGTGCTCAGAAATCGCCCCTGGCTTGGGGGGACCATATGGGACGCCGGGGGATCGAACCGCGGTCCGTTCCTTGGCTAGCGCTTGCAAGGCAGACACCTTACCTCTAGTGCCACCTTCCCGGCCCCGAAGGTCGATGGTTTGAATCCTGGCTTCCCATATGGTCCCCTAAGCCTGCCAGGAGCGATTTCTGAGTATAGAGCCAGGAGTAACCCCTCAGAGCTGCCAGGTGTGACCAAAACAAACAAACAAACAAACAAACAAAAATTATAACATAAAAGTAATGAGCTTTCTTTCTTCCAGGAATAATAATGGTTGGGGTTATCGTTGGCTCAAAGAAGACCGGTATAAATCCTGATAATGTCGCTACGCCCATTGCTGCTAGTTTTGGTGACCTTATAACTCTTGCTATATTAGCTTGGATCAGTCAGGGTTTGTATTCCTGTCTTGGTAAGTTATTTAAAATAAAACATAATATGTTTGTAGATTCTCTTTAAATATTGTTGCAGTTATGCTATAGATCTGTCATGATCTTTATTTAGATTAAACTGTAATTAGAACAGAATTAGAAGTCAGCCCCATTGTTAAATCCTTGCTTTTCTTAAATATTTTTCTTTTTTATTATAATTTTTATTTTAATTATAGTGGCTTACATATCATTCACAGTAATATTTTAGGTACATATTAACATCGAATCAGGGGAATTTCTACCACTGAATTGTCCTCCCTCCACCCCCATTTCTGTCCTGCCTCCCATAGCCTCCATCCTCACCCCTGGAGTTGCTAGAATGAGTGGTCCCCTCTGTGCCTACCTTACTACTTAGTGATCTTACAACTGTTTAGTCATGGTACCTCCATTAAATCCCCCTCTAATTGGGAGGCAGGACTAGATAGTTAAAGTTATGTGGTTTTGTTTGAAGAAGAGAAAAGTAATAAGATGGGATAAAAATCAAATATGCCGAAAATGGACAGAGTCCTTCTAGAGGCTCTCATCCTCGGTTTGAGAGATGAAGGGGGAAAAAAAGGTGAAACACCACAACAGTGTAAATAAAGTAGCAAATAAAATATCCAGTGAGCACTACAGCAATATAGACAGGCACCACATACTTGCCATGGTCTTGAGATAAAAAAACATGACAGAGCACAAAATGGAAGAGGAGAAAAGAAAGAAAAGAAAAGAAATAAAAATGGAGACAACCAGTTCAATATCCACACCAAATCAAAGAAATCAACAAAAACTAGATAGATTAGAAAAGATTATTTTGTGTTTTTTGTCTCTCTCCTTTTCTCCCCCCCTCCTGCACAGGCACAGTAAACATTGGGGTCATTCAAAAAAGAATTCCCTTGGCCTAAGAGATACCAGATTTCTCCACCCTTGGAGTATATTTTCATGGGATTGACTATAGACTCCTTTCTAGTTCATTTACTCTCCTGTTGGTGCTTTTGTGGTGTATAGGAGACTTCTGCTCCATCCTGGGTGGTAAAGTCAGGTCTCTGTATTTAGAGATCTCAATCTCTGCACAGGTCAAGGATTGATCTTATGGTGAAGTCTTTCTTTGTGGTTCTAGAAGTTCTGTTCCCTTAGTTTCATTTTAATCCATCTTCTGTGGTTGGTGGTCTTAGTCCTTGCGCTGATCCTAGGATGGAGCCTGGGATAGCGTCTTTCTTTATGTTACCAGAAGACCCATTCTTAAATATTTTTCTAAATCATAATTTTTATTAAAAATAGAGTTTAAGGGCTGGAGCGATGATGCAAGCTGTAGGGTGTTTGCCTTGCACATGCTGACCTACAACAGACCACGGTTCAATGTCTCAGCATCCCATATGGTCCCCCAAGCCAGGAGTGATTTCTGAGTACAGAGCCAGGAGTAACCACTGAGCATAACCAGTGTGGCCATAAAAACAAAACAAACAAACAAAGAGCTTAAATTAAATTTTTTTGTTTGTTTTTGGTTTTGTTTTTGGCTCACACCTGGCAGCACTCAGAGGTTACTCCTGGCTCTACATTCAGAAATGGCTCCTGGCAGGCTCTGGGACCATATGGGATGCCAGGATGTGAACCACTGTCCTGCATGTAAGGCAAACGCCTTACCTCCATGCTATCTCTCTGCCCCCAGCTTAAATTCATTCTAAAATAAGAGAATCAGCATGTCTTGTTTCAGATGAGAAAACCAAGGAACACGAATGATGTACTTTACTAATTGCTGATAGAAGGTTAAGTGTAGGTCTGTCAAAGTCTGTCAGTTCTGCTCTTGTCTCTAAGCATGCAGCTAACCAGGAATCAGCTCAGAGTCCTGATACGCGTGTTGTCTTGCTGTCTCAAAACAAGATTTTTATGGTGTTTGAAATTCAGTAACATTTCCCCCATCAGAAGCCAACAAGGCAATTACCAAAAATATAAATAAATTACTGTGAAGTGTGCTTGAATAAAATTGGAGTCATATATAATGTGATTCTTGGTAATAGTAATAGAATATTTATAGAATCTAATTTTAATGCAAATTAAAGTCCTTAAACTACTGTCAGTGTAAATGAGTGTATTATAGGCTTTGCTTTAGTATTCAAAATTAGTTGTGTTTTTTGGGGGGGGTGATAGGTAGGAGAGCTTGAGCCACTTCTGGTGGTGTTTAGGACTTATTTCTGGCTCTGGTCACAGTCACTCTAGCGAGTTCTTGGGGAGCCATATGTGTTACCAGGGACCTAAACTGGGAACAGCCCTTTGCAAGTCAACTGTCGTAACCCCTATACTATATCTAAGGGTCCTTTATTTTTGGTGACAAATTAAAAAAAGATAAAAAAAAAGTAGTACAAGAAAAATATATGGGTATTAAAACATATATAAAGAAGTGTAAATTATACTGGAAGTAAAATTTTTGTCTTCCAGACATGTTTATGAAATCTATTCTGATTCACACACTACTTAAATTTAAAGTACATTTATTTGGTTTAAAGAACCAAGAATCTCAAACTTTTTTTTTTGGGGGGGGGGGCTGGGCCACACCCAGTGGCGTTATTTGCTCTGCACTCAGAAATCGCTCCTGGCAGACTCAAGGAACCATATGGGATGCCGAGGGAACAAACCTGGGTTGGTTACAGGTCAGCCTCATGCAAGACAAATGCCCTACCACTGTGCTAATTTTGAAAATTATCAAATTAAATATTTGTATGATTTAATATTTAATATAAGTGTATATAGTGTTGTTAATATAATTGAGCATGAGTATACATTTTATTTTATCTCCTTGCTATGACTTTAGAAAATAAGTATTTTGGAGCTGGAGAGATAGCATGAAGGTAAGGCATTTGCCTTTCATGCAGAAGGACAGTGATTCGAATTCCGGCATCCCATATGGTCCCCCATGCCTGCCAGGAGCAATTTCTGAGCATAGAGCCAGGAGTGACCCCTGAGCACTGATGGGTGTGACCCAAAAACCAAAAACCAAAAAAAAAAAAAAAAAAAGAGAGAGAGAGAGAGAGAGAGAGAGAGAGAGAGAGAAAAGAAAAGAAAAGAAGGATTTAAAAATGTGTGTTGTCCTTTTTTTCTGTTTATAAGACTATATATTTAATACATGCATTATATATAAATAAAATTATAATTGATATTATTTGACTTTCTTTTTACTTAGACTTTTCTTGACTTTGTCTTCTGAAACTTAGTTCAAAGTAATTCAAAGTTACTTCAAATAGGCTCTTTACAGTTTGTCTATAGAGTTTGTTTCCTTAGAATGATGCATATTTTTAACAGAATGTTAAATTGACACTGCATTGTTCACTTGACAGTTTACTGTGTCTCTGAAGTCAGTGTTTAGATTTCTAAAGTGTCTTAATTTGGGGCACTAGAGGGCCTCAGTCGATTAGCAATTGTAAACCTCGTCTGCTGTAAAGCTGTTATGAGGGCAAAGATTTAAATTCCAAGATCCCGGGCATTCTGCTCAGAATCCTCATTCTTGGCAGGAGGCAGAGGGGTGTTTTAATTTCTTGGCTATATTGGAAATAGTTCTATAAATATAAGAGGATTTCATGGCCATTGTAGGGTAGGTTTTGATCATAAATTAATAGGGGTCTTGTATTTGGCTCTTTAAGAGCTGTACATTGAGTAAAACCTCAAACTCCTTATATAGAATTTTGGATTTGTGGAAATGACTTTGAGCAATTTCCCTCATATCTTGTTAGACCTGACATGTGGTCTGAGGTTGCTCTACCTTTGGTCAATGTGTCTTTTTCCTAGTCCTTCTTTTCCTATGAAGCCCTCTGCACACCTCTTTATCTTTCCTACCCATCCAGGGTAACAACTCATTTAATAATTGTTGACTTCAAAACACCCTTTTATTATAGACTTTAATACTCACAAAATTTAGGTATCTTTCAGATCTGCTATTCAGCCTACCACAGTACCACCTTCTGATATATCCAGAATATTATTTTAACTTGGATCATTTAAATATATTTTATGTAGAATGAAGAGGTTGATATTAATGCAGAAAT
Organism: Suncus etruscus; assembly: GCF_024139225.1. Lineage (NCBI taxonomy): Eukaryota > Metazoa > Chordata > Mammalia > Eulipotyphla > Soricidae > Suncus > Suncus etruscus. Next base: position 61,815,911 of record NC_064858.1, on the reverse strand, counting down.
TAATAAGTATCCTATTTGCTTTATCATGCTCTCTATATGTATATTCTTTATTTACTTTTATGTAAACAAAATATACTAATATTGTTTATATGCATTTTGGGGATAAAAAATGGTCCTCAACATTCAAAGGATATTCTCTACTAATAAAACACATTGTTACCCCTGTTTATTAATTTGTTTTTATTTTTTATTTTATTTTATTTTTTAATTAATTTTTTACTGCTTTTTATGTTTTGTTTCAGGCCACGCCTGATGGTGTTTAGGACTAACACTGGGCTTTGTGGTCAGGGAATACTCTTTTTTTTTTTTTAAATTTAAAAACCTCGTTTACAAACATGATTGTGGTTTCAGTCATATAAGAGGATAACCCCATCACCAGTGCAATATTCCCGCCACCAATGTCCCAAATATCTTTTCTCCCCACCCCACCCCCACCTGTACTCTAGACAGGCTTTCTATTTCCCTCATACATTCTCATTGTTAGAATAGTTCGCAATGTAGTTATTTCTCTAACTAAACTCATCACTCTCTATGGTGAGGTTCATGAAGTGGGCTGTAATGTCCAGCCCTCCTCTCTTTTATCTCTGCAAATTATTGCAAGAATGTCTTTCATTTTTCTTAAAACCCATAGATGAGTGAGACTACTCAGCATAATAGATTCCATGTACATCCATGTATAGGAAAATTTCATGACTTCATCTCTCCTGACAGCTGTAAAATATTCCATTGTGGGGGCCGACGAGGTGGCGCTAGAGGTAAGGTGTCTGCCTTGCAAGCGCTAGCCAAGGAACTAGCCAAGGAAGGATTGCGGTTCAATCCCCCAGCTTCCCATATGGTCCCCCCAAGCCAGGGGCAATTTCTGATATAGAGTGATATAGCTGGATCATATGGGAGCTCAATTTCCAGGTTGTTTTTTTTTTTTTTTTTTTTTTTTTTTTGGTTTTTGGGCCACACCCGGTGACGCTCAGGGGTTACTCCTGGCTATGCGCTCAGAAGTCGCTCCTGGCTTGGGGGACCATATGGGACGCCGGGGGATCGAACCGCGGTCCGTCTCCTAGGCTACGCAGGTAAGGCTTACCTTACCTCCAGCGCCACCGCCCGGCCCCCAGGTTGTTTTTTTTGTTTGTTTGTTTGTTTTGGTTTGGTTTGGATTTTGGGCCACACTCGGCATTGCTCAGGAGTTACTCCTGGCTGTCTGCTCAGAAATAGTTCCTGGCAGGCACGGGGGACCATATGGGACACCGGGATTCGAACCAACCACCTTTGGTCCTGGATCAGCTGCTTGCAAGGCAAACGCTGCTGTGCTATCTCTCCGGGCCCTCAATTTCCCGTTTTTGGACGAATCTCCACAGGGGACCATTTGCAATGCCAGAAATCAAATCACGTTTTATTGGGTACAAGGCTCTACTATCTCTCCGTCCCCTTGTTGATATATTTTTTTGTTTTTTGTTTTCGTTTGTTTGTTTTTGGGTCACACCTGGCAGCGCTCAGGAGTTACTCCTGGATCTATGCTCAGAAATCGCTCCTGGTAGGCTTGGGAACCATATGGGATGCCGGGATTTGAACCACCATCCTTCTGCATGCAAGGCAAATGTCCTACCTCCATGCCATCTCTCCAATCCCCTTGTTGATATTTTTAAAGAATATAATTCACTATCTTCTATTTCCCTTTGTTTCAACTTTTAAAAAAATGATTTGGAGGGCCGGGCGGTGGCGCAAGAGGTAAGGTGCCTGCCTTGCCTGCGCTAGCCTTGGACGGACCACAGTTCGATCCCCCGGCGTCCCATATGGTCCCCCAAGCCAGGAGCAACTTCTGAGCACATAGCCAGGAGTAACTCCTGAGCGTTACTGGGTGTGGCCCAAAAAACCAAAAAAAAAAAAAAAAAGAAATCACTTCTGGCAATGGAGGCAACACTGGCTGTGCTGCATCTGTTACAATGCAGCATTTGGCTTGGTGACTACAAGCTCTGTGATCAGACAGTACTGGGGATCAACATGCAGGGCATATGCTTCAACCCTTTGATCCATCTCTCTGAATCTCTTAGTAGTAGTGGGATTCTTACATATTGAGATGAAATTCACGTACCATACAATTCACCTTTTAAATCATTTAATTCAAGAGTCAGAGCAATAATACAGCAATTGCCTTGCATGTGGCCAACCTGCATCCAATCCCTGGCCTCCTATATGGTTTCTTGGCAGGTTCTAAGTGCAAAAAAAATTGTTTTTTAATAATTAAGTGTGTAGGTAAATAATTTTAGCATATCCATAAGATTGTACAGCCTGATATTTTATTTCAAAAACATTTATAACTTCCCCAAAACAAACTGTAGACATTAAATTCCACTCTTTTCCTCAGTGTGTGACAAATACTTTTTTTCTAACTCTTTGAATTTTTCTATTCTAGACATTTCAAAGGAAATGTAATTGCACAATATGTGATTTTTAGATATATGGCCTCTTTTAATAGTATGTTTTTAAGGTTCATCTGAACTGAATAATATTCTATTATATAGATTAATATGATAGTGGAAATATTCCATTGCATTGATCTGTTCCATTTTGCTAATCTACTCACCATTTAGGGACATTTGGGTTGTTTCCTGCTCTTCTGCCCTTTTTTGGTATTATGAATAATGCTTCTATTAGTATTTTGTTTAAAAATTTTATGAATATAATTTTCTACATGTACTTCAAAACTGAAATTGTTGGATTGATATTTTGAGGAACTTCCTATTCATCATTTTTAACTTCATTTCTGTGAAAACTTTCATTATCTTTGAAATTTTGGGGACGTGCACCTAGGGTTGAGATGTGGTGGGTATTTTTTCAACTTTCAGATGTCCTGATAGAGATTTAAAATTGAAAATAATTTATAAGGGCCTGGAATGATAAATAGCACAGTGATAGGGGCTGAACTAGGACGAACTTCGGTTCGATCTCCGGCATCCCATATAATCTCCCAAGTCAGGAGTGATTTCTGAGTATGTAGCCAGGAGTAACCCCTGAGTGCTGATGGATGTGGCCCAAAAACCAAAAACCAAAAAAAAAAAAATAAATAAAAGCTTCTCAATTGGGATATTTATCTTGATCTCTAATAGTTTATTGTTTTGTTTGGTTTTTGTTTTGGGTCATACCTGGCAATAATCAAAGGTTGCTTATGGCTCTACACTCAGGTATCACTCCTGACCAAGATCTGGGATCATATAAGGTATCAGGGATTGAACTCTGGTTGACCTCATGGAAGGCAAGTACCTTTGGTACTATCCTTTTGGCCCGAGTCTCTTATCTAATATTTTAAAAGGGAGATCTGGGTATTCTCCAATAAAGGATTTTCCTTGTAAAAATAATCATGAAGAGCCACAAAGATAGTTCAGTAGGCTAGAGAAGAACCCTGGGTGGTTCATTCCCAGGAACTGCAAGGTCCACTGAGCACCACTACTATGACCCAAAATATGTCATGAAGATTGGCATTGTATGTAACAGAAGTTCTATTTCTTTCTGTGTAAGAAAAAATTATTTTGTTAGTATAATTATTCTGAAGATGCAGTGGCAATCCATAAGAATAAAATTTGTTTTAACATGTCTAGTAATTGTTTATCCCTACCTGATAGGAAAAAATGAGCATTTATCAAACATCTTTATTTAAAGATCAGAAGATCTTTATAGTATCTTCAAAAGAATAAATACAAACTTTAGTTAAAAAAAAAAGTCTGGGAGCCAGCGCTGTGGCACTAGACGTAAGACCTTGCCAGCGCTAGCCTAGGACGGACTGTGGTTCAATCCCCTGGCGTCCCATATGGTCCCTCAAGCCAGGAGCGACTTCTGAGTGCATCGCTAGGAGTAACCCCTGAGCATCACTGGGTGTGGCCCAAAACCCCAAAAAAAGGTCTGAATCAGGGCCCGGAGAGATAGCACAGTGGTGTTTGCCTTGCAAGCAGCCGATCCAGGACCAAAGGTGGTTGGTTCAAATCCCGGTGTCCCATATGGTCCCCTGTGCCTGCCAGGAGCTATTTCTGAGCAGACAGCCAGGAGTAACCCCTGAGCACCGCCGGGTGTGACCCAAAAACCAAAAAAAAAAAAAAAAAAAAAAAGGTCTGAATCAAAGTTGAAGAATTTATTGGATGTCAACAGATTTAGTAATATTTAATATAAATCTAAGGCAATAGGTAGGCTACAAGGTCTTTGAGATTAATTATATTACTATAAAGTCTCTATTAAACATTGTAAGCTTTAGTCATTAAGAAGAATTTTGGAGAGATAGCACAGCGGCGTTTGCCTTGCAAGCAGCCAATCCAGGACCAAAGGTGGTTGGTTGGAATCCCAGTGTCCCATATGGTCCCCCGTGCCTGCCAGGAGCTATTTCTGAGCAGACAGCCAGGAGTAACCCCTGAGCACCGCCGGGTGTGACCCAAAAACCAAAAAAAAAAAAAAAAAACCAAAGAAGAATCCACCTTGGCCCCAGAGTATAGTGAGAAGGAAAGAAACTGGAAGAAGAGAAACAATATAAAAGGATGGGGACCAAGCCATCTCAGGTGTGTTGATAGTGTTAAATAAATCCAAGTCAAAGGCAACAACAATGGAATCAAGAAACCTAAACTTTAGCTATCTAAATTTAAGATGGGCCTGTTATACTGGCAGGCTCGGGGGCAGGGTAGGTGGTATGGGATGCACTTGGGGGAACATTGGTGGAGGGAGATGGTGGTGGGATTAGCCCTAAAACATTGTAAGTCAGAACCCCAACTATGAAGGACTTTGTAAATCACAATGGTTTAAATAAAATATTTTTAAAAAAGAATTCAGGAATCTCCAGGCTAAAATTTCTAGTAGTAATAAAACTTTGATCAGTTAAAATTATATTACCAAAAGATGCTTTGGGAGATAGAGAGCTAGTATCAGAGGTAGGGAAATTGCCTTCCATACCACCATCCCAGGTTCAGTCTCTGATACTGCATATCCTCCCCAAAGCACTTCCAGGAGTCTCTGAGCAGAGTCAGGCATAAGTCCTCAGCACTGCCAGTTGTGTCCCAAACAAAACAAACAAACAAACAAACAAAAAAAAAACAGGACATCTTTAAAAAAATGTCCTGGGATATTGCAACCTTTCAAGAAAAACTACACACTACTTAACTTGTTGGTTGGTTGTGGAGCCAAACCCTGCAATACTCAGGACTAACTCCTGGCTCTGCTCAGTTACAACAAATGGTGCTTGAGATTCTACAAACCTGGATTCACTACATGTAAAACAAACTCTTTAACTGCTGTACTATCTTTCTAGCCTTAAGAAAGAATACACACAAGCCCGAGTGGAGAGCACACGGGGTGAGTGTATTTCCCCACTCTCCACATGGGTGCCTGAGACAGGCACCTCCTCGCCACACCATGCGCCTCTCCCCAGGGACCCCAGGCTCAAGTGGAGAGCACACGGGTGAGTGCTTTTCCCCGGCACTTCTCCACTCTACACGTGGGTGCCTGAGACAGGCACTTTGTTGCCACACCGCCCCCCCCCCAAGCCCGAGCGGAGCCCCGGCACTTCCCCATTCTCCACGTGAGTGCCTGAGACAGGCACCATGCTGCCACATTGCGCACCCCTCCCCAGGGACCCCAAGCCTGAGCACCATGGGTGAGTGCTTTTCCCCAACACTTCCCCAATCTCCATGTGGGTGCCTGTGACAGGCACCTCACCATCACACCAGGCGCTCCTCCCCAGATACCCAAGCCCAAGCTGAGTGCAGATGGGGTGAGGAGAACCCTGCATCTGACCCACTGTGTGCTGCTGGGACGGGCTAGGACCAATAGACTGGGTGAGCTTGGGCCTGCCACCTGGACTTTTGGCTAACCTAGAGAAGCCTACCCCTCTGAGTCCCAGAGTGGACCTGAAACTCCCCAAGGACTGATGGCAGCTACTGCATGGGTTTGGCTGAGGGAATTTCTTCTGCTGAGGCTCGGAGGGGGCGGAGCTCCATTGACTCTCAGATAGGGGAGGGAGGACAGAGAGCTAGGCACAACAGCACCCACAACCATTGTGGCCAGGAGCAGAACTGCACCGGCTGGCAGGAATAAGAAGGAAATTAACCAGACCCACTGAAGGAAGGCTGACCTTCAGGTAGGGGAAGGGGGGGGGGGCGAAGGAGCTAGGCTCAACAGTGCCCTCCACCATTGTGGCCAGGAGAGGAACTGCACTAGCTGACAACAAAAGGGAAAAGCAACGGATCAGGCCACATAAAGAGCACAGGAGGAGCCAAACCTCAGCGAGTTCACCCAACAGCAAAGAAATATGGGTAAATCAAGGAGAACCCTAACATCTGGAGATATGGAGACAAACCCTAGCAAGTTTCCAAATCCACCAAAACGCACAGATCCATGGGAAGGAGACCTGACATCAGCCATGAGGAAGGAAATGCAAGAATTGATAAAAAGAAATTAAAGAAACACTGGCTACTGAATATAAGAAATCTATGGATGAACAAATCAGACAAATTAAAGAAGAAATGTTAAAGAACATGAGAGATTCCATACAAGAGAAATTGAAGGAATTAAAAGACAACGTAACAAGCCTTACGAGCAGAAACACACAGTTGGAGAAGCACATTGAAGAACTCAAAGGAAAACTGCAAATAAAATATGACCAAGAAACCAACAAAGAAATAAAAGACAAAGCACTGGAAGGAAAAGTCCAGTATCTAATGAACAAGGACAAAAGAAACAATCTAAGAATAGTGGGTATACTAGAAGGGGAGGAAATAGGGAAAGGTGAAGAACAAATAGCCAGAGAAATAATAGCAGAGAACTTTCCGACCCTCTGGAAAGAAACTTCAGTGCAAATCCAAGAAGTGAAGAGAGTCCCTAATAAAATAGACCTTAATAAACCAACACCAAGACATATAGTGATCCAAATGGCAAAAACAAACAAACAAAAAAAAATAGAGAAAGATGAACTCCTTAAAAAAACAAAAGAGAAAAAAAACCTCAGGTTCAAAGGAAGGGACATAAGAATCAAACCACATCTCCCATTTGAAAGAAGACAGTGGAATGAAATATTTAAACGACTGAATGAAAGAAATTTCCAACCTAGGGTCCAATACCCAGCAAAACTATCATTCAAATGGGAGGGCAGACTAAAAACATTCTCAAACAAAAACGAACTTGAATTATTTGTGCAAACAAAGCTGATCCTAAACGACCTACTCAGAGATGAATTACACAATCCAAACCCCCTATTGTAACAACAAACACCCTACACAACAGAACTGCACAACAATCATCTCTGTCAATAATAACCCGAAATGTTAACAGACTAAACTCTCCCATTAAGAGACACATAGTAGAGAACTGGATTAGGAAAAATAAACCGGACTTCTGCTGTCTGCAAGAAACACACCTACAACTACAGGATAAGCACAGGCTTAGAATAAAAGGATGGAAAGTAATTATTCAGGCCAATGGAAAACAAAAAAGAGCAGGGACAACCATTCTTATATCAGACCAAATTGCATTCAACCTCAAGAAAGTGATCAGAGACAAAGAGGGTCACTACTTACTGATCAGGGGAACATTAGATCAAGAAGTACTAAACTTGGTCAATATCAATGCACCTAATGTAGAGCCAGCAAAATATGTGAGGCAACTGCTTGCAAACCTGGAGAAACACATGAAGGGAAATGTGATAATAGTAGGGGACCTCAGTACTCCACTATCACCACTGGACAGATCCACCAAACAGAAAAATAGCAAAGAAATAAGAGCTCTAAATGAATATTAGAAGATTTAGGGCTAATAGACTTATATAGGACCCTCCATTCCCAGAAAGCAGAATAAACAATCTTCTCAAGCCCGCATGGAATCTTCTCCAGAATAGGCCATGTCTTAGGATACAAAGCCAACCTATATAATACCACAAATGTAAGGATCATTAGAAGTACCCTATCAGATCTCTATGCAACAGAGATCAAAATTGACTTCAAGAAGAAGCAATGGAGAAAAACTAATACCTGGAGATTAACAACATGCTGCTCAACAACAGCTGGATCAAAGAGCAACTCAAGGAAGAAATAAAAAGATTCCTTGAGACAAATGATAATGAAGAGACAACTTGTCAAAATTTGTGGGACACAGCAAAAGCAGTAATTATGGGGAAACTCATAGCAATACAGGCCTATGTCAAGAAACAGGAAAATTACAAAATCAACAGTTTAAAGGATCACCTCAAGGAATTGGAACAACAGCAGCAGAGAAATCCAATCACAACAAGAAGGCAAGAAATAATAAAAACCAGAGCAGAAATAAACAACATAGAAACCATCAATGAGACCAGGAGTTGGTTTTTCAAAAAAATAAACAAGATAGACAAAACACTGGCAAAACTCACCAAAAAAAAAAAGAGGGAAAACACCCAAATCAGTAGGATCACAAATGAAAGGGGAGAGATTACAACAGAACCCCAAGAAATACAACATATCATGAGATCATATTATGAACAACTATACTCAGTTAGGCTAGAGGACCCAGTAGAAATCGACAGATTCCTGGAAAATTACCATCTTCTGAGACTGGAAAAGGAAGAACTAGAAAGCCTAAACAGACAATCACCTCAGAGGAAATTGGAGATGTAATTAAGAAACTACCTAAGAATAAAAGTCCAGGCCCAGATGGATTTACAGGTGAATTCTATCAAACATTCTGAGAAGACCTACTACCACTTTTCCATGGGCTCATCCAAACCATTGAAAAAACAGGAATCCTCCACAACTCCTTGTATGAGGCTAATATCACACTCATTCCCAAAGATGGCAAAGACACCACCAAGAAAGAAAACTACAGAAAAATCTCACTAATGAACAAAGATGCAAAGATATTCAACAAAACCTTAGCAAACCGAATCCAGCACTTCATCAAAAAGATCATACATCAAGACCAAGTGGATTTTATACCAGGAATGCAAGGTTGGTTCAACATATGCAAATCAATCAACATTATACATCATATAAACAGCAATAAAGACAAAAACCACATGCTCATATCAATCGATGCAGAGAAGGCATTTGACAAAATCCAACACCCTTTCATGTTGAAGACACTCAGCAAAATAGTGTGAGAAGGAACCTTCCTCAAGATAGTTACAGCTATCTATGAAAAGCCCACAGCCAACATTATACTTAATGGCGAGAAACTAGAAGCATTCCCACTAAGGTCAGGAACTAGGCAAGGCTGTCCACTCTCTCCACTTTTATTCAATATAACCTTAGAAGTCCTAGCAATAGCAATCCGACAAGAGAAGGGAATCAATGGAATCCAAATTGGGAAAGAGGAACTCAAACTATCTCTTTTTGTAGGCGATATGATGATATACATCAAAAACCCTAAAGAGTCCACAGTAAAACTCCTAGACACAATTAATCAATACAGGAAAGTGGCTGGATACAAAGTCAATACACAAAACAGTAGCGCTTCTGTATACAAACAACGTGATCAAGGAGAGAGATTAAAAATACAATTCCATTTAAAATAGTATCAAAAAATATCAGGTACCTAGAAATTAACCTTACAAGGGAAGTGAAGGACCTATACCAGGGAAACTTCAAAACACTTCAGAAAGAAATTGAAGAGCATCTAAGAAATGAAAGAACTTCCGATGCTCATGGATAGGTAGAATTAACGTAGTCAAAATGACTATCCTACCCAAACTACTATATAGATTTAATGCAATCCCTATCCAAATTCAGACACCATTCTTTAAAGAATTATAACAATCAAATCACAAAATTCATCTGGAACCACAAAAGACCCAGGATAGCCAAACACATACTGAAAAACAAGAAGCTGGGTGGCATCTCCTTACCTAACTTGAAACTATACTATAAAGCCATAGTGATCAAAACAGCATGGTACTGGAACAGAGACAGGACCTCAGACCAGTGGGTCAGAACAGAATTCCCAGACATAAACCCCCAGATATACAGCCAACTAATATTTGATAAAAGAGGCAAGAACTTGAAATGGAAAAAAGAAAATCTATTCAACAAATGGTGTTGGTATAATTGGAAAACCACATGTACAAAAGTGAAAATTGACCCATACCTCGCTCCTTGTACAGAAGTAAACTCAAAATGGATCAAAGACCTTGAAATCAGACCCAAATCTATAAAGTTTATTGAGAATAAAATAGGCAGAACACTCGAAGACCTTTATATCAAAAAGGCCTTCGAGGATGGAGCACCAATGGCAAGAACTTTAGCATCAAACATAAACAAATGGGATTACATCAAACTAAAAAGCTTCTGCATGGCGAAAGAAACCTTACTTGACACAAGAAGATAGTTAACAGAATGGGAAAAAAATATTTACACCCAACATATCAGATAAAGGGCTGATATCTAGAACATACAAAGCACTCAGAAAGCTGAGCCCCCTAAAATCAAATAAAGCCATAAAAAAATGGGGAGATGGGCCCGGAGAGATAGCGCAGCGGCGTTTGCTTGCAAGCAGCCAATCCAGGACCAAAGGTGGTTGGTTCGAATCCCGGTGTCCCATATGGTCCCCCGTGCCTGCCAGGGGCTATTTCTGAGCAGACAGCCAGGAGGAACCCCTGAGCACTGCCGGGTGTGACCCAAAAACTAAAAAAAAAAAAAAAAAAAAAAAAATGGGGAGATGAAATGAATAGACACTTCTCTGAGGAAGACAGAAGAATGGCCAACAAACACATGAAAACATGCTCACCTTCACTCATCATTAGGGAGATCCAAATCAAGACAACAATGAGATACCACCTTACACCAGTGAGGATGGCTCACATAAAAAATAATGGGAACAATCTCTGTTGGCGGGAATGTGGTATGAAAGGAACTCTCATCCACTGCTGGTGAGAATGCCCCCTAGTCCAACACCTATGGAGAACAGTCTGGAGATTGCTCAAAGAACTCAGAATTGAGCTGCCATTTGACCCAGCAATTGCTCTCTTAGGTATATACCCCCAAGTTGGAAGGACATTCATTCCAAAGTACGTGTGCACCCCACTATTTATCGCAGCACTCAGTATAATAGCCAAGTCTTGGAACCAACCTCGATGTCCATCAACAGATGAATGGATCATTAAGATGTGGTATCTATATACAATAGAATACTACATGGCAGTCAGAAATGATACAATCACAGACTTTGCAGCAATGTGGATGGACCTAGAACATATTATGTTAAACGAAGTAAGTCAGAAGACGAAAGATAAACACAGAATGATAGCACTATTCTGAAGCACCTAGAACCTTATAAACAACTAATACTCAACAATTAAATAACAGGGTTTAACAGGCTAGAAACTCCAAACACTGTAACAGTCAACATATACTCGGGAGCAGTGCCCAAAATTCATGAAAAAGGAACAACACAAACTCTTGACTACACATTATACCACAAAGAAACCAGAAACAGCAGCATAGAGAGAACAGGTATGTAATCAGCCTTCTACTACAAAGGCCCATAATAATCCCTTAGGGATCTTATACAGGATCACAGGTAAATAATACCATGGGAAATCACTGACTCCAATGGAAACATCCCATAACAATATGTTTTACTACCTTAATCTTACTATATTTAAAATAATCTCTCAGCTTTTCTGTTTATAGGCGTTCTTGGATACAAAGGGTGGACAAACTAAGATGGCATCTCAGGGCTCAGTCACACGAGATACCATACCCAGCTTGCACTACGAGAATGTCCCGAGAAAACTCTTTAACATACACTTTATCTCTAGGTTATACCTTCTTTTAGGATTTGAAGCACATGACTAGTCAGACCCCCAAAGCAGCACCTGTGACCTACAGACTTATACTACAGGCCCTACTCATCTAACACATTCAAACAAACTAGCATTCCCTTGCTATTTTTTCCTCTCCTCACTACTTTCTTTTTTATTTTTTCTTTTCTTTTCCTCTTTTCTTTTTAATTAATTTTTAATTTTAATTTAATTTAAGTTAATTACATTTTAATTCAATGTATTTTTGTTTAAATTAATTTTAATTTAATTTAATTAATTGATTTCTTTTTAATTAATTTTTATTTTCTCTTTTCTTCTTTCCTACCCCTTCCATATACTTTCCCTTTTCCCCCCTTTGGACATCCAGCTATCCCTTCACCCCTCAATTCCATCCAGATCTCCCACCTTATTAAAACTCTTCACCCTCAGTTCTTAAACCATTAGGCATCAAGACTGGCCTTCTACCCCAACGAACCAGTACCCAGCACCCAAGCAAAGGGACACCCAGACAAAGGGACACCTCTTCCCCTGCAAGAAAAGGCAACCAACTCCCCTGCTGACTCATGCTACGCGCCCTCCCTACCAACTCCCCCTAACGTGGACTGTTACATGAAACTGGACTTAGTTCTAAAAGTATCCCCAATGCAAGAACTCTTCCAAGACCTCCCTGCTGCAAATCTTTTGCCAATCTTAAGAAGGTCAGGGTGTGTGATGGAAAGGTGCCTGGGTACCCACATACCACAAGAAAATCTGAAAAGACAATGGGGAAACCTATACTTCCATCATAAGTATAAGACCTGTATTATACCACCTCTTTACCTGCTTTTCCCCAAAAGTAAGGTGGTCTCTTGCATCATTTTTTCCTTTAATTACTTTGTTATTTCATTTTTTAAATGTTTGTTCTACATATACATATGTGAGCACATATATTTTTATTCCTATTTTTATCTTTTTTGGGGTGTGTGACCTGTTTCTGTTTTCTTCTCTTTCCACCCTCAAATGCACCAACAATATAATGTAGCACCATTTCTCCCTGCAAGGACACACTAAAAAAAGGGGGAAATCTTACATCTCAAAACGAGCTCTTATCCACTAGGGATAAGAACTCATACTTGTTTACAATACAGGGATATCTTCCACCTTGGAAATATGTCACGTGGACCCAACTTAGACCCCAAGTGATTAGACACCATCTGTCCAGCCTTGAACCCTGGATCCCAGACATAGAAATGACACAGTTCTTCACAACAGCTACAGGAAACAAATCCCATCCGGGACATCCTTAATACTGCTGGGCCACCAACAAGTGACAGCTCTGATATGATATCCTGATGAGGAAAATGGGAACAACTTGACCTAAGAGCAGGTTATCCTACCTCACCAGCTAACAATAAAACAATATCAGAAGACTTGTCACCCTTTGGTCGGTCCAAAAGCCAAGATCGCGATTTACAGATGACTGGCTGCTAGAAACATGACCGAACTGTATATATCCTGGGACCAATAAAAAAGCCCTAGTCTAGAGTTTGAACTATGACCTACACAACAACCATGATCTCCAGTTCCAAAGTTCTGGCTGAGACAAGTGCAACAGAATGGATCTTCTGGAAACACAACGAAAGACGCTATCCTAGGTTCCATCCTAGGATCAGCACAAAGACCAAGACCACCAACCACAGAAGACGGATTAAAATGACACTGATGAAACAGAACTTCTAGAATTACAAAGAAAGACTTCAACATAAGTTCTACTTCTGGACCTGTGCAGATCTTGAGATCTCTAGATACAGATTTTTATCTGTATTTTATCACCCAGGACAAAGCAGAAGTCTTCCAAACACCACGAAAGCACCAAGGGGAGAGTAAATGAACCTGAATGGAGTCGATAGTTAATCCCATGAAAATATACTCCAAGGGAGGAGAAACCCCATATCTCTTAGGCCAAGTGAATTCCATTTTGAATGACCCCAATATTTACTGTCCCTGTGCAGGAGGGGGAAAAAAAGGCAAAAAACACAAAACATTTTTTATTTTTATATATTATTTATTTTATAATTTATTTAAACACCTTGATTACATACATGATTGTGTTTGGGTTTCAGTCATGTAAAGAACACCACCCATCACCAGTGCAACTTTCCCATCACCAATGTCCCAAATCTTCCTCCTCCCCCGCCTGTACTCTAGACAGGCTTCCCATTTCCCTCATACATTCTCATTATTAGGACAGTTCAAAATGTAGTTATTTCTCTAAACTCATCACTCTTTGTGGTGAGTTTCCTGAGGTGATCTGGAACTTTCAACTCTTTTTCTCTTTTGTGTCTGAAAATTATTATTGCAAGAATGTCTTTCATTTTTCTTAAAACCCATAGATGAGCGAGACCATTCTGCATTTTTTTCTCTCTCTCTCTCTGAGTTATTTCACTCAGCATAATAGATTCCGTGTACATCCATGTATAGGAAAATTTCATGACTTCATCTCTCCTGACAGCTGCATAATATTCCATTCTGTAAATGTACCACAGTTTCTTTTTCTTTTTTTTTTTTTTTGTGGTTTTTGGGTCACACCCGGCAGTGCTCAGGGGTTATTCCTGGCTCCATGCTCAGAAATTGCTCCTGGCAGGCACGGGGGACCATATGGGATGCCGGGATTCGAACTGATGACCTCCTCCATGAAAGGCAAATGCCTTACCTCCATGCTATCTCTCCGGCTCGTACCACAGTTTCTTTAGCCATTCATTTGTTGAAGGGCATCTTGGTTGTTTCCAGAGTCTTGCTATGGTAAATAGTGCTGCAATGAATATAGGTGTAAGGAAGGGGTTTTTGTATTGTATTTTTGTGTTCCTAGGGTATATTCCTAGGAGTGGTATAGCTAGATCATATGGGAGCTCAATTTCCAGTTTTTAGAGGAATCTCCATATCGCTTTCCATAAAGGTTGAACTAGATGGCATCCCACCAGCAGTGGATAAGAGTTCCTTTCTCTCCACATCCCTGCCAACACTGTTTATTCTCATTCTTTGTGATGTGTGCCATTCTCTGTGGTGTGAGGTGGTATCTCATTGTTGTTTTGATTTGCATCTCCCTGATGATTAGTGATGTGGAGCATTTTTTAATGTGTCTTTTGGCCATTTGTATTTCTTCTTTGTCAAAGTGTCTGTTCATTTCTTCTCCCCATTTTTTGATGGGATTAGATGTTTTTTCTTGTAAAGTTCTGTCAGTGCCTTGTATATTTTGGAGATTAGCCCCTTATCTGATGGGTATTGGGTGAATAGTTTCTCCCACTCAGTGGGTGGCCCTTGTATCCTGGGCACTATTTCCTTTGAGGTGCAGAAGCTTCTCAGCTTAATATATTTCCATCTGTGAATCTCTGCTTTCACTTGCTTGGAGAGGTGCAGTTTCCTCCTTGAAGATGCCTGTAGTCTCAATGTCCTGAGTGTTTTGCCTATGTGTTGTTCTATATATCTTATGGTTTTGGGTCTGATATCGAGGTCTTTAATCCATTTGGATTTTACCTTCATACATGATGTTAGCTGGGGGTCTAAGTTCAATTTTTTGCAAGTGGCTAGCCAGTTGTGCCAACACCACTTGTTGAAGAGGCTTTCCCTGCTCCATTTAGGATTTCCTGCTCCTTTATCAAAAATTAGGTGATTGTATGTCTGGGGAACATTTTCTGAGTATTCAAGCCTATTCCACTGATCTGAGGGCCTGTCCTTATTCCAATACCATGCTGTTTTGATAACTATTGCTTTGTAGTAAAGTTTAAAGTTGGGGAAAGTAATTCCTTCCATATTCTTTTTCCCAATGATTGCTTTAGCTATTCTAGGGTATTTATTGTTCCAAATGAATTTCAAAAGTGCCTGATCCACTTCTTTGAAGAATGTCATGGGTATATTTAGAGGGATAGCATTAAATCTGTATAATGCCTTGGGGAGTATTGCCATTTTGATTATGTTAATCCTGCCAATCCATGAGCAGGGTATATGTTTCCATTTTCATGTGTCCTCTCTTATTTCTTGGAGCAGAGTTTTATAGTTTTCTTTGTATAGGTCCTTCACATTTTTAGTCAAGTTGATTCCAAGATATTTGAATTTGTGTGGCACTATTGTGAATGGGGTTGTTTTCTTAATGTCCATTTCATCCTTATTACTATTGGTGTATAGAAAGGACATTGATTTTTGTGTGTTAATTTTGTAGCCAGCCACCTTGCTATATGAGTCTATTGTTTCTAGAAGCTTTTTGGTAGAGTCTTTAGGGTTTTCTAAGTAGAGTATCATGTCATCTGCAAACAGTGAGAGCTTGACTTCTTCCTTTCCTATCTGGATTCCCTTGATATCTTTTTCTTGCTTGATTGCTATAGCAAGTTCTTCCAGTGCTATGTTGAATAGGAGTGGTGAGAGAGGACAGCCTTGTCTTGTGCCAGAATTTAGAGGGAAGGCTTTTAGTTTTTCTCCATTGAGGATAATATTTGCCACTGGCTTGTGGTAGATGGCCTTAACTGTATTGAGAAAGGTTCCTTCCATTCCCATCTTGCTGAGAGTTTTGATCAAGAATGGGTGTTGGACCTTATCAAATGCTTTCTCTGCATCTATTGATATGCTCATGTGGTTTTTATTTTTCTTGTTGTTGATGTTGTGTATGATATTGATAGATTTACAGATGTTAAACCATCCTTGCATTCCTGGGATGAAACCTACCTGGTCGCAGTGGATGATCTTTTTAATGAGTCATTGAATCCTATTTGCCAGGATTTTGTTGAGGATCTTTGCATCTGTATTCATCAGCGATATTGGTCTGTAATTTTCTTTTTTGGTAGCATCTCTGTCTGGTTTAGGTATCAAGGTGATGTTGGCTTCATAAAAGCTATTTGGAAGTGTTTCCGTTTGTTCAATTTCATGAAAGAGTCTTGCCAGGATTGGTGTTAGTTCCTCTTGGAAAGTTTGAAAGAATTCATTAGTGAATCCATCTGGGCCTGGGCTTTTGTTTTTCAGCAGACTTTTGATTACCGTTTTAATTTCATCAATGGTGATGGGGGTGTTTAGATATGCTACATCCTCTTCCTACAACCGTGGAAGATTATAAGAGTCCAAGGATTTATCCATTTCTTCAAGGTTCTCATTTTTAGTGGCGTAGAGTTTCTCAAAGTAGTTTCTGATTACCCTTTGAATCTCTGTCATATCAGTAATGATCTCTCCTTTTTCATTCCTAATACGAGTTATCAAGTTTCTCTCTCTCTGTCTTTCTTTGTTAGGTTTGCCAGTGGTCTATCAATCTTGTTTATTTTTTCAAAGAACCAACTTCTGCTTTCATTGATCTTTCGATCCGAAAGATTTTTGAGTTTCCACTTCGTTGATTTCTGCTCTCAGCTTTGTTATTTCCTTCTGTCTTCCTATTTTTGGGTCCTTTTGTTGAGCACTTTCTAGTTCTATTAGCTGTGTCATTAAGCTACTCAGGTAAGCTTCTTCTTCCTTCCTGATGTGTGCTTGCAAAGCCATAAATTTTCCTCTCAGTACTGCTTTTGCTGTGTCCCATAAGTTCTGATAGTTTGTGTCTTTATTGTCATTTGTTTCCAGGAACCTTTTGATTTCCTCCTTGATTTCATCTCGGACCCACTGGTTATTGAGTATGAGGCTGTTTAACTTCCAGGTGTTAACGTGTTTCTTCTGAGTTCCTTTGGAATTCACAAATAATTTCAGAGCCTTGTGGTCAGCGAAGGCAGTCTGCAAAATTTCTATTCTCTTGATATTATGGAGGTATGTTCTATGTGCCAGCATGTAGTCTATCCTGGAGAATGTCCCGTGTACATTGGAGAAGAATGTGTATCCACGTTTCTGGGGATGGGGTGTCCTATATATATCCACTAGGCCTCTTTCTTCCATTTCTCTCCTCAGGTCTAGTATATTCTTGTTGGGTTTCAGTCTGGTTGACCTATCCAATGTTGACAAAGCCGTGTTGAGGTCCCCCACAATTATTGTGTTGTTATTGATATTATTTTTCAGATTTGTCAACAGTTGTATTAAATATTTTGCTGGCTCCTCATTCGGTGCATATATGTTTAGGAGAGTTATTTCTTCCTGCTCTACATACCCCTTGATTAATATAAAATGTCCATCTTTGTCCCTTACAACCTTTCTGAGTATAAAGTTTGCATTATTTGATATTAGTATGGCCACTCCAGCTTTTTTTATGGGTGTTGTTTGCTTGGATAATTTTTCTCCAGCCTTTTATTTTGAATCTATGTTTGTTCAGACTATTCAGGTGCGTTTCTTGTAGGTAGCAGAAGGTTGGATTGAGTTTTTTGATCCATTTAGCCACTCTGTGTCTCTTAACTGGTGCATTTAGTCCATTGACGTTGAGAGAAAGAATTTTCCTGGGATTTAATGCCATATTTATATCGAAATTTGGTGTGTCTTTTGGTTAGTCTTGTCTTAAATTAGGTCTTTCAGTTTTTCTTTTAAGATTGGTTTTTAGTCTGTAAAGTTTCTGAGCTGTTTTTTGTCTGTGAAACCATGTATTGTTCCTTCAAACCGGAAAGTGAGTTTTGCTGGGTACAGTATTCTGGTGAAACATTCATTTTATTTAGTCTTGTCACAATATCCCGCCACTGCTTTCTGGCCTTGAGTGTTTCTGATGACAGGTCTGCTGTAAATCTCAAGGATGCTCGCTTGAATGTAATTTCCCCCTTTTGATCTTGCTGTTTTCAGAATTCTGTTTCTATCTGTGGGATTCGTCATTGTGACTAGGATGTGTCTTGGGGTAGTTTTTCTGGGGTCTCTTTTGGTTGGTACTATTCGAGCATGCAGGATTTGATTCCATATATTCTTTAGCTCTGGAAGTTTCTCTTTAATGATGTTCTTGACCATTGATTCTTCCTGAAGATTTTCTTCCTGGGTCTCTGGGACTCCAATGATTCTTAAGTTGTTTCTGTTGAGCTTATCATAGACTTCTATTTTCATCTGTTCCCATTCTTTGACTAATTTTTCCATTGTCTGTTCATTTGCTTTAAGTTTTTTTTTTCCAATCTCTCCTGCTGTATGGAATTGTTATTTATCTCATCTTCCATAGCACCAAGTCTATTCTCAGTTTCCAATACCCTGTCCCAGAGCTTAATCATTTTGTCATTCACTTCATTTACTGAGTTTTTCAGGCCTGTTATTTGACATGTTATTTCAGTTTGGAGTTTTGTGATTTCTGTCTTCATATTTTCTTGGTTCTTATTAGTGTTCTGTTCAACTTGATCCATGGTTTTTTTGAGTTCGTTGAGCATCTTCCATATTGCTATTCTAAAGTCCTTATCTGAGATTTTGATTAGTTGGTTAGTCATTATCTGGTCATCAAAATTGTCATCTTCATTCTCTATGTCTGATGCTGGCCTGCATTGTTTCCCCATTGTCACACTTGTATTGTGGGGTTTTCTACATGTTGTGGTGGTATTCATTGGCTAAATAATGCAGGCAGCACACAGGAGACCTGGCTTCTGCAAAGTATAGCCAGTTTTCACGTCATGGAGCAGTTCCTTGGCGTTCCCGCCCTAGAATTGGCCTCTGGGAGAGCGAGTTTTCTGGAGCCTCTTTTTGGCCCACTCCCAAGAGGTTCATGCAACAGGATAATAGACAGACACACACAGGCAGCACTCACAATTTTTCACAGTCGGGCCTCACTGGGCAGGCATAGTTTCGTGGATTTTCCCAGCCTCTATTATTTTTATTTTTTTATTATTTTATTTTTTTTATTTACCTATCTTTTTGTCGATTTCTTTGTTTTGGTGTGGTTATTGAAGTTGTTGTCTCCATTTACATTTTTTTTCCTTCTTTTTTTTTATATGCTCTGCCATATTTTTTATCTCAAGACCATGGCTTCTTTTGTGGTGCTTATCTTTATTGTTGGAGTGCTCACTGGATATTTTATTTGACACTTTTTTTTGTACTGTTGGGGTGTTTCACCTTCCTTTTTCCCTTTGTCTCTTCAAACTGATGATGAGAGCCTCTAGATTCCTCCCATTTTCGGCCTATTTGATTTTTTTTGGAGGGGGGGCCCACACCCGGCGATGCTCAGGGGTTACTCCTGGCGGTCTGCTCAGAAATAGCTCCTGGCAGGCACGGGGGACCATATGGGACACCGGGATTTGAACCAACCACCTTTGGTCCTGGATGGGCTGCTTGCAAGGCAAACGCCGCTGTGCTATCTCTCTGGGCCCGCCTTATTTGATTTTTATCCCAGTTTATTACTTTTCTCTTCTTCAAACAAAACCACATAACTTGAACTATGTAGTCCTGCCTCCCAGTTAGAGGGGGAAATAAGGGAGGCGCCAAGACCAAACAAGTGTAAGACTACTAAGTAGTAAGCTAGGTACAGAGGGGACCACATATTCTAGCAGCACCCAGGGGTGAGGGAAGAGGATATGGGAGGTAGGACGAGAACAGAGGTGTAAGGAGGACAAATCGGTGATGGGAATCCCCCTGATTTTATGTAAATATGTACCTAAAATATTATTGTCAACAATATGTAAGCCACTATGATAAAAATAAAAATTATATTAAAAAAAGAAAGAATACACAGCTTTTTAACAACAGGAAGATTTAACAATGACAAACACGTGATTTAGAATTAAACTCTTAATGATTACTTAAAGAAGCAATATTTAATTTTCTTTGTAACTTAAAACATTAGAGACATGTCAATCATTTAATTTCATTATAAATCTTATAATTGACTTATATTGTGATTAGTAAATAGAACTTTTAACTTTGTATATGTTATAAAATTATTATGAAAATTTAAATCTCACATTTGTATACTTAATTTGTTAGATTTGAAAGGTTTATTTAAAGTGTTTAGAAACGTTTGAGCATGATGAAAAAGTTAAAGAAAATAGAATGTTAGGGCCTGGAGAGATAGCACAGCAGTGTTTGCCTTGCAAGCAGCCGATCCAGGACCAAAGGTGGTTGGTTCAAATCCCGGTGTCCCATATGGTCCCCCATGCCTGCCAGGAGCTATTTCTGAGCAGACAGCCAGGAGTAACCCCTGAGCACTGCCGGGTGTGGCCCAAAAAAAACAAAACAAAACAAAAAAAAAAGAAAAAGAAAAAGAAAATAGAATGTTAGTCCATTTAACTATGTTTGTTAATTCTACCAAATATTATCCAAACTCTTAAAAAATAATTTTCAGGGGCCGGAGAGATAGCATGAAGTTAGGGCATTTGCCTTGCATACATAAGGAAAGTGGTTCAACTCCTGGCATCCCATGTGGTCCCCAAGCCTGCCAGAAGCAATTTCTGAGTGTAAAGCCAGGAGTAACCCCTGAGTGTTGGCCGGGTGTGACAAAAAATCAAAATAAATAAATAAATAAATAAATTTGGATGCTAGACATTTTGAATGTAATGTTAAGTGTTTAGCCATTTTGTTTTTCTTTTCAAAGCTTTGGACTTTGTTCTTCTAGATAATTGTTTGTGGATTGACTGGAACTCTCCACAACTTGATTTTAGCTGTATTAGAACAGAACTAGGGGGCCGGAGAGATAGCATGGAGATAAGGCCTTGCATGCAGAAGGACGGTGGTTCGAATCCCAGCATCCCATATGGTCTTCTGAGTCTTCCAGGAGCGATTTCTGAGCAGAGAGCCAGGAGTAACCCCTAAGCACTGCCGAGTGTGACCCAAAAACCAGAAGAAGAAGAAGAAGGAGGAGGAGGAGGAGGAGGAGGAGGAGGAGGAGGAGGAGGAGGAGGGAACTAGAATCGAGTTCACACTATAGTGCTGTTAAACCTGCTAGTAAACATTTAATGTTTTCATTTGTTAGAAGGGAGTTTGAAGTATGGTTTCTTTTTCTTTCTTTTTTTTTTTTTATAGAGACCTATTACTACATTTCTCCATTAGTTGGTATCTTTTTCTTGGCTCTCACTCCTATCTGGATAATAGTAGCTGCCAAACATCCAGCCACAAGAACAGTGCTTCATTCAGGCTGGGAGCCTGTCATTACAGCTATGTTGATAAGTAGGTAAGTACCAAAACTTTGTGTGTGTGTGTGTGTGTGTTTTGCTGTGTAGTATATAATCTGACTTCTTACACTGTGATTTGGAACTCCAAAAGGAAGTATATAACTTTCAAAAATATGTTTCAAAATAAATTTATTTTTTCAAAATAAATTTTTCAAAATAAATTCTTTATGACTTATATTGTCAGTGAATGTTTGGTTCATATACCCAATGTTACATAAAAATCTCTTGAACAGAAAAGGGTGGAAAAAATCTTTTAAGAAATCATGTTCTATATATCCCACATGTATTAAAGAAAATCAGTGTTCTCTTTATTTCTTGATTCAATCACTTTGTGTAATTAATTCTGTATTTTTCCTAGAAGTAAGAGATAAATGGCAGGAGTTATTGAAATCAGGAGATGGAGTGAGCCGCGTTTGACTTCTAGTTTCCAAGCTCTCTCCAACCAATGTCTTACCTGAATAATGACTAAAATTTAATGGTGTTTGTCTCTGTTTAATTGTGTGTGCTATATCCTGACCAAGACCTGTTACTTAAATAGCAAATGCTCATATATTTGCTTAATATTTGTTTAAGTAGCAAATTACTAAGATACGTATCAGAGAGCCTTAAATATTTATACTGTCGGGCTACTTTCATTTCTAGGACTGATAAAACTTAAGGATCTATCAAAAGATGTCATTGCAATGAGACTCATTATAGTAAAAAAATATATTTAATAGATAAATATATAAATAAAATATATAAATAAATATATGATATAAAAGAGCTCTTTGAGGTCTCACACTCAGGTATGGATCAAAGAAATCATGATATACAGACAGCATCTCTTTTTTTTATTTTTTTATTTTTTTTATTTTTTTTGGTTTTTGGGCCACACCCTGTGACGCTCAGGGGTTACTCCTGGCTATGCGCTCAGAAGTTGCTCCTGGCTTCTTGGGGGACCATATGGGACACCGGGGGATCGAACCGCGGTCCGTCCTAGGCTAGCGCAGGCAAGGCAGGCACCTTACCTCGAGCGCCACCGCCCGGCCCCTAGACAGCATCTCTTAATGATGGTTTGGTCAACAATGAACTGCATATGTATTGATAGTCCCAATCTTATGTGGCCTAGGTATGTAGTAGGCTGTAGCATCTACACACAATCTATAATTGTGCAATTATACAATGTGACATTTTCACAGCAGTTCAATTCCCAGCATTCCATATGATCCCTAAACCCCATCAGGACTAATTCTTTTTTTGGGGGGGGGCTATACCTGGTGACGTTCGGGGGTTACTCCTGGCTATGTGCTCAGAAATCGTTTCATATGGGATGCTGGGGGATTGAATCGCGGTCTGTCCTAGGTTAGCATATGCAAGGCAAATGCCCTACTGCTTACACCATCGTTCCAGCCCCAGGACTAATTCTTTGTTTGTTTTGTTTTTGGGTCACACTCAGCAGTGCTCAGGGGTTACTCCTGGCTCTAAGCTCAGAAATTGCTCCTGGCAGGCTCGGGGGATCATATGGGATGCCAGGATTCTAACCATCGACCTTCTGCATGCAAGGCAAATGCCTTACCTCCATGCTATCTATCCGGCCCCAGGACTAATTCTTGATCCCTACCAGGAGTGCAGAGCCAGGAACAGGCCCTGAGCAAGCTGAGTGTGGCTCCCAATCCCCGCCATATTTTTTAAAAGTAAAATCTTTTTAAGAAGTATAAATAGTATAGCAGAGAGGGCACTTGCCTTGCACATAGCCAACTTGGGTTCAGCCACCCTCAGCCATTATGGTCCAGTTAACTTGGAGCACAGAGCCACGAGTAAGTAAGCCCTGAACACACAAGATATGACCCAAGAAACAAACCAACCAATAATTTTTTAACTTCAGAGGATAGAAAATGGTCATTAATCTCTTTTTATTCTCACCTTCTACCAGTTGATACTATTAATATTTGCTAGATGTTTTCTCTCTCTTCTCTCCTCTCTCTGTCTCTTTCTGTTTCTCTGTCTCTCTCTGTCTCTCTGTCTCTCTGTCTCTGTCTCTCTCTGTCTCTGTCTCTGTCTCTCTCTGTCTCTGTCTCTCTCTCTCTCTCTCTCCAGGCATTTTAATGCTCTTGATATATAGGCTTTTCTTTTTGTTTGCTATGGGCTTTGGGTTTTTTTTTGGGGGGGGCAGCACACTTGGCAGCACTTGGGTTAATCACTCTTGGCAGGCTCAGGTGACCTGAGCCTATGGGATACCGAGGATTGAACTTGGGTTCATTCCAGGTCGGCTGCCTGCAAGGCAAACGCTCTACCACTGTGCTATCACTCTGGCCCCTATACTTTCCTCTTTTTAGACATAATATATCTTTTTTGTTTTGTTTTTGGGCCACACCCAGCGTTGCTCAGGGGTTACTCCTGGCTGTCTGCTCAGAAATCACTCCTGGCAGGCACGGGGGACCATGTGGGACACCGGGATTTGAACCAACCACCTTTGATCCTGGATCGACTGCTTGCAAGGCAAACGCCGCTGTGCTATCTCTCTGGGCCCCAACATAATATATCTTAGAGGTCAAAAATGTGGAACTCCAGCCTATGCCATCTTTGGTTTTCAGTATTTTTGCTGCTGTTCTTGATTTTTAATTATAATATTTGCCATTCTGTTTCTTTGGTGTCTAAGAATTTTACTTTCAGCCAGTGAATATACCTCAGTGATAACTCAGAGTGTTGCTCGGTTGTATTGTATATGTGAGGCCCAATTCAATCCCTGACATCAGAAAAGGGGGAAAAAAAGAAAATAAATAAAAATTTTAAATTAGGGGTATTTGGGGTTAGAGAGATGGTACAGAGTTTAGTGCCCCTGCCATGCATGTGGTGGACTCAGATTCAACCCCTGGCATCACATATGATCTCCTGGCCACCACCAGGAGTAATCTCTGAGTCCTGCCAGGTATGGTCTAACTCCCCACTCAAAAATAACTTAAAATAAAATAAAAGGGGTATTTGTATGTAACAAACATTTAATACATTTTCTTTCTTCCTTAAGTTAATATACCTTTTTTAATCTTTCAGCATTGGGGGCCTTATTCTGGACACAACTGTATCTGATCCAAACTTGGTTGGGATTGTTGTTTACACACCAGTTATTAATGGTAAGGATTGTGCACAGTTTCCATGGTGAGATGAATCTCTACATACTTCTAAGAGCTAATAGGACTCCCAGGATTCAGACTAGAGTGGGCTTTCAATGCCATGCATTTTCCTTCCAACACTAGAGTGTTTCTTTTTTTTTTTTTTTTTTTTTTTTTGGTTTTTGGTTTTTGGGCCACACCCGGTGACGCTCAGGGGTTACTCCTGGCTATGTGCTCAGAAGTCGCTCCTGGCTTGGGGGACCATATGGGATGCCGGGGGATCGAACCGCGGTCCGTCCAAAGCTAGCGCAGGTAAGGCAGGCACCTTACCTCTAGCGCCACCGCCCGGCCCCACTAGGGTGTTTCTTTAGATAGAAGTTATACTTCTTTTTCAAGGTGCAGGATACTTTTAAAAGAACTGCTTCTTTCTTTTCAACTTGTTTTGAGGGGTGGGGTAAGGTGCTCTCAAACAGAACTCAGAAGGCCTGGGACCAATGGGGTTTCTTGGTCAACTGAACCATTGGTTTGATGCAGGAACCTGAGGCTACAGTGCTATGTGGGCATTTGTGGTACCCAGATCTGGGTCACCTATCAGAACTGGGGACCTTGACTAGAAATGTACCTTAAGGTGCTCAGGGAGCTGTACTATTTACAACCTTCCCCCAAAGAACTACTTATTAATTAGTTTGAGAGTCATGAATCTCTGAATTTTAAGTTAGGTGGCAAAATAAATAACAGTTCAGTATACCATGGATTTATTTGCTAGCTGTGTTTTGTTGCTATTCCTATAAGTTTTTTTCTGATAAACTAGGCTTATTCATCACTTAAAACAATTCATTTTATTAAACCTATTTTATTAAGTCCACTGCTAATTTATTTAAAATTAGCCATATATGCCTTATTTGTACTTTTTTTGTATTTATAAAATGGGATTTTATGATACTCAAGTTCTCAGAGTAGTTGGTTTTGTGTGTGTGTGTGAGTGTTTGGGTCACACCTGATGGTGCTCAGGGCTTATTGCTGGTTCTGTACTCAGAATCATTCCTGGTGGCACTCAGGATCATATGGGATACGAAGAATTGAGCCCTGGTTGGCCGTGTGCAAGGCAAGCACTTCTCTACTATAGCCCCAGCCCTGGGAATTATTTTTTAACAGAAAGCTCTATTATAGGTTCTCCTCTTAATAAAATTATAAAGGAGTGTAAAACTATCCAATACCACAAGAACTCTTTTATGAATTCCAGTTATTAAAGTAATTTTTTTTGGTTTATTTTTGGGCCACACCACTGGCAATCGGGCTACTTCTGACTCTGTGCACAGAAATCGCACCTGGTAGTCTCTGGAGACCTTATGGGGTATCGGGAATTGAACCCAGGTCCATCCGGGTTAGCCATGTGCAAGGCAAATGCCCTACCACTGTGCTATTACTCCGGCCCCCAAAGTAATCTTTTTTAAAGAAAACTATTTAAACACCATGGTTTACAAAGCTGTTCATACATAATACAGTTGTTTCAGGCAGTCGATATTCCAACATCCATCCCACCACTTCTGTGACTTTCCCTCCACTATTGTGCCTAATTTTCTACCCACCCTCTAAACCTGCTCTCTTGGTGGTCACTAAATAATTTATAATCACTTGTTACAATGAAATGGTAAGTATATTTCCAAAATATAGTTGAATAAATGAAAATCTATGAAAATTGTTATATCTCATGATGGTGTTATTGTCATTGTCTGAGGATTTAATAAGCTGTTGCTAGTTAAGTTACCTGTGTTAACTTTTTGTCTTACTGAGCTTTGTTGGCTTTGATGCTACCTTCTTGTCTACTGTGCTCCTACTGTGCTGGCAGTACTGTAGAATTTAGAGGTGATCCATAGCTACATATGTGACGACCTGCCTGGAGCTCCAGGATATGTGTACCTGTCACCTTGGTATCATTTCAAAGCTTAGTTGTGGAACATTGAAGTAGGGCCATTTGCATGGTGTTGCTGTCAGGTAGAGGGTGGGCTGCAGGAATATTGGTATCCCTGGGGCTTAGCTTCCCCTCTCCTGAAGGCATCCTAGAATTTTCAGCCCCAAGACCAGTGAGTGTATAGATGAGTTTCAGTGACTTGGCTTGCATCTCTTCCAAGATTAGTTGTGAAACTCGGTCACATATATGGCTATGGTTATGGGATGTGGGTATAGCTTTGGGCAGTACCTAGAGGTTGCCCATCCCTCATACCAAGAAGACCCCAGGATTTTTAGCTCTAATACAGGGATGGCAAAATTTTTTATTAGTTTGGTGTCTCCGCATAGATTAGTCCTGAAGCAGTGAGTTGGACTGTTGACATGGAGGCAGCTGCTAGGCTTTCAGAAGGGTTGGGACTAGTCTACCTCTTTCCTCAGGGTATCCCAGAGTTTTCAGCCTGAAGACCGGTATACCTGTGAATTTCGGTATCTTGACTTGCATCTGATCTAAAACTTCTACTGAACATTCTGATGTTCTATACCTTAAGAATGTGTATGGGTGCATTTCCTCTATAGACCCAATTTTTTTTGCTATCCCCAGTCTCCATAACACCTCAAAATACTTATCCTCAAAATCTTGGGACCATCTGATTAAACCTGGCCCTTCATCTTCTTTTGTGTATGTGTGGTACCTGGGATTGAACCCAGGGCTTTATATATGCTTGGCAAGTGCTTTACTTCATCCATCTTTCTTTTTTTTTTTTTTTTTTTTTTTTTTTTTTTGGTTTTTGGGTCACACCCGGCGGTGCTCAGGGGTTACTACTGGCTGTCTGCTCAGAAATAGCTCCTGGCAGGCACGGGGGACCATATGGGACACCGGGATTCGAACCAACCACCTTAGGTTCTGGATCAGCTGCTTGCAAGGCAAGCACCGCTGTGCTATCTCTCGGTCCCCATCCATCTTTTTTTGGGGGGTGGGGGTTGGGTCACACCTGGTGGCATCAGGGTTACTCCTGGCTCTGCAATTTCTATTGCTCCTTACAGGCATGGGTTGCCAGGATTCGAAACATGTTCATCCTGGATCAGCTGCTTGCAAGGCAAACACCCTACCGCTTTGCTATCTCTCCAGTCCCGCTTCTTCATCCATCTTTTAAAATAGAGAATGACTGAGCTTTGTCGGTTTGCCCCTAGCATATTTCACCACTTCACATATTTTTTTAAATTTTGTTTTGTTTTGTGTTGGTGTGGTGGTGCAAGCATAGGGCATCTGCATTGCACATACTAACCTAAGATGGACCGCGGTTTGATACCCTGGCATCCCATATGATCCAAGCCAGGAGCGATTTCTGAGCTCATAGCCAGGAGTAACCCCTGAGTGTTATCAGGTGTGGCCCAAACATCAAAAAATGTATATTTTAAGTACACCACTTTTTTTATATGCTTTTTGAAAAAGTTGTTACTATATACTATCACAATGTTAATTCATTTTTAAAAACCTTAATGATGTAGTTTATGTTTCCCCATGTGTTTTGCACTTCTAGCACTTCCTTTTTTAATTAATTAATTAATTAATTAACTAGTTAATTTATTTTTGGTTTTTAGGCCATACCTGGCAGAGCACAGGGGTTACTCCTGGTTCTATGCTCAGAAATCATTCCTGGCAGGCTCGGGGGCTCATATGGGATGCCGAGGTTCGAACCACTGTCCTTCTGCATGCAAGGCAAACGCCTTACCTCCATGCTATCTTTCCGGCCCCTAGCACTTTTTTGGTTTTTCAGGCCACACCTGTTTGATGCTCTGGGGTTACTCCTGGCTAAGCACTCAGAAATCGCCCCTGGCTTGGGGGAACCATATGGGACTCCGGAGGAATTGAACCATGGTCCTTCCTTGGCTAGCGCTTGCAAGGCAGACACCTTACCTCTAGCGCCACCTCACTGGCCCCTGACACTTTCTTTTATATAGATACAGTTTTCTGTCTGCTATTCTTTTTTCTCTGCCAGAAGTTCCTTAATATGTCTTGGAGGGCATGTCTGCAGGAGAGAAAGCTTTAGGTATATTACCATCTAATAAATTTCTCTTTCTTTTTCCTTTATTCACCTCTATTCTTACCTCCTAACTTCTTTTGCTCCTATCTCAGAAGACAAGGCAACTTTGTAGATAAACTAACCAGAAACAGAAGTCCTAATTTTGACATATATTTGTATTTTATTTATTTATTTATTTATTTTGGATTTTGGCCACACCCGGTGACTCTCAGGTCACTCCTGGCTATGAGTTCAGAAGTCGCTCATGGCTTGGGGGACCATATGGGATGTCGGGGAATTGAACCACAGTCCATCCTAGATCAGCCGCGTGCAAGACTGCGCCATTACTCCAGCCCCATGAATTTGTATTTTAAAGCAATCTCTAGATGAACCTACTTATAATGTTTCCATACCACAAAACTATATTATCAGCTGAATTTATTCTTTTTTGGGGGGGAGGGAGCACACCCAATGGCACTCAGAAGTCACTCCTGGCAGGCTTGGGGGACCATAAGGAATGCTGAGAATCGAACCAGGGTCTGTCTCGGATGTGCAAGGCCAATGCCCTACCACTGTGCTATCTCTCTGGCCCCATTTATTCTTATATAAGACTTTAGAATTAGGTCTCATGGTGCCAGAGAGATAGCGTGGAGGTAAGGTGTTTGCCTTGCATGCAGAAGGACCATGGTTCGAACCCTGGCATCCCATATGCGATTTCTGAGCATAGAGCCCAGAGGAACCCTTGAGCGCTGCCGGGTGTGACCCAAAAACAAACAAACAAAAAAAAGGGATTAGGTCTCATGAATTTTGAGGAATGTTGCTAATTAGTTTATTATTTTACTATGATTTTTTAACTTAATGTGAGAGTCCTAGGTGTTCTCCATTAGCTCTAATAATACAATGCATTTGTGAAAAATTTAATAATTTAAAAGAAATGCTGATTGATCCATTAGCCCTTAGAGAAACCAAGTCCATGTCAAGATAATTAATTTTTGATAATAAATTTATTCTAAGGATATAAAATATGCTTTAGTTAAAAATATGTGGTATGATGATAAGGCCGTCGGAGGTTAAAACTTTAATTCTTCATTCTGTTGTTTACTTAACATTCTTTAATTCATCTTAATGGAAAGTTATATTTGTCTTTTCTAAAATCTCAATTCATTTATTTTTTGCTTGGTGCAATTATTGTCAACATCAAATATTTTTTGTGTTTCCTAGACAACAGAGTAGACAGGTTGGGAAATACAGGGAGGAGGGTGATAAGTTGGTGATAAGGGCTTACTTGTACTGATTATTATATATGTTGGTCTAGACACAGAAACAAAGAAATTATTAAGCATAGTTCTAGAGATTTCTGCCAGGATGGTTTTAAATAGAGCTGCAGTTAATTATTAAATGCCTTTTGTTTCAACTTCATTCCAAAGGAAATTGCAGTTAGACTGTATTTTCAGTCTTCTGAATTGTCATTAAAGCACTCCATTTTTAATAAAATATCAAGTAGAATATCACTGCCTCCCCCACAAAAGGGAACTTACTACCAATTATGCATTTCTACAGCAATTATCTGGCAGCAAAAATATTTCTAAATGTAGTCTTTTGGTTTTCATTAAGTATAATTCTTAACATTTAATTCTCTGAGAAGCTCTGAAGAGAAACCCATGCACTGTTCTTGTTGGTAAGTCTTTGTGAAAATGCTTTCATTTTAAAGTTTGAATATTCAGAACCTCATTCATTTCCTAGGATGTTCCCTTCACTTAGAGATAAGCTATTGGCCTTGTTCATATGCTATTAACTAGCATGGAGGTAGGGTGTTTGCCCTGCATGCAGAAGAACTGTGGTTTGAATCCTGGCATCTCATATGGTCCCCCAAGCCTACCAGGAGCAATTTCTGAGCATAGAGCCAGGAGTGACCCCTGAGCGATGCTAGGTGTGACCCAAAAACAAAAACAAAAACAAAAAATGAACAGACACTTCCTCAAAGAAGAAATACAAATGGCCAAAAGACATATGAAAAAATGCTCTACATCTAAGGGCTGGAGAGATAGCATGGAGGTAGGGCATTTGCCTTACATGCAGAAGGACAGTGGTTTGAATCCTGGCATCCTATATGGTCCCCCAAGCCTGCTACTAGCCATTTCTGAACTTAGAGCCAAGAATAACCCTTGAGCGCTGCCGGATGTGATCCAAAAACCAAAAATCAAAAAAAAAAAAAAAAAAGTTTTACATTGTAGGGTTACTGCCCTTATGATGGAGCGGATGGGGATGGATGGATGAAGAGACCTTTCTCTGCCATCCCAGGCCACATGGCTCTGCAACCCCCTTCTGGAGGTTCATGAGAGCAGCGCGTAGAAATCTCACTCACAAGGAGGCTTCAGGAAGTATCAGCTTTATTCATACCCTATCTACCACATGTGTGGTCAATCTTAACCATTTACGCATGCTATCCTTAGCTTGCCCTGCATCTTAGCTTTTCCAGCCATGTCTCCTCCTCTTACCTCTCCATGCTGGCAAAGACCTTAATCTCTTTTGAACTACCGGTTAAAGGCCTTATCTAACCTTTCCAAGACCCCTCCCAAGAATGGGAGGGGTCTTGCAGGTAAGATCAAGTTACACCGGAAGCATGGGGGGGATGGGGCCACACTACATCACTAATCATCAGGGAGATGCAAATCAAAACAACAAAGAGGTACCATCTCACACCAGAGACAGTCACATATCACAAAGAACAAGAGCAATCAGTGCTTGAGGGGATGTGGAGAGAAAGGAACTCTCATTCACTGCTGGTGGGAATGCTGTCTAGTCCAGCCTTTATGAAAAACTGGAAATTGAGCTCCCATATGATCTAGTTATACCACTTCTAGGGATATACCCTAGGAACACAAAAGCACAACACAAAAATGCCTTCTGCACACCTATATTCATTGCAGTTCTATTTACAATAGCCAGAGTCTGTAAACAACCAAGATCCTCTTCAACAGATGAGTGGCTAAAGACACTGTGGTACATAATGTGGAATATTATGCAGCTGTCAGGAGAGATGAAGTCATGAAATTTTCCTATATATGAATGGGTATGGAAACTATTATGCTGAGTGATATAAGTCAGGAGAGAGTATTGAGTGCAGTTAGAAAAATAACGACACTAATAACTATGAAGACAATGTTAATAAGTGAGAGAAGTAGAATACCTGTCTTGAATACAGGCAGGAGTTGAGTTAGGAGAAAGATGTGGGGCATTGGTGGTGGGAATGTTGCATTGGTGAAGGGAGGTGTTCTTTTTGACTGAAACTCAATTACAAACATGTTTGTAATCGTGATGCTTAAATAAAGAGATGAAAAATAATGCAAAATAAACATGCAAAATATTCAAAAAAGAGTAAAAAGTTGCCTTTTTTGTTTTGGTTTGGTTTTTTGGGTGCCACACACGGTGACGTTCAGGGGTTATTCCTGGATATGTGCTCAGAAATCGTTCCTGGCTTGGGGGACCATATGGGATGTGAGGGAATCGAACTGTGGTCCGTCCTAGGGTAGCGCCAGCAAGGCCTTACGGCTCAGCAC